>NW_026057577.1:130521906-130847564 GCF_023721935.1 Panthera uncia | reverse complement strand
CTCCTTCTCCTTCTCCTTCTCCTTCTCCTTCTCCTTCTCCTTCTCCTCCTCCTCCTTCTTTTGTAAGAAACAGTTATTGTTGCGCTACCCTAATATCCAGATTTCACCCACAAACACCTCTGGAGAGGAAGTGCATTACTCTTTAGAAGCTCAAAGCACCCCTACACCTACAGCATTACTAATCCTTAAAAAAGGTATAGAGGTGTTGAAAAAGAAAATAGAAGGTAAGTATCAATTCAGTCAGAAATCATATACAGAACAGCTACTAATTGCCAGCAATATCCTAGATATTTACAATGTTACATTGAAAACAACTTAGTCCTCGCTCTCAAGAGGTTAGATATGCTTCAGAATTGCTAGAAATCATTCTGCTCAATTTCAAATTAGTTTCATAACCATCCGGAAATATGTTGACAAAACTTTAGCTGGCTAAATGCCTAGACATTTCCAATATATTCCAGCTCCCACAAAAGGGTCTCCAGGGTACCATACTAGAGGCCTTACGTGTGTCTGTTCTTCACATTATAGAGCACTCACTGTATAGCCGCCTCATAGGAGGCTTACATTAGCATTAGAGTCTAATCATAAAGCCAGATACCAATCTCTCCCTCCTTCTTTGTCTCTATTCTATACTCTTTAGTCAACTTTAACATTTTTCTTTTTATAATATTTATCAGTAATACAGGAAAAAATACTACTGTTTTTTAATACTTATTTATTTTGGGGAGAGCACAAGTAGGGGAGAGGTAGAGAGAAGGGGACAGAGGATCTGAATCAGGCTGTGCGCTGAGAGGTTGACAGCAGCAGGCCCAATGTGGGGCTTGAACTCACGAACCTCAAGATCATGACCTGAGCTGAAGTCGGTTGCTCAACCGACTGAGCCACTCAGGTGCTTCCCAAAATACTACTGCTAATAAACATTTTATGAATCTAAATGGAAACATTTAGAATTCTAATTTTTCAGCAAGATGATTTTAGTACATATGTTGAATATTCTTTGATACATTTCTCTCTGCGGTAAGAAATTTCTGTCTCCATATGGCTTGTGTCAAATTTAGTATGGTTATAACTTCTATGATAATACACAGTAAAATAATTCTTTGCATTCATTGTATACCAAACAGTCTCTCAAAGTTCAATGAGTAAAAATCAGCCAAGCTATAATGACAAAAAATTTAATTAAGAAAACAATTTTATATAAATCTTTATAAACCTGTACATGCATGCTGAGACTTTGCCTTCATTCAAACAGAAAGGCTTGGAGCCCACTATCTTAAAATATGCATGAAAATGCTTAATGCATACATAATCAACAAAACACTCAAGATTAAATAAAGGAAAGCTTAAGAGAAGCTTACTCATTGCTGAGGGTAAAATACACATATTTTGTTCGGGACTACTGTTTATATATGTAGTATTATTAAAGCCACTTATTAGAAAAACCAGTATAGGAAAATTTGTATTAATTATTCTGGATTTTTCCTCCATTTTTAAAGCTTTAAGTTTAACTGTTTTCACAAAGAATCGATTAGATTTTTAGTGTTTCCTGATTTAAACTAAGACGATGTGACTTGTTTTAAGTTAAAATATTGAATATGAAATTGCTTTTCAAGAATAATTAAAATTACATTTTTCAAATAAAAATATGTGACCAGATGCTTAAGGGTTATAACATGAAGCTGACTGGAAAATCAATAAAATATACCCTCATATTTGACACTTGAAACAGCCTGAAGTTTTAAAAGTGTTCTAGGAAATACAAAACATGTAAATGAGAACAAAATGGTCTAGGCTGGGGTATTAAAAGAAAAACTTTCATACAAGAGCAGAAATCATTGTGGCAGACAGAATGTAAGGTGGACACCATAATATTTACTTTATTGACATTTTAGTGAAATCTCTTTCTTTTGACAAAGGCGATGGGATGTCACTCCTAGGATTACATTATATAAAACTGTCTTGCTGGTGACTTACCTAGAATTTTGCTTTCCTGCTGATCATCTTGGGAACTGTCTATAGAGAAGGCCATGTAGCACGGAACTGTGAGTGGCCTACGGGAGCTGAGGGTGGTCTCCAGCTAACATCCAGGAAAAATCTGAGATTTCGGTTGTACAAATGCCAGGACACGGTTTCTGCCAACAAAGTGAGAGAGGTTGAAACTAGATTTTTCCTCAAACTTCCAGAAAGGAACAGAGGCTGCCTAACAGCTTGATTATTGTCCTGTGAGATAATAAACAGAATTTCTTAAGCTGTGCTTAGTCTCCTGACACACATAAAGTCTGAACTAATAAATATGTGTTGCTTTAAGCCACTGGTAATTTTCTACCCAGTAATGGATATCTAATATAATATTATTACAAATAAAGCAGGAAGAAATAAAGTAAGAGAGATATCTGAAAATACAGGAACATATACAAAGCTAATTCTATATAACAAGTAAAGAGTTTATTTTTTTTAAGGAGAAAAGTCCCAATAACTGGCTACAAAGCAAAGCATCAACATTATATATATGTGTACATTTTATATACACACGTGTCTATATTTATACATATGTATGTGTGTGTGTATATATTATATATATATATATATATATATAAACTATACTGTTATATACACATATAAAAGTATAGTAAAAAACACTTTAAATAGATAATTTAATTATCATAGGGAATTCTTTGTACGAATATCCACAATTTTGTTCAATTATTTTAGTATAGGAAATTCTAAACATAGATTTGTGCAGATTTTCTTTCTGGTCTCTCTCTCCCCTCTTTCTTTTACACACACACATAAATATTTACCATCTGTCTTCTGTGTTAAATTTTTTTAGTCTTTAACTATAGTCTAAAGACTGTTTTGTCATTACAAAATTTTATATTTCAAAAATATAAACATATTGTTATATTTGTCATGTAGTGATAAATGTTTAGTATTTCAGTTTTTTAGAAGAAAAATGTTAAGTTTTTTCCAAATTATTAATTTAGTCAGGTAATGTATTCATTTATTCATTGAATGATTTATTTATTCATTGGTTCCTCATTTCATACAGTATTTATTTAGTATAGAATTTAAGCCAGGAATTATACCTTACAGTGGATGAATGGTTGGATGGATGGATAGATGAATAGACAGATGATATATAAGTGATAGATGATAGACAGATGATAGATAGATAGATACATACATACATACATACATACATTACATGCATATGTAATTAGACAGATAAATAGAGAGATGGAAGGAGTGGATAAATCAACTGAACAATAGATAAATGTGGTACCTCCCTTTCATAAAGGAATTTACCATTTAATGGGGTAGAAAGACCACTAAAGAAAAATTCAATTTTAATTTCATATAATCTATATGCCATATATATGCATATATATACTGGATGTACATGTATATTTTTATAGATTTGTATATGTATGTGTGTATATATATGTGTGTATATATATTATGTATATATAATATAT
Source organism: Panthera uncia (assembly GCF_023721935.1). Lineage (NCBI taxonomy): Eukaryota > Metazoa > Chordata > Mammalia > Carnivora > Felidae > Panthera > Panthera uncia. Next base: position 130,844,088 of record NW_026057577.1, on the reverse strand, counting down.
ATAATGTATATATATGTGTGTGTATATATGTAAATTCTATATTTGTTTACCTCAATATTTGTCAAAATGTAAAGCGTACTTTATTTCACATTTATCAAGAATCCCAGGTTAAGCTGTGATCAAACAATGAAATCCATCATCACATTTATTTAATGATCATTTTGACTAGCATTTTGCCACATTACCAGGGATTTGAAATTGAACATGACAAACCCTTCTCCCTAAACCATATAGTCTACAAGAATACAGTAGAAAAAAAAAAAAAAAATTGCAGCCAATGCTTTATTCTGATACATAAAAAATCTTGATACAAACTGAGGGCACATTTTTAAGACCATAAGTCAAAGACACAGAAAATTATATTTAACTCTGTCCTTATTTACTTCAATCACCACTTAAAGTATTCATGGTGTTAATTTCTGTTAGTACACTTGAAGAACAAGGTTGCAATAGCGTCTTTATTAAATATTTAAAATTTTAACAGAGTAAATATTATGTCTTATGACAGAGAACATGTTACTATATATGTCCATAGTTATAAAATGGATATTTAGAATCTAAATCAGATGTTCATTATCCAGTATAAGTTTGTTAGAATTTTGGATCATGTCCCCTGTATTTCACTTAATTTCCAAAATCAATGGCAAATGACCTGATATTAGTTGCACTTAATTTGACAGGATTTCAGTTTCTATGTGTTGAATTGTTATGCCCAGAATTCGTGATCCCCAAAGACCACCAGGGAGCCGAGTCTGATGCAAAAACAAAGAGCCTTTATTCGAGCTAGCTGAAGCTCAATCCCCTACCTGCACTGACCAGCGGTGAGATACTGGGGAGAGAGAGTGAGTTTCAAAAGCACAAAGGTTTTATTGGGGTCTAGGGGCAGTTGGTGAGGTAATGGCTGTGGCCTTAGCCGATTGGCTGGGGAAGGGTTGGAGTCCTGTTACGCAGGTCGCTGGGCGTGTTTTGATCGGGAAGTTTGAACGGGTGAGTGGGAGGTTACTCAAGGGGAGGAGGCGTGGTCAAGGTGAAGGACACAGAACAAAATGGAGTCAGCCGGCGTAGGCCCGCCCTTTAAAAATAAAAGAAAATGTGTTCATTAAATGAGAAACTAAGCAAAGATATTTCTTATCAATATATTTTGTGTATCTCTCAATCAAAAATTGGTCATATCAAGGAGAGATGTTTGATTTCTAAATATAATACTTTGAAATGGAGAGATTGTTCACTCTGTTTCACTTTTTTCTCTGACACAGTCAAAATTGATGATTTTTGTCCACTATCTGCTAGTCACAAAACTGCCAAAATCTACTTGAATGCCTATGTGTATTTCTATATACAATCCAAAGAAATATAAATTGGCATAATCTGCTTTTCAGTCATTTAACTTTTTCTACTGGTAACTCATAAATATTTTGTGTTTCATTTCCTTCATGTCTATTACATAATTAGGTTATTCAAATTAAGCCAGATACATTTTTTTTACTTAAAAATGTCAATTAAAGGAGAAAACAAGGGCACTGAAGAATTATCTACTAGATGTTAGGCACAGTTTGAGATCTAGGCAAACAGAATATAATGAAGAACAAATATCTAAACAAAAATTGAAAGAAAATATTTAATCTGCTTATATTTTTCAATCCTTTGCCCTTAATCTTGTTTTTCAGTGGCTAAAGGAAGTTGGCTAATAGTTATCCTATATTATCTGTTAATGTTCTATTCTACTGGTTTTCCATAAGACATTGTCATAGTAACCTCCCTATGGATTCACCAACTTACTATTCTATTAAAATGGTGTCCCAGAGAATGTGTGAAATAGGTTAACTGCTGACAGCTCATTAAACCGGTAACTTTTAGGTGAGCTCTGCATTGGGATATCTGAGAGAACACTGCTCTCAACTATTTCAGAATGCTCGGGGCTTAATCAAAGAAGAATAAAACATGTACCAAATGCTCATCTGCTAGGTAATATCTATTGAATAAAAATTATTACTAATCTAAAATGCAGTTTTCTTGCATTTAGTGTAGTAATTACAAAAATCACTTCTTCTCTTTGGATCTTGCTTTACTCATTATTAAATGGAGGACACTGATTGAGATGGTCTCTAAGATAGTTGTCCCATTAATATGTATGATTTTATATAATTTATAAAACAAATAGTCCCAAATTCTACTTCTAACTCTTAAAATGAATTATCTCTAAGCAACAACTTAAATAAAAAGTTTATAAATCTCCTCTAAGATAATGATCCCCATGTATTTTGTAAGTAGAGTTTTCAAGTTTTCTAAGCTGCGTATTGAAATGCTGAAATATCAATCAAATTCTTGTCAAATGTGTTGTGAAAAAATGACTGAGTATGTCATATTAGTTGATTAGATAGCTATAGCCTTAGAAAAGTGTGTTAATAAAATTTAAATAAATCAAAATTAATATTTAGGAAAGGAGGAAATAACTCAATTTTAAGACAAGCTCATACTAAACAATAATTTTCTCATTTTAATTGTTATAATGTATTAAGTTAGGCTAGAGAAAATAACTCAATGAATATAAAATATAGAATATTATGCATCAATCAACATAAAATGACATGTGAGTAGCATATTTAGAGCAGTATGTATGCGAGAACAATTATAAATTCAACATAAATTATGTATTTCATATAATATTAAAATTAATTTTTGAAATTCAAGAAGGAAATATTGATATAGTAACACTGTTCAAAAGAGATATTAATATTGTCCAACAAATAAAAATAAGTTTAAGTTATAAAATTACAAACATTACCAAGTTATCCTTAGTAATAATAATTACAGTTTTTCTTCTTAGATGCATAGTACAATATAACATAGGTGCAAAGAAATGCATAAAATTTCCTGTTTAATCAATAGGTATGGTGTTATCACCTATGTTGTAACTGCCTAGGTCAATAATTAGAAAAAATCCATCATCCACAAAGCCTCCTTTGTGCTAGTCCTTCACCCTTAGACTTAACCAGAATCTTGACTTTTTAAATTATATTTTTAAATTGATTTATGATCTGTATAAACAGTAGAATTTTGTTTTACCTGATATTAAACTACACACATAAAATAAAATTTCTATGTAAGTTATACTATTGGTTAACATGCATCCTAGTGGTACAAAGCACTAAGTAGTTTTCAATCTGCAAATTTTAATACTATTTTCTTGGATTTTTTTTCCTTATGAATAGACTATACTGCAAGCTAGAATTCAGTAAGAATACATAATATTGGATTCTTGGATGTACTGAAATATTGTACAAACTTTATATAAATGTTTAGTTAAAGAGACATATGCTGGTATTAATTTATAAATATATGTAATAAGGAGAAAAGCCTAACAATTTTTCTGGTAATCAAGATTCATACTCTAATATAATGGCTAATGGAAATTAATAAGAAAACACATTAAATTATATAATAAATGAATTCCTTATAAAATGCATCAAAAACACAGGCAGTAATACAAATGAGTTCAGAAAAATCAACCAAATGCAAATAAACTGGCATAAATCCCTACACAGGTAGCCACCTTAGAGTTAGAGTATTTTTTTAAAGGAAACCAGGAGTACCTGCTTGGCTCAGTTGGTTAAGCCTCTAATTTAGGCTCAGGTCATGATCTTGCATCTCGTGGGTTTGAGCCCTACATCCACCTCTGTGCTACAGCTCAGAACCTGGAGCCTGCTTTGGATTCTGTGTCTCCCCTTCTACCCCTCCCACATTCGTGCTCTGTCTCTGTCTCTCTCTCAAAAATAAATAAACATTAACATTTTTTAAATTAAAAAAATTAAAAGGAACAAAGGAAGCCCAAGAAACAGAAAAAATCTAAATTTTAAGAAATTAATTGACACAATTATGAAATGAAACTGCCTTGCTGAATATGAGTAAATATAATTAATAGGAAAATAATTGAATTCAATAAAATGTTTTATAATGAAAGTATAAGTGAACAATTTATTCTTATCAATGCATTTACACACAATGTGAAACTCATATCCTAAATTCTTCAAAACTTGTCATCACTATCATAATCTAAATGAGTCTTCATAATGTTATTATCTTTTTATAATTTTTTTTTAACGTTTACTTATTTTTGAGACAGAGAGAGACAGAGCATGAACGGGGAGGGGCAGAGAGGGAGGGAGACACAGAATCTGAAACAGGCTCCAGGCTCTGAGCCTTCAGCCCAGAGGCCTACGCGTGACCTGAGCTGAAGTCGGTCGCTCAACCGACTGAGCCACCCAGGCGCCCCTTATAATGCGATTATCTTTAACAAAATCACATGCACACTAATTATCTCCCCAAAAGGTGAAGCAATGTCTCAAAGTTCAATTTATTCTTCTTAGAGTTATGTGCATTTTGTTTCTAGATGAAACACACTTACCATTGGATTATTGAAACATGAATGAGTTAACTATTCTCAACTATTCTTATGTTAGAATGTCAAAGTACGGATGAGGAGACACAAAAAAGGAGAAAAATCATTAATATATTTATAAATAAATATATATTAAAATAAGGCAGAAATACAATCATTAAAGTCCTCATTTCTGCAACTGGTCACATGATTATAACTTATTTATGATATTTATGATTGCAACTCCTCATTCTTATTCCTTTTATCAGGACCTATGAACCCAGTTGGTTCTGGTACCTTGCCTAACTGGGCAACCTAAATATTACTTCCTGATGGCTCTTGATCATTAGCAAAGCTACCTATCAGGGTAGGTTTCCACTAAATATCATCATAGAAGAAAACAAATAGGCTGAGGTTATCCCCTACGTTCCAAACAAATTTCTTATCTCCAGTGAGTAGAAGGAATATAATTCCCCTTTGGTAGTCAGGGCTGTTTACTTTGGCCAGTATAACTCCTTTCCTCGACTAAGGGTAATAGTGAGAGGAGCCATCCCATTTCTACCCTTTGATTCCTGGTGCTGTGAATCCCAACTGGTAGAGACAGAACTATGTATTGATCACTGATTCTGAGCATCTACCGTATTGAAGAGGGCTTTTCCTCAGTAGGCTAAAACATTATCCTCATTCTGGCACTATAACTAAATCTTCAAAGGCCATTCTACCATTCCTTCAGGCCACCTGCTGCAGCTTGATTTGGAATGTAGTGAAATCCCTGGACTTAATGACTGTGGGCCCATTTTTTTTTTTAACCTTTATTTACTGCAAAAATGAGTTAGTTCTCCAGTTTGAAACAGAAGTATTACTGGCAGAACATGGAAATACCTAACCAGGAAAAGTTTCTATTTAAGTGAGAAGAAAATTCTGCCATGTCCAGTATAAAAGTTCTCGAATATGACTTATATACAAATGATATCTTCTGATACCCTAAGAAATGATCCCCTTGCCTGTTCATAGTTGGATTGATCTTTGCTTTGGACTTGTCCATTCTCAGCAGTGGCTCTAGCCACATCAGCCTTAGTTAGGGAAAGTCCATTTTAGTAAGTTCACGAATAACCCCCATCTTTGTCAACCTAGTCATTTTGTTCTTAAGCTTAACTGACAAGTCTAAATCTAAATGGATGGCTGTTTGACACGCACACAATGGTTTTCTTATACATCTGATTCATAAGCTCTGCTTCTACTCTCAATTGTCTGACCCTTTTTTGAACAATTTCAATCAATATGAACCCTAAATTGTCTGAGACTGTAAAACTTTGTCTTTTTCAAGGCCTTGGAAAATATTCATTACATGTAAAAAATATTCTTTTCTCATTCATCCAACCTTGAAAATAGACAGGAATATAAAATCCATATGGAATCTCTTAATTTATTTTATTAAAAAACTGGGCAGGTTGGCAGCTGTGACATTAACACAATTTGCTAACACTATTGCATTATGTATTACCTAATGTTCATGACTTACAATTTAAATATAGATTTTACTTTAGTTTCAAATTTTACCTTGATTTTCAGGTACTTTAAATTTTACCTTTAGTGTTTTGGCTTTAGTGTTTATCTTGGTGTTTACTGGTGCATTTAGTTAGAACAATGTTGATTAAGTTCACTGTCTATTAAAGGTATCAATTACTTGGATTTTAGAATCAATCAACTGTAAAAGTTGATGGTTTTATTTTCAAACATATATAGTGCTTTTATAATATTTTTTTTATTATACCTACATGCATAGAAATTTTCTTCTCATCAATTTGGAGTATCATGAAATTAATCTTCTGAAATAATTCTCTCTTTAATGCTGCCAAGTGGTAATTAATAAATTATTTTACAAAATTTGTTTGTATTTACTGATTTTTCTCCTTTTGTTGGGGTAATATCAAAATTTTAAATATTGTTTTTAATCTCATTTGTATTCATTTATTTGTTGGTTATTTATTTATTTATTTTTGAGGGAGAGAGTGTGAGCAGGAAAGGGGTAGAGGGAGGGAGAGAGACAGAGAGGGAGAGAGAGAGTCTTAAGCAGGCTCCAAGCCCAATACTGAGCCCAACTCAGGGCTCCATTTCACAACCCTGAGATCATGACCTGAGCTGAAATCAAGAGTCGGACTCTTTTTTTTTATTTGTTTTTAATATTTAGTATTTGAGAGAGAGAGAGAGAGAGAGAGAGAGAAATGTGAGCGGGGGAGGGACAGAGAGAGGGAGGCACAAAATCTGAAGCAGGCTCCAGGGTTCAAGCTGTCAGCACAGAGCCCAACAAGGGGCTCAAACTCAGGAACCGTGAGATCATGACCTGAGCCGAAGTTGGATCCCTAACTGGGTGAGCCATCCAGGCAAATCAGACTTTTAACAGACTGAGCCACACAGGCACTCCTTAAATGCTGTTTTTAAACCAAAAATTTCAACAGCGACAGGATTTTAAGTCCTGTATAAATGTGAATGACCATAGGCCAAATATTTACTTTTTTCTTCCATCATGATAGGAAAGGTAAACTTCCCACCCAGTAATGACAGACTCAGCCGTATCACTTCTTCCTTGGTCAAAAGGATGATAGAACATGTACTGCGAACAATGACTTGCATTGTGCTTATGCAAATAAGCTCTCCAAATTAATCTACTATTATCATGAAGAGAACATTGTTTGAAAGAGACCTGAATCCAAGCCACAGCTGGGAGTCCAATCCCACCAGCCAACAGCAATGACAATGAGAAATAAATGCTTCTATATGATTGGGGCAATAGACGATTAATGCAAACTCAGTACCTCTTCTCCACATTATTTATTTGAGTTTATAGTCACAGCTTGAGTATGTTGGTTAAATAACTTGCCCCAAATTAGAAATGTAAAGCCTAAATTAAAATAGGAAATCTGTTATTTAAGCCAGAGTATTAACACACTGTAACAATTTAACTCCAAGATCTCAAACCCTACACCCAGACAAAATGTAATCCCAATGAGCAATGGTATAGAAAGAGCCCTGGTTTCTACACAAAGTTGCATTTATGAAAACTAAAGTATGACTTAAGGAAATGTCTCATTAAATGGTGGGTCATTCACGTAGGTTTTCTTAAAGAGGTAGTCAGGTGTGCTACACAATATAATCATATATAGTAGGTTTGCAAGAGAACTTCAAATGATGCATGTCCCTCAAATTCTGTATTTATTGATGCAGTTGTGTGTCTCCAGCTCTGCAGTATCCATGCTTGTTCCTTTTCACTGGAACTGTAGTCCTTGTTCATTTCCTTCTTCACTTCATCAAGTGGTGACCCTCCATGACCTGTCTGGTGGTAATTACAATTCTCTGACCATATTTGGTCACATTAGATAGTTGGAAATGAACGCAACTCTAGGCCCATTTTGCTCCCTTCAGGGAAGCCTATTGAACCAGGGGACATGCATTTTTTTTTTCTTGCTCTGACTCCTTTTCTATAAATAAATCTTAGGGAGAATTTTTGACTAGAACTTTCTCTAGCCAGTTGTAGTAGATTTATTCTATTATTACTTTCAAATGTACTTATAAAATTAAATTCTGTATTAATCCTTCTGTATTAAACTATCCTTAGTTCTCTCCCCAGAGGTAAGAGCTGTCATCAGTAACATCTATAACCTTCTAAATACTTTCTCCATATCTTCAGATATATACACATATTATTGCAATACCTTTTATCCTTTGTTTATTATTTATGTATTTACTTATTTATTTCTTTAGAGAGAATGAGGGAGTACAAGTGGGGAAGACATGCAGAGAGGAGGAGAGACAAAGACAGAGAGAGAGAGAGAGAGAAAATCAGAAGCAGGCTCCATGCTCAGTGGGGAACCCGACATAGGGGCTTGATCCCACAACTCTGGGATCATGGCATGAGCTGAAATCAAGAGTCAGATGCTCAACTGACTGAGCCAACCATGTGCCCCTGCAATAGCTTTTAGAGTTTTGGAATGTCTGTGTATGTGAGTTTGTCTACAACAGGGATAATACTATTTCACTTTCAAATTTGGTTTTGGCTCCTAATATTAAGCTTACAAATCTCTTTACATAGAAATTTGCAAGGTGTAGAGATGCATAATTCCACTTCCTTGTTTATAATGGCAGGAAGATATTTCATAGTATGGGTGTATAATAATTTATGTAAAATTATTTGCTGATATAATTATTTAAAAATTTTTACTAGAAACATTGAGGGAATTAATATCCTTGTATATCACCTAGAGGTAGCATTATGGGGCCAAAATATTTGTACTCTAAAAGATTATATTAATTTACACACACATGAGGTCAATTTATTTTTCTAGAATGCCCCAGGGGACAACTGTTGAAATGTTCACACACATTTATCTCTCAAGACAAGCATTAATTTGCCACACATATACAATCTAAATCACTGAAGAAGAAAATAAATGTTTTCCTAATTGTTCCATAATTTTCAAGATCTCTCTTCTACAACAAAGTTAACATTTCACATTATAATGAAGAGCAGCATTGGTTTCATTTCTTGAGGTCCTTATAGAAATACTTTCTTGAAAAGTCTTTTGTGAAATACTGTATCTCCTAGTACTTGTTATTTTACCAAAGCAGAGACTTGTGACTGAAAATGCAAGTTATAAGGACCTGAATTAATTTTTAGCTTTTGCATATTTCCCAGTTATTATACTTTATTTGAGAGAGTACAGTTTCTGTTAGTATTACTGTTTGTTTGTTTTTCTGTTTACAGTAATTAATAATAACCATCAAGTGTCATATCATAATTTGAAATATTTGCTGTTAAATGCACACACACACACACGATTTTAAAAATCATAGCATAATAAAAGGGGTGTGTCCTTTTATTGTCCTATATTACAAATGGCTTAAACTGAGGTAAAGAGGCTCACTAAACCTTCCCAAGATCATTTATTTAGATGGTAAGTGGTTTACTGATTGCTGAACTTGGAATTTTTTTTTTTTAATTTTTTTTAACGTTTATTTATTTTTGAGACAGACAGAGACAGAGCATGAACGGGGGAGGGTCAGAGAGAGGGAGACACAGAATCTGAAATAGGCTCCAGGCTCTGAGCTGTCAGCACAGAGCCCGACACGGGGCTCGAACTCACGGACCGCGAGATCATGACCTGAGCTGAAGTCGGCCGCTTAACCGACTGAGCCACCCAGGCGCCCCAAGAACTTGGAATTTTAAACAACAAATTAAATATACCATGTGACATAGAGCATTGTAGTCTTTAATGGATATATCAAATAGCTAATATATAAAAGATTTTTTTGGTATCGTTTGCGTAGTACTCAATATTAAAAGCAGGAACAGAGATACTGATAAGTAATTAAAGATAACAGCTTAGTAGAAGTTCATGCTAATAGAATACGTTTGTGTTTTAAACATATTAAATCAATTGTGTTCATTTATGTTATTGCTGACATGTTCTCCCAAACAGAAAAGAAGAAAACTCTTATTCTATGCTTTCAAATAATTTAAAATAAGGTGTTTTTTTTTTGTGGTAGTGGATTAAATTATATTTGTTATAAAAGTAAAGGAATTTGTAAAACATACATGATTTTTCTGAAGTTATTGTAGTCATGCCTATATATCTCCTCATCTTGGAAAAATTAAATGTGATTTGAACAATATTAGTTAAAAAAACAGAGAAATTGTGCCTCAGAATCATTCAACATCCTACAATTCTGTGATCCAGAATTGTTCTATTCCAGATCTTACATTTCCATTAGTTCCAGTTTTATTTTTAAATAACAAACATAAACCCTGGTATTGCATTATCACATGCCTTACTTTTTTAACCTCAAAGCTATTTCTGACTGATGTTAAGATTTTTTGTGAAGAATAATGAAAAGCAATTCTGTGATTGTTTCCTAATCTATATTTCTTTCATAGCATAATTGTGACTGGCAATATCAGATTCATTGGTATGTTGAAAGTGAGCCATTTAAAATGTTTTAAAGCAGAAAACAAATCAATGAATCTTGATTAAGATATACTGCTAGGAAATTATTCTGTTCAGCTTTCACCTTTTGAAGTAGATCCAGGACAGATGTACGGTATATTAAAATATATGTCTTAATTTATCCCGTTTATGCTTAGTAGTTTTCTATAAGAAGAAAAACAGTGGTACCCGCCTCATTTTAGTTATGAATGTCAAAATACTCATGAATGTTTTACTTGCAGAATGCCACAAAGCAAGATGTGCACATTCCCATTGTCCCAGATCATTAAGCTGAGTGAACCATGCATATCGCTGAAACACTTCTGAGGAAAGTGAGAGGTAGCATTAAACCTTGATGCCTTTAGGAGACATAACTTAGCCCATCTCAAATCACCCAGCTACAAGACCTATTCATAGGAAGGAGAAATTTGCAAAGAAACTCATACTGAATTCATGTATGAGAAGACATAATCATCATGCTATTTTCTCAATGTAATCAATTTCTTACCACAATCTGGATCTTGCTGTCTATGCATATTAGAGTTATAATGTCTCTAACATCGATTCATAAAAATTGATTTATTTGTAAATTGAGAAATGTCTGACTGATTTTTACATACTTTTTCGTGTTGTAAATTATATATAACATTAAATTTGCCATTTTTATCTCTTTCAGTGTACAATGCAGTGTTATTAATTACATTCACAATGTTATGGAACCATCACTACTCTTTATTTCCCAAGTCTTTTCATCAACCCAAATGGAAATTATGTGCCCATTAAGATACAGGGGTATGATTTTTTAAACACTCCATGAAGCTATGAAGCAGGAAACTGATCTAAGTAGGATTATGTTTATAACAAACATAGGGAAAAAATAGACTAGAAGAAAATAAAATAATTACTGATTGTCTACGGTAGTGGTAATAAGCAGTCTATTTTACTTTCTAAAACTTTGGTAATTAATTCCTCCAGCTTTTGTGAGATATAATTGACATATAACATTGTGTAAGTTTAAGGTGTAAATGTGTTGATTGAATACACATATATTGCAAATTGATCACCACCATAGTGTTAGCCAACACTTCTGTCACATCGCTTATCATTTTTTGTAGTGAAATATTAAAATGTAACCTCTTAGCAACTTTCAAGTACCTATCACAGTTTTATTAACTATAAACATCACGTTATACATTAGATCCTCAGAACTTATTCATCTTATATCTGAAAGTTTGTATCCTTCTTTTTAAAGTTTATTTGTTTTTGAGAGAGAGAGACAATGCTTGCAAGCGAGGGAAGGGCAGAGGGAGAGGGTTCCAAGCAGGTTCTGTGACGTCAGCACCAAACCTGCTGCAGGGCTCAGTCCCACAAACAGAGAGATCATGGCCTGAGCAGAAATCAAGAGTTGGACGCTTAGCCGAGCTTAACCAACGGAACCCATCAGTCACTCCTGGAAGTCTGCACTCTTTGAACAACATCCCACAATTTCCTCCAGTACTCAGCCTCTGGTAACCACAATTCTACTTTGTTTCTATGAGGTCAGCTTTTTTAGATTCCATACATATGTGATATCATACAGTATTTGTCTCTCACTGTCTTATTTCATCTCACATAATACTCTCGTTTCATCCATGTTGCTGCAAATGGCAAGATTTAATTCTTATTGCTGAACTTTATTCCATCATATATATACCCCATATCTTATTTATCCATTCATTTGTTGACAGACATTTAACTGGTTTCTATATCCTGGCTATTTGGGTCATACTGCAATGAACATTGGACATAAATATCTCTTCAAGATTTTATTTTCATTTCCTTTGAATATATACCAAAAAGCAGAAATGCAGGATCAGATGGAAGTTCTATTTTTAATTTTTTGAGGAACCTCACTACTGTTTTCCATAGTGGTTGTAACCAATTTACATTCCTACCAACAGTGCACAAGGGTCCCCTTTTCTCCATGTCCTCACCAACATTCATCTTCTTGTCTTTTTGATGACAGCCAATCTAACAGGTGTGAGGTGATATCTAATTGTAGTTTTCATTTGCATTTTCCTGGTGATTGGTGATGGCAAGTATCTTTTCATGTATCTGTTGACCATTTGTATGTCTTCTTTGGAAAAACGTATATTTAGTTCCACTGCTTATTTTTTTATTGATTTGTTTGTTCGCATCGAGTTGTATGATTTCTTTATGTATTTTGGATATTAACGCCTTCTCAGATACATGATTCGCAAATTTTTTTTCTGTAGTTTACCTTTTCATTTTGTTGATTGTTTCTTTTGCTGTGCAGAAGCTAGTAGTGTGATATAGTCCCACTTGTTTTTGTTTTTGTTGCTTGTGTTTTTGTTGTCATAGTAAGAAAAAATAATTAATTATAAATCCTATTTTGGGCCCAGGTTTTTCTAAGTTTTTTATAGGTATTATTTGAAATATGCCATAGATATAAAGTATACTAGACTTAATAATAAAATGAACTACTTAGTTTAAGAACCAGAATGTTACTAGAAACCATTCAGACTCCTTGTGTGTCCCTCATTGATCCTTCTCTGTGGTTGCATTTCAGAAGTAACTAATCTGATTATTTTAATTATTTCTTCTTTCTTTTTATTTCTTTTTGGAAAAGAGTTTCATCTCAATCACATATGCTCATTGGCTCAATAAATAAAGTGTTTATTTTTCCTTGTTTGTAAGCTTTATAGAAATGGTATAATTAATCTAATCTAATCTAACATAATTAATATAATATAATTAATATAATATAATATAGTCTTCTGAGACTTGTTTTTCTTTCACTTGATATTGTTTTTAAGATTTTGGGCATATTCTATTATTTTCACTGTTTTTTTTTTTTTTAATGTTTATTTATTTTTGAGAGAGCACGAGCTCGAGTGGGGAAGGGCAGAGAGAGGGAGACACAGAATCCGAAGCAGGCTCCAGGCTCTGAGCTGTCAGCACAGAGAGAGAGATATTTCTTTGAAAAATGTCATGGGAATTTTTATAGAAATTTCATTGAATCTACAGATGGCTTTGGATGCTATTGACATTGTATTAATTATAATTCTTCCAAACAAGAACATGGGATATCTCTCCATTTGCTTCTGTCTTCTTCAAATTCTTTCACCAAAGTCTTATAATGTGCAATGTATAAATCTTTCACTTCCTTGGTTAATTGTATTTCTAAGTATTGTTTGATGCTATTGTAAATATTGTTTTCTTTCTTTAATTTTCACGTTTTACTGTAAGTGTAGAAACTTATTTCTGTTTGTTGATTTTGTTTCATACAACTTTAGCGAATTCATTAATTAGTTCTAACATTTTTATAATGAATTTTTTTCAGATTTTTGCATATAAGGTCATACCATCTTCAAAAAATAAACAGCTCTTAGTTTTGTTAATCTTTTCAATTGTTTTTATGGTCTCTATTTCATTTGTTTTTCTTCTTATTTTACTCATCTCTTTATTTCTTCTAACTTTGGTCTTTGTTTCTTCTTGTTCTAATTCCTGGAGGTGTAAATTTTAATTGTTTATTTGAGATCTTTCTTATTTTTTTTTCTTTCTTAATGCAATTTTTATTTTTGCCAGAAAGAGAGTAGGTGCATGAGTGGGGGATGGGTAGAGAGAGGGAGACACACAGAATCTGAAGCAGGCTCCAGGCTCTGAGCTGTCAACACCGAGCCAGATTTGGGGCTCGAACTCACCAACCGCAAGATCATGACCTGAGCTAAAGCCAGGGGTTGGACGCTTAACTGACTGAGCCACCCAGGCACCCCAATATCTTTCTTTTTCTTAATGTAAATGTTTATTACTGTAAACTTCTTTCTTAGGACCACTTTTGCTGCCTCCTTTAAGTTTTGATATGGCATGCTTGCATTTTCATTTGTTTCAAGGTATTTTTTTTTTATTTTGCTTTTGATTTCTTCTTTGAACCACTTGATTTTCCAGAAATATGGTGTTTAATTCCCACACATTTGTGAATTTTCAAGCTTTCCTCCTGTTATTTCAAGTTTCACACTATTGCGGTAGGAAAAAAAAAATACTTCGAATTATTCCCATCTTGTTAAATTTGCTAAGACTTGTTTTGTTAAGTATGATTTTGTGTTGTTTCATCAGAATATGATCTATTCTGGGGAAAGTTCCACATGTACTTTACAAAATGTGCACCCTGTTTTATTGGATGGACTGTTCTGTATATATCTGTTAGGTCCATTTGCTCTATGAAGTATGGTTCAAATCCAACATTTTCTGTTGGTTTTCTGTCTTTAGGATCTATCCATTGTTTATTTATTTTTTTATAATTTTTTAAATGTTTATTTTATTTTTCAGTTCTGCCTGAAGAAGTCATTTCAGCTTTTCTTATAAGGCAGATCTAGTGGTGATGAATTTCCTCAGCCTCTGTTTATTATGGTAAGTCTTTACTTCTCCTTTATTTCTGAAGGGCAACTTTGTTGGGTAAGCATTTTTGGTTGGCAGTTTCTTTCTTTCTGCACCTGGTTTATATCACCCCATTCTCTCCTGGCCTGCAAAGTGTCTGCTGAGAAATCTGCTAATAACCATATGGGAGATGCTATCAGATAGTTTTCTCTTCTTGCTTTTAAAATTCTTTATCTTTGTATTTAGATGGTTTTGTTATAATCTATTTTAGAGAAGATTGTTTTGGACTGAAATTTTGGGGTGACTTACTAATTTCATGAACTTTGATTTCCAAGCCATTATTTCTTAAAATGAACCTTCTACTTATACTCATCTCTTCTCCTTCTAGGACTTCAGTGATGAATATGGTATTTCTCTCAATGATATTCCATAAGTCTAGTAGGCTTTCTCTAATTCTTTTTTCTTTAAATTTTTATTTATTTTTAAGAGAAAGAGGCATGTGCATGCAGGGGAGGGGGAGAGAGAGAGGGAGACAGAGGATGCGAAGCGGGCTTAGTGCTGACAGCATAGATCCCGATGTAGGGCTCAAACCTGCCAACACATGAACCCAGAGATCATGACCTGAGCCAAAGTCAGATGCTTAACTGACCAAGCCACCCAGGCACCCCTCTAATCCTTTTCATTTCTTTTTCTTTTTGCTTCTCAGATTGGATAATAAAAACTGATCTGTTTTATAAATCATTAATTCTCTCTTCTACTTGGTCAAGTCTGTTGTTGAGACTTTCTGTTGAATTCTTCAGTTCAGTCACTGTTTTCTGTAGCTCCAATAGCTCTGTTTGGTTCTCTTTTATATTTTCAGTCTGTCTTCACATTTTCTTGTATTCTTTCTCTGTTATTGTTAAATTGCTTATCTGTGCTCTCCTAGTTCTCTGAGCATTGGTAGAGCAATTAGTTTAAATTCTTTGTCAATTCCTGGATCTACATTTCTTTGGGTTCAGTCACTGCAGGATTACTATCCTTTTGGTGGAGTCACGTTTCCCTGATTTCTGCACGATCATTGTAAACTTGTATAGGTGTCAGCCCACTTGAAGAAGCAGTCACCTCTTCCAGAGTTTTTGGGCTACCTTCAGTAAAGGGAGACTTTCACCTGTGGGTAAAGACACACTGGGAGGATGCTGTGACTTTAAGTCCGGTGGTGGAGGACACCAGGTGTGAGCCTATGTGGCAGCACTGGGTCCAGTGGGGCATGAGGTCTCTTTGGCTCAGGCCGCTGCGGTCCACGGAATCAAAGCATGATTCTTGGAGAGTACCATGGTGGGACCACAGAGTCTGCACAGACCAGGGCTGTTGGGGTACACAGCAATGAATCTAGGTCCAGCAGCTAGGGACCAGGACAGGCAGTGGTGTCTCCGGATCTGGCGGTGTGCACACACTCATCTGTGGGGGCCAGTTGCAGGTGTCTGCACGGGGTGAGGGGCCAGTTGGTTGTAGACACATGCAAAATGGTGGCGGCCAGGGCTGGCAGCAAGTGGCAGGGTCCAGTAAGAGCTCATAGACGACTGAAGAGACACTGACTTTCAGCGTGTTCCCCTGTGGCTGTGGTTCCTGACCCCGCTCCCGGAGTGCAGACTGCTTTGGAGTCTGGTGATAAGAATCAGGACAGGGATGTGCCAATGCATGGCGGCAGGGGGTAGCTAATGGTGACCTCAGTGGGACAGGCCAATGACAGTCAGCTTTAAAGGCCTCGGCTGTCTGTGTGCTCTCCCGTGGTCATATACTTTCCCCTCAGGTGTGCACACTGCAGTGGAGGCAAGTGACAGATGTCGGACTGCTGGTATGAAAGTGCACAGCTGGAAAGGCTATCCCTGAGTGCACGCCCATCTGGGGGCCAGATGTGAAGGCATCTTGCACTTGAGCAGACACAGAGGCCTGCGCTGGCTGTGGATGCAGTTCCCAGACTCCAGTCGGATGGGAGGGAGGGAAGAAGAAGGGCATTTGCATCGGCAAATGCAAAGCCCTGCGGGGCAAGACCAGTGAAAACCACAGTGGGTCTGTGACAGCTCTGACGGCTGCCGTTGTCATCAGTGGTGACAGCTGCTGGGTTTGCCCGCACAGCTGATCACAATGAACGATGACTGCACGTGCTGTGGCTGCGACCAGTACCCCCCCCTTTCTGTGTTCCTGGTTGTCTCAGACCCCAGATCTCTCCCACAGCGGTTTTTGTTCATGGAGAGCTGTTGATCTCTGTGGCAGGACAGGAGGCTGGGGTCTCCTGTGTCTCCATTTTGGTGACATCAGTTCCACTCCAATCAATTTTATGATATCTAGTTTTTGGTCTCCAGGCATACTAGAAAACTAAGTGTGTACTGAAATATTGAGTGAAACAGCTTACCTTATGAAATTGATAGCTTCCTGAACAGTTGTATCTAAGTTAACACTAGAGCGTGTCCGTGTTTGAAGGTATATGGAAGTTTAAATAAAAAATCTTATTTTGACTTGTGAATCTCAAGCACAGACTTGCAGACTTACTTAGACTGATTTTTTTTTTAAGTTAATTCATTTATTTTGAGAGAGGTGGATGGGGGGCAGAGAGAGAGGGAGAGAGAGAATCCCAAGCAGGCTCCAGGCTGACAGGACAGAGCCTGATGCAGGCCTTGAACTCACAAACCATGAGATTATGACCTGAGCCTAAATCAAGAGGTGGCCACTTAATGGATTGAGTCACCCAGGTGTCCCATGCCTAGATGGATTTTTAATTGGGGGTTTGTTTTGCGCTAAAATGCAGAAAGGAGTAAAAAAGGAAGGAGTTGAAAATGCCTAACATTTACAATAAAATAATTGTTTAAAGTTTGATACCTTCCTGCAAATGGAAAACCACCAAACATACACTTTTCTTTAATTATCAGATTGTCTTTTTTCAAACAAGTATTTGGTCATATTTCCCCACAAGTTAAAAATATCTTTTCAGTGAGCAAATTCTAATACTTGAATGAATAGACCACCACGCACAAATAGAACCAGGCTTTTGCCAGCCTAGATGTAAGATTTAAATGAAATATATTATCACCCTTATTCATATTTTGCCTCCAGACTCTGCTATAAGAGATTTTCTACTTTGGAAATAAAATAACCAAAAGTTAATAAATGATTTAGAGGTGGGTAAGTGTTCTGGTGGATAAATTATTTGTGTTTATTCCCCAGATGAATAAATTTTCCTAAACAGATGGTAGAACTCACGTGAGCCTGCTCTTCTGTAAAGTTGAGTAAAAATAATTGAATCTATTTTATTTTTTTTAATGATTTATGTATTTTTGAGAGAGCACTAGCAGGGTAGGGGCAGAGAGAGGGGGACAGAGGAATCAAAAGGGGCTCTGTGATGACAGCAGAGAGCCACATGAAGCACTCAAACTCACAAACCATGAGATCATGACCTGAGCTGAAGTCAGACGCTTAACCAACTGAGCCACCCAGACGCCCCGGATATATACTATTTGTAAGATTTGTTTTCCCGATTGGAAGGATGTCAATAGCATTCTATTTTTATTTTCTTTTGGTGAATAATGAGGAAACAAGGGTTATAATGAACTTACTACACTGAACAATATGTTCAGCTAACAAATTTGAGTTGCTCCATCCCTGCTCTTAAATCAATTTCTTTGTGCCCTTCTTCAAGAATGAACCTAAAGGAGAACATATATATCACTTAGAAGAAGACATCATTGATTAAGTGTGCCTTTTTTTATCCCTTTCACTATACAGTATTGCTAGAAGAAGAAAGCCATATTGTGGTAAATCCAGACTAGAGATCAATGGTATTGCTTAAGCTGTGAACAAAGGGAACATGTATAATCATTAAGATTAAGCATTAAAGTTTGATACTGGGAGAGGAAGCCTTGTATAACTTAGAGTAAATCCTTGCAAAAATGGAGAGACAAAAATGTCTCTTTAATATATTAAGCTGAAAAGATACACATGTGCCAACTGGAAAGAATTCAGCTATAGTTAATTGTCTATTGCAAATCCTACCATTACTTCGGAGAAGTCAGGGGTGTGGTCACAAAGAATCATTAGCTAAGTTATACAAAAAAAATAAAATAAAATAAAATAAAAAACACAAGACTTTTTTGGTATTGAAATGCAATGTGAGTACATATTTTTATCCTATTATAGAGGAACAATAGCAGGCTCACACAAGTCAACGGATTTCTGTTTCTTAGACCACAAGCAGCCTTGTTGATATTATCTGAATATTAAAGAAAACTGAAGGATTGTTGTAACATATGTCAATAGTCCTACAGATAACTTGAAAAACCATGAGAAACTATTTTATAGTTTTTCCCATGATGTTATAAAGATTTAGGTTTAGCCTAACATAACCTAGAACATATAGACACCATTAAGTTTTTCTTAAGGACTAAAAATTATAGAATCTTGAAAATTTGTCACATTTATCTCCCAAATGGCTTAATCTTCACCCCTGTGTGTTTTTAACCTTGTTTCACATGAAGGAAGCTTTAATACTATCTATTTCAATACAGTCAACTGCTCTTTCTTTTCTGACATAGATCTAAAAGGGTTTAAAAACCCTGATGGCATCCTGCCAGGAATTAGCTGCAGGTAGAGAGGTAGAGGGAATAAAAAAGTAAACAAAGTTTCAACCCACTGAGAGAGCTGCTCCAAGCTAGATAATAAAGACAGCAGGTTTATATGCTGGTTTTTCTTCAGGGAAAGAATGTTGGACAGTTTCCTGTTGATTGATTCTCTAAATCTTTCCCTTTCATGTTCAATCTTTCCACAGTCTTTGCTGCCGTTTCTACTGTTCTTTCAAGTAAGAAGTTTGATTCCCAGCAGTGCTAATATTGGTTTCTTCCTGGACAAGAAAGTTATGAAAATCTTAAAGCCAATGAAATGGAATTTTTACATCATCCATTTATGTGACAAGTTTATTACTGCCTTTGAAAATTGTTTTACTCAGTTTCATTGTAGTCATCTTGTAGGAGTAGACAATGAAAAAGTAGCTTAAAAATTCAATTTTTTATAATAAAAAATATGTATAAGGGTTTTTATGTGGGTTCTTAAGTTTCTGCCAAAGAGAACAGCTCCATGAGCAATTCGTAAAAGCCTGGATTCAACTTTCTTTTTTTAATTTTTAAAAATGTTTACTCATTTTTGAGAGAGAGAGACACACACAGTATGAGTGGGGAAGGGGCAGAGGGAGAGGGAGACCCAGAATCTGAGCTGTCAGCACAGAGCCTGACGCAGGGCTTGAACCCACAAACTGTGAGGTCATGACCTGAGCTAAAGTCGGACGTTTAACCAAGTAAGCCATCCAGGCACCCCTCATTCTTGGAGTGAATTTTTCCATCTTCTGTGGAAGATGGTACAAGCCAGTGGTGAACATAGGAGTTATCTTGGGGGGAAAAAAAAGAGAAAAGAAAAAGGTTTGTCTGAGCCCAATAACATAGCTTTACAATTGTATGAATTATTTAATTCTTATAATCTGTGTTCTTTTCATTCTTTCATTCTTTCCTGGAAAGCTCCTTTCCTACAAACTGAGAGCTCTTCCTACTAAAGAAAATGTGAAAATGGCCTATTAGTTTCCAGTGATGCTTGCATTCACGTGACTATGGTAAAGGAGGCAACTATGGGTTAGTTTTCTAGTTCATTTTTCAATATGGTTGGTTGTCCCTGAAGATATCTTGTGATTTTTACTATCACTTCTCATGAGGCCAGAGAAAGGTGCTTGGAAGGGTACTTATGTTTCTGTTATGTGGAGGAAGAACTTGTAAAATATGATGCTGAGGAAAGACCTGGGTTTAATATCAGCCTTTTGTGACCAATGTTTAGTTGCAGAATCCACCTTCCAGCCTGTGTAGCCATTAAGAATACTAAGGAGGCCACGATGAAAGAGAGAATCAGAGAGTCTTACTTATTTATATTAATTGTATAATTTTTATCTTTAAAATACACTTAAAGACAATATTAATATAACACATTTACAGGGGCGCCTGGGTGGCTCAGTCGGTTAAGCATCTAACTCTTGGTCTCCACTCAGTCCATGATCTCAGGGTTTGTGAGTTCAAGTCTGGGTCTCTGCTCAGGTCATGATCTCAGGGTTCATGAATTCAAGCCCTATGTCACACTCTGCACTGACAGCACAGAGCCTGCTTAGGATTCTGTCTCTCCCTCTCACTGTCCCTCCCCAGCTTTATCTGTCAAAATAAATACATAAAAATTAAAATATGTATATACATATATGACACATATTCATGTATAAAAGTTTGTGTTGTTGTGTTGCTTTTGGGTGCTGTCTTCATTACTTTCTTTGTTTTCTCTCTTTTTTTTTTTTTTTTTTTTTTGGTCCCCACCAGGGACACCTGGGTGGCACAGTCAGTTAAGCATCTGACTTCAGCTCAGGTCATGATCTCACAGTCTGTGAGTTCAAGCCCCATGTCGGGCTCTGTACTGACAGCTCAGAGCCTGGAGCCTGCTTCAGATTCTGTGTCTCCCTCTCTTTCTGCCCTTCCCCCACTCATGCTCCTGCTCCTGCTCTCTCTCTCTCTCAAAAATAAATAAACATTTAAAAAATAATAAATAAAAGAAAAAAAAATGAGCACTGGAAATAACTTGAAAGGGGCTTTCAAGTTAATATAAATTGCCAACTCATATCAGTGAGCATTACCCACAACAATCCCCCAACACCAGCCTACGTAACATAAAAATAGGGCTTGTCAAGAAAGTGAAGCATGGAATTTTGGGGTCTAGTGTGAACTATTGTCGTATTTCTCCTACCCGGTCCCCCACCTCTGCACTAAACCAGGGGAAAAGCAAGATTGCATCACTGGGGCCATGGAATCCTCTGCCCTCAGTGTATGAAAAGCAAGACTATTAAGATTTGCCTGTAGGTCAAGTGACACTATTGGGCTATAACCAGGCGCAAAAAATTTTGATGGGACTCTTCCTAGGAAAGTAGCCAACCAAGGTGAAGAACCAGTGTAGCGCTCTGGGACAAATTGAAAGAATATGGTCAAGAAATTTCTGCCTAATACTGCATCGTGTCAGGAAATTCTGAAACACAGAAGACCCTTAAGGGCTCCGAAAATTCATAAATTCATCCCAAGATAATTCAGAATTTCAATGCCTGCTATGTGAAGCAGGGACAGCTGAGAAGGAATTATAAACAGCATGAGCTGTGTTAGTTATCTCCTGTGTAATTTTTCTATCATAGCTGAAACAAATTACCTCATACCCAGTGGCTTAAAACAACACATATCTGTTATGTTATAGTTATGCAGGTTAGAAATCCCTATGGGTTTCACAAGACTAAAATCAAGGTGTCAACAGACCTTATTTCATTCTGGAAGCTTAAGAAGAGAATCTCATTTTTGGTCATTAAAGCATTGGCAAAATTAAGTTCCTTTCAGTTATCGGACTGATGTTCCTCCTTCCACTCCAGCATTTGACTGGAGGCAGCCTGTATCTCCTAGAAGTCTCTCTCTAGTCTTTTCCCCAAATACTTTACATCTCAGAACAAGGAACTGGGCAAAACACCCTTCTTATATAAAAGCCATCTCTTCAACCTTCTTTCTTTAAAGCATCTTTTTTTTTAATGTTGTTTGTTTGTTTGTTTTGAGAGGGAAAGAAAGAGAGAGCATGAGAGGGGAGAGGCAGAGACAGAGGGGGACTGAGGATCTGAAACTGAGTTAGAGCTGACAGCAGGGAGCCTGACACAGGGCTGGAACTCAGGAATCTCGAGATCATGACCTGGGCCGAAGTCAGATGCTCAACCGACTGAGCCACCCAGGCACCACTAAATCAACTCTGATCACAGATGGGAAAGCTTCTCTCCCTTTAAAGTCCCTTGTGATTTGATTGTACCCTCTCAAACAGTCTAGGAGAATCTCATCTCAAAATCTGTAACCTCAATCACATCTTTAGAATACCTTTTGTCAGGTGAGGCTCATTGTCACGGGCTCCAAGGATCTGTATGTGGACATCTTTGGGGAACGATTATTCTGTTTACAACATGCATCTTTTTTTATTTCTCTTCCTCTCAACTCTGGACAAACCAGAAGATGGAGAAAGTTATAATAAAAGAATAAGTACGGCTATTGAGGCAACTGAGGCACCCCTAGTCCCAGAATCTCAGTGGCCTAAACTGAGAGGCAGGGGAAATTGTGAATTGGATGTGAGATTGGAGTTTAACTTTGGACTGGAAAAAGCTTTGCTTAGAAAAGCTTCAACTTAACAGATAGCTATCACATCTACCCAAGATGACATTTAAAGGAGTGGGAAGGGGTAATTTGAACTACTTTTCTGAGAGCCAAAGCGAGACAAAAATCATTTTCTATTTGTGTATCCACAATGAATTCAATGCATTCAATGAAACGGTTACACATATTTAATGTTTTAATTTTTTGTTATTTTATTAGATTATTAGTGGTATGGTTATTTGGGAATGGAAAGTCTGTAACACGTGTGTTGTTCCCTTGTGTGGGGGGGTTGCAGTGACGGGAAAAAGAGACTCTTTGCTCCTGTTCATCTGACAGCTATATTCAAGAACACATTTTGATGTAAACTAAAGAAAAATCATTTCATAAAATACGATAATGGTAGACATAAATTACCTGCTCATCTGTTCTAGGACGTATATGAGACACTTGAGGATTGTTATTAGGTTTCACCTCACCAAAAAATACTTGTTCTTTGTCACGTTTTCTGTTATATATATGAGGGCCTTGAAGTCAAACAAATTCTCTTAAGTCACAACACCAATAAATAGAAAAAGAAACCTTGAATCTGCATTTGCCTTACTTCAAAGTAGGGGTCTTAACAAGTGGGATACTTATTTTTTTTCTCTCCCATGTTTTC
The DNA here is from genome assembly GCF_023721935.1 of Panthera uncia. Lineage (NCBI taxonomy): Eukaryota > Metazoa > Chordata > Mammalia > Carnivora > Felidae > Panthera > Panthera uncia. The sequence goes on along the minus strand of NW_026057577.1, from coordinate 130,820,481 downwards.
CTTAAGTATATCTTTGTGGGCACACAAACAGCAAGAGAGAATTCAATACTCCTCTAAAAGCTTTATGTCAGGGCATTCTGAAAGGTGATTTCATTACTTTACAAAAGTGTGAAGGATGTGAAATCTAGATAGACTACACCATTTTTTTTAATTATGAGATTGGATATCATTTTCAGATAAATGGAATTTATCAGTTCCTCAAGGAATGAAGAATGTGCAAGGAGAATTTTTGAAATATCTTACAAGCCCAGAGGCAAAGACTCACCTTTGTTTTTTTTTTTTTTTTAATAAGATGTTTTGGAATGAGATAATTAATTATACTGTATAAAAATGGAAGATGCAGTAAACAGTGTTCAACACAAGACAGCAGTATTTACACCTTATGTCACATTAAAACACTACTAATTGTCTGTAATAGTTATAAAACTATTATGTTTCCAAATGGTTGGCATACTTGAAAATGAGGATACTTTAAAAATTCAACTTTAAGTTATATTTAGGGAAATAAAATGTATCTTGATGTGAACCTCAAAGATGAAAAAGGAATAGGCTTTGGGGCAGATGGGCTAGGGTGTAGGCTAGGTGGGCATACAAAAGGTACACTCCAGGGACACCTCAAAGGGACTAAATTTTTGGAGGGCGGAAGGAAGGTTAATATTTTAATAATTTTTTTAATGTTTGTATATATATTAGAGAGAAACAGAGACAGAGTATGAGCAGGGGAGGGGCAGTAAAAGAGGAAGACACAGAACCTGAAGCTGTCAGCACAGAGCCCGATGCAAGGCTCAAACTCACAAACCATGAGATCATGACCTGAGCCAAAGTTGGATGCTTAATCAACTGAGCCACCCAGGTGGCCCCTAAAGTAGGTTTCTAATATAGTTAGTGATGTATTAACATAATACCAGCTGTTACAATAAACAATCCCCAAATCTCAGGGGCTTTAATACTCACTCATAGGATTCTTACACAAATTCCAATGCAGATTTTTCTTGAAGCAATGATTCTCCTTCAAGTGGTCACTCCACCTAAAGACCCTCTATCTATTTGTAGCATCACAGGGAGACCTCTGCCGGACACTCTTCATAGAGCAGAAAGATGAGGAGAAAATACTGAAGGGAATCATGAAGGTCTAGGAAGCCAAGTGGTGTAGAATTCCTTCTAGAATTAGAAGAAATTAAAAAAGAAGCACCACGAGAGCAAATAGCATTTGCAAGAGGATAAGCTTGAACAAAATCGTATCAGTAATTACATGAACATGAACCATCATGGTGGGAAAAACAAAATGGCCAGATGGGATAAAAAGCATGATGTGGCTCTCTGCTGTCTGAAGAAGTACACATTGACTACAAAAATACAAGGTTTCAAAGTAAAAAATAACAAATTCATCAGACAAATTATAAGCCTAAGAAAACTAGAATGGAAATGCCAGTATCAGAAAAAGTGCATTTCAGGACAATGAAGACAGATGATGGTTCATCATGACAAATGAGTGATTTGTCTGGGAAATAAAACTGATAAAAACATGTATTTATTTGAGAATAGAGTTAAAACACATAAAGCAAACCCATCAAAACTAAACATGCAAATTGACAAATTCACATTCACGGTTGAAGAATTTTTATCAACCTCTCAGTAATTGTTAAAACATGCAACCAAAAATGTAAACTATGAATTTGAATATCATTATCAATCAATTTGAGCCACTTGACATTTTTAACACCACAGCTAAAACTATAGAAAATATAATTTCTACTACTGCAATTGGAATGTTTCTCTCCAAAAATCATATGATAGACTTTAAAACAATTAGCCATTAAATTCCAAAGGTATCTATAACCACAACAAAATTAAATTAGAGGTCATTAACATGAAGAAATCTAGAAAAATCCTTTTCTAGGAAGAAAATTAAATAAATGGTTAAAGAAGGAATCACAGGGAGGATTAGAAAATATGTCAAATTGAATTATAATAGAAAGAAAAATGCAAAATCACTGAGATATAGCTAATGTTGTGTTGAAGAGGAAACTATAGCTTTAACTGTTCATATAAAAACATTTTTTTAAGTTTAAAATCAATCAATCTATAGAAAGTAGGGAAGAAAAAGCAAATTGAGTCCAATGTAAATAGAAAGAAAAAAAATAATAATTGAAATGAAACTATAGATGAAACTGAGAAAGACAAATATAGAGAAGAGATTTAAAACTCAAAATTAGTTCTTTGAAAGGTGAATACAATTTATAACTAGAGAGGCTAAACGATTTTTAGAAGAAGTAAAACATGTATTAGTAATATCAGAAATGAAAGGGGACATATTACTACCTATCTTATAAACATTAAAAAAAAATAGAAAACTGGTCACATGGGTGGCACAGTCGGTTTAAGTATCCGACTCTTGATCTCGGCTGAGGTCATGATCTCAAGGTTCGTGAGTTCAAGCATCGCATCGGGCTATGTGCTGATGGTGCAGAGCCTGCTTGGGATTCTGTCTCTCCTTCTCTTTGCCCTCCCTGGCTTGTGCTCTCTCCCTCGGTCTCTCAAAAAAAAAAAATAAGTAAAACTTAAAAAAAAATAGAGAAAAAAGAGAAAAAATACAAACACTAGACTGAGTTGTTCAAATGAATTTTAATAAATGATTAATAAAAATGCTGAAACAGAAAATGAATTAAAAGCAAAACCATTAAGCCCCTAGGCTTCACTGAGTATTCTACTAAACATTTAAGAAAGAAAAAATATTGGGACACATGGTGGCTGAGTCTGTTAAGCATCAGGCTCTTGATTTTGGCTCAGATCATAATCTCACCGTGCATGAGATCCATCCAGTCCCCCTTTGGGCTCTGCACTGATAGCACAGACTCTGCTTGGAATTCATTCTCTCTCTCTCTCTCTCTCTCTCTCTCTCTTTTTCTCCCTGCCCTGTTCCCATGCACATGTGCTCTCTCTGTCTGTTTCAAAATAGACTTAAAAAAATATATATGTATATATATATATATATGTGTGTGTGTATATATATGTGTATATATGTATATATGTGTATGTGTACACACATATATACATCAATCTTCCTGAAACTCTAAAAAATAGAAGATGAAACAGTTCTCACCCCATTTTATGAGACTAAGTGCAGAATAACTGTGGTATCAAAATCTGAAGAAAAAATACAAGAACAGAAAATTACACACAAAAATGTCCATTATAAAACTGGATGGAAAAAGTTCTTAAAAAAAATGTCAGCAAACTGAATACAGCAATATATTAAATGTATAATGCCTCATGATTTACCCCATGTGGGATTTATCCCACGAAATTACATTAACATTTGAAATTAAGTTAAAATAATTCACTATATTATCAGAATAAAGATAAACAATGACACGAAATTATTTCCAAAGATGAAGGGAACATATTTGAGAAAATTCAACATTTATGCATAATTAGGGAAAAAATTCAGAATATTATGAATAGAAAGAAACATCTTCTGTCTTTACTAGAAAATGTAAAATGACACATTTTTGGCAGTTCTTATAAGGTTAAAAACTACCTTATGACCCTGTCATTTCACTTCCATGTATCTACCCAAGGTAAATAACATGACCACTATAAAGCTTGTACAAATATTCATAGTAACATTCCTCCTAAGTCCCTAAACTGTTAATATCCCAAGTGCCTATCAACATGAGAACAGATATGCAATGAAATTATAGTCATACAATAAAAATAAATAAAAACAATAAAAAGAAAAAACAAACCAGTACTAATACAGCCAACACCATGGATGAATTACAAAAATGTTATTATTTTTTTAGATTTCACATGTGAATGAGATCATATAGTATTTGTCTTTCTCGGACTTATTTCACTTAGCATAATACCCTCAAGGCCCATCCGCGCTGTTGCAAATGGAATGATTTCCTTCTTTTTATGGATGAATCATATTCCATTGTATTCATATACTAGATTTTCTTTATACATCCATCAATGAACACTTATATTTTGTTCATTTCTTAGCTACTGTAAATAATGCTGTAGTGAAAATGGGGGTGGATGTATCTTTTCAAGCAAGTGTTTTCAATTCCTTCAGATAAATACCCCAAACTGGAATTGCTGGATCATTTGAGATATATGTGTATATATATATATATATATATATATATACATATGTGTGTATATATATATATATAACTCTATTTTTTAAAATTTACAACCAAATTAATTAGCATATAGGGCAACAATGATTTCAGGAGTAGATTCCTTAATGCCCCTTAACCATTTAGCCCTTCCCCCCTCCCATAACCCCTCCAGTAACCCTCTGTTTGTTCTCCACATTTAAGAGTCCCTTCTGTTTTGTCCCCCTCCTTGTTTTTATATTATTTTGCTTCCCTTCCCTTATGTTCATCTGTTCTGTGTCTTAAAGTCCTCATATGAGTGAAGTCATAGGATGTTTGCCTGTCTCTGACTAATTTTGCTTAGCATATTGCCCTCTAGTCCCATCCACATAGTTGCAAATGGCAAGATTTCATTCTTTTTCATTGCCGAGTAATACTCCATTGTGTGTGTGTGTGTGTGTGTGTGTGTGTGTGTGTGTGTATACATACCACATTCTTTATCCATTCATCCATCGATGGACATTTGGGCTCTTTCTATACTTTGGCTATTGTTGATAGTGCTGTTATAAACATAGGGGTGCATGTGTCCCTTTGAAACAGCACACCTGTATCCCTTGGATAAATACCTAGTAGTGCAATTTCTGGGTCATAGGGTAGTTCTATTTTTAATTTTTTGAGAACTTCCATACTGTTTTCCATAGTGGCTGCACCAATTTACATTCCCACCCATAGTGCACAAATGTTCCCTTTTCTCCTCATCCTCACCAACACTTGTTATTTAATCTCATGTATATGTGGAATCTAAAAACTGAAACAAAACAAAAAGTAAAAAATGGAACTTAAAGATACAGAGAACTAATTGGTGAAGGGTTGGGGGTGGACAAAATGGGGAAAGGGATCAGAAAGTACAAACTCCCAATCACAAAATAAATAAGTCTTGGGGTATAATGTACAGCATAGTGACTATAGATAATATAGTTGTATATTTGATAATTGCTATGATAGTAGATCTTAAAAGTTCTCATCACAAGAAAAAAATGTGTAACTGTTTGGTGATTGATGTTAACTAGACTTATTGTGATGATCATTTTGCAATATGCGTTATACTGTATACCTGAAACTAATATGTTTATATGTTAATTATATCTCAATGAAAAAAAAAAACATGATTTTTATCAAAAGAAGCCAGTGAAAAATAAGTCCGTCCTTAGGATTTTACACATACAAAGTTAAAGAACAGACGAAAGAAAAATATGGTGAATGAAATCAGAGCATTTCATTTATTATATGGTAAGGATTGACTAAAGGTAGTAAATCGAGGGCAAGAGTGAGATCATTCTTGAGTGAAGAGTGAAGCGTATTCTTCAAGAAGAATTTTAATACCTCCAAATCCTACTCCCACAAGTCCAGAACACTGGGAACCAGCATTGAAGATTATGTCTACTAGGGACCAAAGACATGATTTATCGGATGTACTTATTTACTAATGGATTGACTGATTGTTTTTTTTGTTTGTTTGTTTGTTTGTTTGTATGTAAAACTGAACTACAGTAGAGAAAAGGTACACAGAAACTGATATTATATTGCTCAGGCAAAGGATATCATGGTACCTGTCGATGTACAAAACCTAGAAAACAACCCGTACGGACTGATATGTCATAAAGGAGTGTTTGAGGAGTTTTATCTTCTGGAAGAAATGCCATTAATCAGTTGGTTGTCAGGTATGATCCACTGAGTCACAAGTTTTGGGAAAAGATAATTAAAAACAAAATCTCCTCCCAGTCCATAAAACCTCTCCACAAGTGTAGAAGAGAAAGAACCAAGTTTATTATTGACTAAGCCTTGGGCTAGAATGTGATGTGCATCACAGGCTAAGACAGAAAGAAATCCCACCCCTTTAAACAGCCAACAAGTTACAGACCATTACATATGTGTCCTTAAGTGAGAGGACTTCACAGCACCATTTGTCACAAACAGTTCATCCTAAATTCACTTGGTATTTGGAGTGACCATCTGTGTTCGCTAATTGGTTTTCTCCACAGGAAAAATAAACTTCTGTATCTTTATGAGAGAATGTAGTTTTGCAACTTAGAAACAAGTCGTCTGCTGAAGTCAGGCTCCTACCCACCCACGAGAACTAGGAGATAGGGGATGCATCCTCCTTGATGCTTATTTCTCAAAGAGATGGTTCCAGTTTCTTTGAGAAAGATATTCGTGGGTGGTAAGGCTGCTAAGAGGTTTATTTAGTTTTATAAACAAGTTTGCATACATTTCAAAGAGACAAATAATTTAGAAGTACAAACTCCTTCATGTAAATTACTTAGGAAAAGTCACATCCCTTCCCTTATTTTCAACAAAGAGAATAAGCTACTTTTGGAAAATCTGGACCTGCTCTTACACAAGACCCCTCTGCCTTCTTTCCCCCCCCCCAATTTTTGATATTTTAAAGGATTACTAGGTAATGTTCTGATTAAAACTTAAAACACAGCATAAGTAAAATCACATTTCCCATTATTTACTCAATTTTTTTTTTTTTCATTTCAAATTTTAGTTTAATTTCTAGTTAGTAACATACAGTGCAATATTGGTTTCAGGAGAAGACTTCAGTGGTTCATCACTTACATACAACACCCAGTGCTCATCACAAGTGCCCTCCTATACCCATCACCACCTAGCCCATTACCCACCCACCTCACTCCATCAACCTTCAGTTTGTTCTCTTAGGGTCTCTTATGGTTTGTTTCCCTCTCTCTTTTTCTTTTTTTGCCCTCTACCATGTGTTTATATGTTTTGTTTCTCAAATTCCACATATGAGTGAAATCATGTGGTATTTGTCTTTTTCTGACCGAGTTATTTCACTTAGCATAATACATTCTAGTTCCATCCACTTCATAGCAAATGCAAAATTTCATTCTTTATGATGGCAGAGTAATACTCCATTGTATAAATATATACCACATCTTCTTTATCCATTCATCAGCTGATAGACATTTGGGCTCTCTCCATAGTTTGGCTGTTGTTGACGACGTTGCTTTAAACATTGGGAAGTATGTACCCCTCTGAATCTATATTCTTGTTTCATTGGGCAAATACCTAGTAGTCCAATTGCTGGATCATAGGGTATCCTATTTTAACTTTCTCAGAAACCTCCATACTGTTTTCCTGAGTCATTGCACCAGTTTGCGTTTCCACCAACAGTGCAATGTCACATCCTCACCAACACCTGTTGTTTCTTGTGTTGTTAATTTTAGCCATTCTGACAGCTATGACATGGCATCTCATCATGGTTTGGATTTCTATTTCTCTGATGATGACTGATGCTGAGCATATTTGAATGTCTGTTAGCCATCTGCATGACTGCTTTGGAAAAATGGCTACTCATATCTTCTGCCATTTCTTAACTGGATTATTCAGTTGGGGGTGTTGAGTTTGATAACTTCTTTACAGATTTTTGATACTAACGCTTTATCAAATATGTCTTCTCCCATTCTATAGGCTGACTTTTAGTTTTATTGATTGTTTCCTTCACTGTGCAGAAGGAAGCCTCACCCAACAGTTCATTTTAGGTTTTGTTTTCCTTGCCTCCAGAGATGTGTCTAGTAAGAAACTGCTAAGGCCTATAGCAAAGAGGTTGCTGCTTGTGTTCTCCTGTAGGATTTAGAAGGTTTCCTACCTTTCATCTAGTTAGATCTTTCATCTATTTTTAATTTATTGTTGTGTATGGTGTAACAGAGTAGTCCAATTTCATTCTTCTGCATGTCGTTGTCCAGTTTTCCCAACACTATTTGTTAAAGAGACTGTCTTTTTTCTATTGGATATTCCTTCCTGCCTTGTCAAAGATTAGTTGGCCATATAGTTGTAGGTCAATGTATCGGTTTTCTATTCTATTCCATTGATCTATGTGTCTGTTTTTGCCCTAGTACCATACTGTCTTGATGACGACAGCTTTGTGCTATAGCCTGAAGTCTGGGATATAAGGCCTCCAGCTTTGCTTTGCTTTTTCAGGATGGCTTTGGCTATTCGGGGTCTTATGTGGTTCCATGCAAATTTTGGGATTGTTAGTTCTATCACTGTGAAAACTGCTGGTCGTATTTTGATAGAGATTGCATTAGCTGTGTAGATTGTTTTGGGTACTAAAGAGATTTTAACAATGTTTGTTTTTCCAATCCATGAGCACGGAATGTTCTTCCCTTTCTTGGTGTCCTCTTCAATTCCCTTCGTAAGTATTCTATAGGTTTTAGAGTAAAGATCTTTTTACCTTTTTGGTTAAGTTTATTCCTAGTCATCTCACAGTTTTTGGCAGAATTGTAAATAAGATCAATTCCTTGATTTCTATTTCTGCTGCTTCATTATTGGTGTGTAGAAATTATTGGTGTGTAGAAACAGATTTCTGTACGTTGATTTTATATCCTGTGACTTTGTTAAATTCATGTATCAGTTCTAGCAATTTTTTGGTGGGGTCTTTTAGGTTTTCTACATAGAGTAACACATCATCTGCAAATAGGTAAATTTTGACTTCTACCTTGCTGATTTGAATGCCTTATATTTCTTTTAGTTGTCTGATTTCTGAGGTTAAGACTTCCAGTACTATGTTAAATAACAATGGTGAGAGTGGACATCCCTATCTTGTTCCTGACAGTAGTGAAGAAGAAAAAAAAGAAGTAACTTTTTTAAAGCGCTTAATATAAACACTCCAAAATCTTTAACATGTTCCATAAGACTTCATCTTTTTCTCTGCCTGTATTTACCAACTTGCCTCCGTGCACTTTCCCCTTATCTTTCTAGCTTTCTTCCATGTTAATTCAAATTTTATTTTATTATTGTTTTTTATTTAGTAATTTACAGTATTTGACAAGTAATTTATTTCTCAGTTTTTCTCCAAATGGAATTCCCTTTTCTCCACTCCTCATCCAGGGAGTTCATGTTCACCCTCGAGCCAAAGCTTTCTCTGACTCCAATAACTTAGATCACTCTACTGTACTCTTTGAAACTACCTTGTGTTTTTCTTACTTTGCACTCATCTCCCAGAAAAGTACTTGAGTTGTTCTGGATATTCAATTAATTTTTGTAATGTAAATTATTTTTTGAAGAAAATGGTTATAATAGAACTCTAGTCAAAAAACCTAAGCCCTCAAGAATTTAAAACACCAGAAAAGAGAAGAAAAAGAAGGAGAAGGAGAAGGAGAAGAAGGAGAAGGAGAAAAGAAGACAATTATTTAGAACTCATTTCAGTTATTAACTAATTTGATTTAACATCTGTTTAAAGTTGTCTATAAGATCAAAACCTGCACAATTTATCATGTAATTATATAAAGGCACATGAAATGTAAGCTATTAATTACAATTTAATACGGAATTTAAAATGAAATAGTTAAGCAGACTGTTAATTGCATAGAATTCATTGGGGATATCAAAATTATTTTAATAGACTTATAGTATCAGTAATTGGATCAATTAGTTTATACAATAGCTATTTAAAATTACTTTGCCATTGGGTTTTATTGAGGCAAAATTGTGAAGTTTTCAAATTGTACAAAACTCTCCTCAATATTCTGAAACAAATGGAACTCTAGATAAGCAACCCTTGGGTTTCAATAGCGTAAGCAAAGCTCTGAGTGTAGCAAGGGTGAATGTACTAGAAAAAAAAAAAAAAAGAAAGCAAGAAAAAGAATGAATACGTTTGAGTTCTTACTCTCTGCCAGATATTGTGACCTAGATAAAGAAACAGAGAGAGGAATCATTTAAGTGTTTGCCCATCCTAATTTGTCAGATGGAATAAAACAGGTGTTTTCATGAAGTTGTAAATTAATTATGAAAATAATCTTTGAGAACAATCCCTTCAAAATATATTTTATTCCCAGTTAAGAGACTATCATCTCTGTCCATTAAATATTTTTAATTCTTGTTATGATTATTGCTGTCAATATTATCATATGTCTTCATGGATTTTCTTGTTAATACAGCTATATGAAATAATTTAATTAATTTAAAAAGCTACAATTTATTCGACTCTTACAATATGCTGGGGTGCTTTATTATAGATATAGATAGATAGACAGATAATAAACAAATAGATCTGGATAGATGAATAGATTTATAGAATCCTCTTCCCCATTTGAAAAATGATGAAGGTCATAATCTGAAGGTCTTGAGTAAAAATGATGAAACTGAAATGCAGAAATTTTGAATTACCACACATGTATAGGTAGGAACAAGAAAAAAGTGACTGGAACTCAGAACTCTCTGAATTCTAAAATCAATTGTGTTTCCCCTCTGCAACTTTACCTCTTACACACATATGCACAGGTAATAAAACAATCAAAACACCACTTATTGAAATGTAACTGCAAAAAACAAAAACAAAAATAAAACCTTCTTCTATTTGTAATCTGTAATTTGTTACCTACCCCCCCAAAATTACAAAGAAAAGAAAATGTAACTGCATTACTAACAAAGACCCCTATGTCCTACAGTTTCTCTAATATATGATAATATTTTGACTAGAATAAAATATTCACCTCACTGATCATAATATATATTCAATGCTCAGAGCAAAATTATAATCAGAACACGGATTTTAAACCCTGATTACTGATTAAGTTGTGCATTGAAGTGCTTTAATAATTATTCCAGGATTTTTACTGCTTATTTATTTGTGTTTGCTTTCTCCATGTTTAGAAAAATATATTGATTCATTCTTTCTCATTAAATTTGAAAGGCAAGTACTGATTGGATCTCTCGTTCTATTTTTTAAGACACCAGAGAAGTTAAGTAATTTGCCCAAGTTTACATAGTTCCAAGGTGGCAGAGTTAAGGTTAACGCATACCTGTCCGACTCAAAACCCAAACCCAAATTGTCACCATCGTATATCGTCAATAAATTGCGTGGAATAAATGCCATAAAACTAGTGGCAATGTTGATTTCATTGGTATCAAGACCTCCTTTTTTCAATTTCCAGTCATGATACCCTACCAATATCTTAGGCAAATCTCTTCCATTCCAGACTTGCTATTTGATGGATTACTGAATGACACTATCACCAAGTGGGTCCTGGTCAATTTTTTTTTTTTTTTTTTTTTTTTTTGAGAGAGGAAGAGAGAGCCAGTGCATGCATGTATGCAAGTAGGGAAGGGGCTGAGGGAGAGGGAGAGAGAGAATCTTAAGCAGCCTCCATATCCAGCATGGAGCCCACCACAGGGCTTGATCTCACAATCCTGAGATCATGACCTGAGCCGAAATCAAGAGTCAGATACTCAACTGACTGAGCCACCCAGGTGCCCCCTGGTCAAATTTTTCAAACAAATATGAATGTCAATCTTTACCCACAACCGACCAATCAGTGAGCCGTAATATTTACAAGTTTTGTCAGGCACTGTAGGTTATCTACCTAACAGCTATGCCTTATCCTCCTCCAAAGAGATTCCTGCTTTTGTTCTGGGGTCAGGGCATCTAGCTCCACAAGGTGACTCAAAGTTTATCTAATCTATCTTACTCTTTTTGTGATGTGTTTGGTCTAAGAGTGAGCTTTTACCTATTGCTCGCAATAGAAATATTTACATCCTAGAAAAGAAATGGATGTGACAGAAAAAAGTCTTATGCAGCCCTATAGGAAGCATAAAAGTAGACATTTTTATGCTCTGAGGAAGCCAGAGTGCAAAGACGGAAAGAATCTGTATCCCCAACCCCTCTGTCACATATGCAGCACCGTTAGCCCTAACTTTCTTGTCCAGTTGGTATGTTTTAAGGCAATTTCAGCCAAAAGCGTTTTTCACTGAGACACAAGTTTATCAGGTCGGGAAGATGAGTAAACTGCTTTTGCATTTTCAAGAGATCATGAATTAAAAGTAAATTTTCCTCAGTACTAATTTTTCATTATCTCCCGTTGTTTCTGGAAACACAGCAGCTAACAATACAGAGAAATCCCTTCCCTTATGTTTTTATATTCTGAAGGAAGTCAGACAATAAATAATTAACTAAGTTGAATATGTCATATACCTGATAGGAATAAAATAAAGCAGGCAGATGAAAGGGAGTGCTGGAGGAGGGTTATTTCATCATAGACTTTAGGAGAATCCTCACTGAAAAGATAATATTTGAACAACGAACTGGTAGGAACAAAATATGTAGGTGATTGGGTGAAAGGCCTTCCAGCCAGCAGGGACAGCAGGTGCAAAGGTCCTGAGGCAGCAGAACACCTGGAATATTCACAAAAATGAAGGGGTCTAATTTGGATGCAGGAGTGCAGGGGAAAGTAGTAGGAGATGAAGTCAGACATTTTACAGAGAGCAGTGAGGGAACATATGGGCCATGTAAAGAAGCTGGTCTTTACTCAGAATAGTAAATGAGGACAATGGGGGACTTTGAGCAAAAGAATGATATGTTTTCTAACGTTTTAACATGATAATTTCGACTGAATTAAGAACAGACTGAGTGATGAAGGGAGAAGCCGAAAGACCAGGTCAGAAGATATTGCAGTAAACCAGGGAAGAGACGACCCCTCCAATTGAGATTAGGACCCCTCTTCTATTCAGAAGAGATATGAATATTCTTATATGTGAATTTTAAACTAAGAAAAATTTTTCACAAAATTTGGAGAGGTGAAGGGATCAGAAAGTGCATTTCAGGCAAGGGCATACTGAAGAGCCAAAATGATCTGAACGATCATAAAATGTCTGAATGTTGGGTAAACTGTGTCTCAGCTCAGATTGCCATCACAAAACACCACAGAGTGGGTGGCTTAAACTACAGACATTTATTTCCCAAAGTTTTGGAGGCTGCAAGTCCACGATTCAAAGTGCCAGCAGATTCTGTGTTTGGTGAGAGCCCTCTTCCTGATTTGCAGATGGATGCTTTTTTTTTTTTTTTTTTTTTCTTTTGCTGTGTCTTCAAACGGTAGAGACAGAGAGCTCGGGTCTCTCTTTTCTTATAAGGACACTAATCCCATCATGGGAGCCCCACCCTCATAACTTTATCTAAACCTAATTATCTCCCAAAGGCTCCACTTCTAAACACCATGACATTAGAAGTCGGGGCTTCCAATTTTGCGGGGCAGAGGGGGACACAAACTTTAGTCCATAACAGGCTGTTTGAGGAACGATGACAGTGCCCTCTGGACCACAGCCGCCATCGTCACTGTCAACATGCTGCTCAGCCAAACATTCTACTTGTTACTGGACCGCCACCCGTGTCGGTTTGGCCTTTCAATCTGGTGAAATGGGTTTCTGTCCTTTCTCCGCGTGTTCCCAGGGCTGACTCCTTAAAAAACGTAGAGCCGGGTTGAACAATACGCAGTATGAAGACGTTTCAGATCAATGTAGCCTGCGAATTCTCCAAGCAGTGATTTAAATGTGATGTGTTCCTCCGAACGTGAAAATGAAGAATCGTTAACGTTACGGTCTGAGGGACTGCCGGGCTTCTGATTGAGATGTACCCTAAGGCCAAAAATTGTCCATAGAAGGTATCACATGGAACTCTCGAAACTGAAGCTCACAGAGGTCCACGGGGGGGCATCAAGGGCCAGGATACAAGCAGGGCTGCAAAACATGACAGGTATCAGAGGGGATGTATATGGGAGGCGGAAGAAAATGCCCTGTTACCTTCGGAAAAGAATAGCGGTGGACAGTGGGGATCAGGCTTCCCTAGAACAGGGTGCAAGGTTCTGGTTTCCAATAGGACTTCGATATTGACAGCATTTGAGCCTCTGACTTTAAATTAATATGTGAATTATAGGATCTTCACTAGAATGTTAATTACTTAATCTGAAAGGCAGGGCGAAAAGATAAAGGAAAACTTTCTCAGAAATTAGATGAGACCCACCCCCCATGTATGTACTAACTTTAAAGTAATAATGATGTCAGCTCTGAAAATAAAATAGTTTTTAGATAGATGATAGAAGAAAACTCAAATCATTAACACTATAGTCATTTTTCAAGAATGGATTATAATCATGTTTATGTATTTCTTGTGTGTCATGCAATTTGATGAGTAACAATTCTCTTTAAAAAGTAAAATAATAATAATAATAAACATAAAAATAACTGTTACTTTTGAGGACATGTTATGTATTAGGCACTGCAGTTCAACTCCCTGTATTTTATCTTGTGAAATCAATGCAATAAACCTGAATGCTAGGTACCATTATTCAACTTCCAAGGACAGGAAACTGAGTTTCAAAGAGGTTAAGTAATTTGTCCAAGGTCACAGAGTCAGTGAGTGGTTTAAACCCAAACCCTGATCCCTGCCCACTAAATCTCTCTGAATCTTAACTAATCTGCGATAGAAATGTCTTTGCAATGTCCATGTCCATTGTTTTTGCTCTAAGCAAAACAAATTGTGACAAGGAACCACCAGAGAATATTAGGGGTGAAGGGAAGCTTATGAATCAAATACAGCAGCGGTTCTCACAAAGAGAAAGGCAGTTTCTTTGGTAAATGTGTGTATGGTTGAGGAAGAGAATGGAAAGATATTTTGAGAGTCAGTCATTTAGGGAGTTTTTAAAATTGTAACCACTTTGATAAACTTCTTTGGGTGACTCCTGTTAAAGGTCCTGAATTACAGTCCACCAGTCCTATCCGGTCACAGGTTAGGATGTTAATTTCTGGAAAGTGTTTCATGGGTTTCTCATAATCCTTTAAGATGATTTCTGGAATCCACCCCTTTACTCCCTTTATTGTGATGCCCAGAAATCTGCATTGTAACAAACATACCAATTTAATCGTATTTATAGTAAAGGTTCATTGAACTCCCCATTTAAAAGTATTGAAACATTTGCAAAGGTTTGGTTCCCGATCAATGTTTGAGACAGTTAGAATCCCTGTCTCCTCATGTACTCAGAATATTTCAAAAAGCATAATATTTGCTATGGAATATTTGAAGAAGCTAAGAGAAACCACTGTTAATCATGTAGGTTGTGCCCAATACTAAAAGACACATAATAGTAAGTCAATAATAGGTACTAACTGAATGAGGCCACATCACATAGGCTGACAAAAGTTAACTGAAATGGAAAATTCCTGAGTACTTAGGTTTCCATGGTTTGAAAGCGGAAGGCACTAAAATTGCAGGCAAGCTGAATTGACTACATTTTTCTGTGTTGTACCGAGTTTATGGTGGCCTCACATTACCTTTCATCTAGTTAGAGAAAGAAAGATTCTTGAAAAAGAGTGGAATCATAGTTTTGAAAGTTGGCAGAGTAAGGGAAGTTGCTTCTAACATAAGGAGTGTGAATCTTAATCTCAGGAATGTAACCATAAAGAATGTTTTCCTAATATAAATACATTACTCATATATTGGCTAAAGATTAGTGCAATTAAATTTCAAAATAAAAAGATATAATGTACGTACTTTCTAAGTTTGATAATATGATGATCTTCTGTGTTTTACTGTGATTTCTGTGATTACTGTGATCTCTGTAATTTAGTGTTTCCTGAGTTCATCCTTACCATCAAAACCGTATTTGAGTTACATAATTGCTACATCTCAAGGATCTATCATTGTAAAGTAAATTTATGTCTGATAAAGAGCGTTATTTGTTTTCCTATCCATTTATTTATTTATTTTTAAAAATTTTATTTTACGTAATCTCTACACCCAAGGTGGAGTTCAAACCTGCAACCCTGAGATCAAGAGTCGTAGGCTCTACCGACTGAACCAGCCAGGCACCCCTTTCCTATTCATTTAAATTGATAACATTACATTCCTCAAATCTCTTGATTTCAGGTGTAGAAAACACTTTTCTCCCTCTTATTTAAACTGTCAAATATTATTAAATATACTATGCATGTAGTTCTTAGTTTTTCTTTAGGTTAGAACATAGAATAGTCTTGTAAAGGTCAACCCTCTTGAGGGCAAACTACAAAAACAACTTATAGTTATCAAAGTAGAATAAATTCTTTTTATAAAGTTTTGTTTTGATATCTTGTACTGGAGATGCCCAAACATTTTAGCCAGACAGAATCTTCCTCATGATATAAGGGTGGTGTTTCTCTCCCCCTCCTCTCTCCTCCAAAGGCTCCTGGAGTGCCTTCCTTCCTCTTAGCCCATGAAATGTGTGATCTCCTTTGAGATCAATATAAATGCCATTTCAGCCCTTTGTGGCAATGAGATTAGAATTCTAAATGTTCAAAATCCAACAGCTTTTAATGAAAAATGATCGGAATTATCACATACCTAGAGCTTAGAAAGGATGGAATTGTATTTGCACATTATTAAAGATCTGAATAATTTAGGTTATTTTTAGATTTGAACTGCTTAGAGGATTTTAGAAAGCTCAATTTGAACTGCTCAAGAAATGCACTAGCTCATCCTGATTTCAGCAACCTTACATCACTTAATTTTTTTTCACGGAATAAGGTTTAGCTGTTACAAAATGAACGTATCTTGGACTTCAGATCAATAGTGGAAAGATACTAAAATTTGTACGTGAAATTTATTTAATCACTATACTATCTTTAACACTTATTTTTCTTAGACGAATGCTTTGCTTTGTTTTTACTTTCTTTTTCCAGTTCTCTGCTTTGCTTTGTTTTTACTTTCTTTTTCCAGTTTTCTGGTAAAACAAGCAAACAAACAAACAAACAAAAAATGTATTTTTTCTAAGTCTTATAAAGAATCTAGAATAATAGCATCCTAGTTATACATCTGTGAACAGAGGACTGAAAATGATTTGCTATAACCCAAATATGCTTTATATTTTCTCTAAAAACCTATCAATTCTAAACATTTGTGTGTGTGTGTTCAGTTTCTTTACAGGTACAATTTGAAATTATATGCCTCAATCTGTGTTGTGAGAACCACCTGGTGGATTACAGGTGCGCTATAAATATTTGGTATTATCATTAATGAAACATAGATGTTGAGACAAAAAACTTGGGGCTAATAGAGTAGCATATCTTAAAAATAAAGAGAATTAGAAATGAACAAAGAATACAAGACAAATGGTCAAGGACTAGAGACCACATGCATTCCCAATCCTCAGAGAAACTAGAAAGTATTTTAAACCTAATTTTCAGCCTAAAAATTAAAATAAGAGAAGTGAACGATAAAACAAATTAAAAAGAATCACTCCTGATTTTTGACTGTAGGTTATGAAAATGACCAATTATCTAAAAATAAAACTGTAGCAAAAAAAAAAAAAATAGACAATGTTTACATAATAAGGGCTTTGAAGCAATTGCTTTCTCTAACAGAATCTATACCTCCATTCAAGATCCCATCCTCACCTCTTCTGCTCTTTAAATCTCCCAACCTTTTTGTTATTAGGAGTGGCTTCTAGGGGCGCCTGGGTGGCTCAGTCGGTTGGGCGGCTGACTTTGGCTCAGGTCATGATCTCACACTCAGTGAGTTCAACCCTGCTTCAGGCTCTGTGCCGACAGCTCAGAGCCTGGAGCCTGCTTCGGATTCTTTGTCTCCTTCTCTCTCCGCCCCTTCCCTGCTCACGCTCTGTTTCTGTCTCTGTCTCTCAGTAATAAATAAACATTAAAAAAATTTTTTTAAACAAAAGAATGGCTTCAAGATCATTGAACTTGTGGCTAAAACTTCACAACAGACAATCGCAAACCATTAGGCTAATTAAAAACTTTCTTCACAAAAGCCTTTGAATCCAGAGGAATAAATGGCTTCAACTTCAACTCCAAAACTAACATTTCAACAAGGTGACCTAAATGTCTGATCTGACATACTGTATTTATTTTTCATTTTCAATTTTTTTTAATTATCATGGATTAAAATGGACTGCTTTGTGAAAAATTTTATGCATTTTCACACATGTATAGATTCATGTAAATTACCACCAGAGTTAGGATGTAGAACAGATCCATCACCTCCAAAAGCAAGCTAGTGCTATCCCTTTATTCTCATCCCATTCTCCCACCATGACCCGTGTCAACCAATGACCTGTTCCCAATTTTTATAGTTCTAATTTTTGCTTTTTTTTAATTCTCAAAGCTGTAACATAAGTGGAACCATACAGTTTATATGCAACATTTTGAGACCAACTTATTTGACTCAGCACAATGCATTTGAGATCCATCCAGATTGTTGCGTCTATGAAAAACGCACTCATTTTAATCACTGAAAGGTATTCTATTCCATTCCATTGTTCATAGTATTTTACTTATTTATTTATTAGCCTCTTGTAACATATCTGGGATGTTTCCAGTTTTCAGCAATATGAATATGCTACAAATCTTCAGGTGAATTTCTTTGTATAGGTATAAGTTTACTTCTGGTTAAATAGTGAGCAGTGGGATTGTTTGGTCACAATGTGAAGTATATGTTTAACTTTATAAAAACCACCAAACTGTCTTCCAGAGCATCTGTACAATTTTGCATTCTGATCATCAATGTTTGAGAATTCTAGTTTCTCCACACCCTTTTCAGTGTTTAGTATTATCAGTATTATTTTTATTTTTTTGTTATTCTACTGGTCATGTACTGACATCGCATGTGTTTTGGATTTTTTTTTCAGTTTTCATTTCTATAAGGGCTAATGATTAATATTGGAAATCTCTTTACATGTTTATTTGCCATCTTTATATCCTCTTTGGTGAAATGCTGTCTGTATCTTTTAGCAATTTTTTATGTATCGTTTCCTTATTGTTGTGTTTTGAGGGTCTATTATATATTCTCAATGCAGAACCTTTCTTGGATATGTTATTTGCAAATGTATTCTTCTAACCTGTGGCTTGCCTTCTTGTTTTCTCAACACTTTCACGAAAGAAACATTTTTTGTTTTGTTAAAGACTGATTTATCCATCTCTTAAAAAAAAAAAAAAAAGATCACACTTTTGGTTCCATGTGTAAGAATTCATCACTTGAAACCAGATAAAGTGATATAAACAGGTTTTAAGGTGCTGCTGGGCCAAAGTGATTCCAGAGCCTGCTCCTGGGTGGGCCCAAAGGGTTAGGGTTTCATTTAGGAACCACAGGGATGCGCTAGACATTTCTGCCTGTAGGTGGCAGTGTGAGGGAGGCATGTCTGAACAGCAGGCTGTTGCACAGCTATTTTCCTGCCAATGCAGTTAGCGAGCACTTTTATTTTAGTCTGGTGAGATGTGTGTAAGACTTCTAACCTATAGAACTGTAAGATAATAAAGTGTGCTGCTTTATGCCCCTAAACTTTTGGAAATTTGTTACAGGGAAATAGACACTAATATACTTGAAAACAGCTAGTCTAGTAATATTGGAGAAATTGGCTATCAATGCAGTAAAAATAAAGAAAATTTTATTCTGCCTCATACTGTGCACAAAAATCATTCCTATGTGGAGTAACTACTAAATGTGAATAAAAAAAAACTTCTTGATGAAAATATTTCTATTGAGAAAATTTTAAAAGAAAACCTGCATGTTCAAAAAAATATTGAGATTCTCGATATCCCCGCCATTTAGGAAAAGAAAAATGTTAAAAATGAGTTGATATTTAATTACTGTCAGAATAGAAATTAAAAGCTAGTCATCATACTAATTGCTGACAGGAAATTGAGATAATAATAACTCATGTACTATTGGTGAGTTTATAAATTGGTAGGATCACCTGACATTATAATTGCTATTATGCAGCAATGCTAAAAATGTGAAAAACCTAGCAAACTGCCTGGGTTTCTTTCTTTCTTTCTTTCTTTCTTTCTTTCTTTCTTTCATGTTTCAAGACAGAGCATGAGTGAGGGAGGGGCAAACAGAGAGGGAGACACAGAATCTGAAGAGGCTCCAGGCTCTGAGCTGTCAGCACAAAGCCCGATGTGGGGCTTGAACTCATGAACCTCAAGATCATGACCTAAGCTGAAGTCAGTGCTTAACTGACTAAGTCTCCCAGGCATGCCTCTCTTTTACTTTTACATTACTGTTGCAGGATTTTTTACCACAATTCCCGGGATTCGTTGTCTCATTTCTTCGAAGAGTGAACAGGTAGATGCAAAATCAGCAGCAGACAAAAGTTTATTGGAATATAAGATTAGAAAGGAAGAATAGTAGGAAAGCTCTCCTTACAGAGTGGGGACATTCAAAAACATTCAAAAACAAATGCCCGAGGACTATAAGCAAGGTCCTTGTTTTTTAAGGTTCTGGTCAGCCCTCCTTCTTTCCTTCCCCCTTGTTCCTTCTCAGGCTCTACCCTTATTGGTTGGATAGTTCTAGGGGCTGGGTTGTCCTTTTCTGATTGGCTCGTTTCCACAGTATAAGGGGTAGTCTATGGTCATAGTTAGGTCTTTTGTCAAAATTCACAGGGGAAACCTGAGGGGGACTAGGTTCTTAAGTAAAACCTTATGCCTGAAGGGGCTTGCTGTAGTCAGGCACTCCCAACATTGTTCCAAAATAGGTGTTTTTCCCCACCCAGGGACCTCAGGCCCTAATCTTTCCCTCTCTGCCTCACTGAATCCCATCTTCTATCATTACTACCACACCACAATACTTCTGACACCAGATATGTGGGTCTTTTTCCCACATCAAGCCTTTCTCTGTAAACACCAGCATGGTGTCCTACTGTGAGGGAAACAAAGGCAAGAGAAATGTAGCTGAAATTAAATCTCCTTACAGCTTGCAGCCCAATGATAGACACCTGAAACATTTGGGGCGTGACCTTGCTCAAGGAATTCATGGCTGCCTTACTTCCTTAATGTTTCTGTTTTATTAAAGATTAATAGTGACCTTATCTGAACAACAGCTAGCCCCTCAAGGTCCCGAGAGTCTTGCTTTCAAACTCCTTGGAGACGTACACTCTCCCTAACCCACAATAACTTGAAAGTATAGAATCAGTCACTCCTCACAACCCCAGGGCAGCTCTTTTTGCCCACAGGTTCTGTCCCTGTGCTTTAGTAAAATCACCTTTTGCACCAAGGACATCTCAAGAATCCGTTCTTACCCGTTTGCTCAAGAACCCCGTCAGTACAATTTAACTCAATTCTGACACCATCTCCTTGGAGATAGCATCAGATCCCATAGGTTAAGGACTCAGTCCCACAAGATTATCCCCCACTTGCAAACCCCAACACATGTAGTAGGTCCCCAACTTACTCACAACTTCTATCCAATTTAGCTGCAGATTGGAAGTTCTCATGACCCCCTTTCCTTGGATGCGATCATTTGCTAGAACAACTCACAGATTCAGAGAAACACTTTTATCAGTTTACTATATAACAGAGAATATGACCAAGGATACAGTGAACGGCCAGAAGAGCACCCTACTGGTCACCCTACTGGAGGCTGTGTTCACCAAGACAGAAGCTCTCTGAACCTTGTACTTTGGGGACTTTTATGAAGGCTTCATCATATAAGCATTGATGAGGGAGCATGGGGCAAGCTGAGGTCAAAGTGCAGGCTAATAGCACCCTCCCCAAGGTGGGACATACATGATATTCCTTGGACACCCCTGGCTACCCCAAAACAAGAAAGGACATAAAACAAATGGTTAAACTGGTAAGAGTCTCCATCAATTTACCTGAAAAAGATAATCCTATCACAGCCCAAAGTCCAGCAGGAACTCCCTACTATTTTAATGTTAATGCCTTGCTGGAGGGAAAAACAAATTTAGCTTAATAATAACTAGGCCTCCAGTAGGTCTTTAGCATATGAAATTCTCTTTGGAAACTCCCTCTTGACTTTATCTCCCTGACTCCTTAAAATGGTCACCCCCTACAACTCCAGTGCAGCTCTTGCTGCCCATGGGTCCTGTGCCCATGCTTTAGGAAAATCACTTTCTTGCCCCACAGACATCTTCAAGAATTCTTTCTTGGCCATTGAATCAGACCTCACTAACCCCCCCATCACCCCAAAACCCTCCCATCATCTGGCATGATCAATCATGAACTCAATCTCCAGCTTTCTCTCCATCCTAGAAGATGGGCAGAGGGGAGGAGGTAGGGCTGAAAGCTCAAAGCTTCTAATCAGGGCTTAATGTTTCTGGTGACCAGCCCCCACCCTGGAGCTTTCCAGGAGCCCATCAAGGGCCACCTCATTGGAACAAAAACCACTCCTGTCACCCAGGAAATACCAAGGAATTCATGAACTGTGTCAGGAACTAGGATTAAAGATCAATTCTGAGAACAAAACCTACTCCTAGTACTCTTATCACATAGGAAATTATAAGGATTGTAAGATCTCTGTGCCAGGAGGCAGGACAGAGACAAATATATATATTTTTTCTATTATTTCACAATATCTATTGATTAACTGAGTGGGAAATCATTTTTATATAAGGCTACACAAAGAAAAAACATGACTGAATTTATACTATGCTTTACTGAGAAAAAGGTATCCTCTGAAATCAAACACAATTGGGCTTATTTTTCAATTCTGGTTTTGTGACATTGGTTCATGTTTACCATGTCTTCCTCTCTCTGTAAGTAAATTAAATGTAGCTTTCCATATTATAGCTAATAATATCTATATGTCTATGTTATATGGTATTATGCAACATATATATATATATATATATAACACGTTTAGTAATATCCTGAGCACACAGCAATGCTCCCAAACATCAGTGTCTGTTCTAAATAGTTTATTGTATTATCTTATTTTTTTGTCTGATTTATTTTCCTTTAAACCTGAATTATCTATGTTGATTGTAAAAAATAAAGATGAATATGGAAAATGATTATTTATCCTGCTACTCAAGTCCATCTGTTTATATCGCTGAATATGAAACCACCTTAAAATTTAGAGCCTTAAAACAACAACAACTCTATCATTTGCTCATGATTTTTAGCAACTAAATTGGGCTCAGCTGACACTTCAGTCTGTCTCTCCTGTGACTCAACTCGTGGCCGGGTGGTCAAATATCATTACTCTAGCTCCTCTAGCATTGGCATTTGCTCCATCAGACTTTTCAGCCTCCCCTATAAGAGAGGCAGAATCTTCCTTTTTATTTCAGGAAAACATTCCATGAAGCTAAGAGCAAATATTCAAGGCCCAGAGATTTCCAGAGTCAATTTGCAGCATTACATTGGACAAAACAAGTCACAAAGCCGGCCCAGGTTCTAGGACTGAGAAAATAGACTCCAATCTTTGATAGAGAATCTGTAAAGTTACATTACAAAGGGAAAGAGGAATTATTGTGGCCTTCTGTGCAAACACTCTACCGTACTAAGAAACAGTTATTTAAAAATATTTATTAATTATTGACATACTCTATGCAGTATTTATAAATCATGAATGCTTTCAAAGTAATTGGTCTGACAATAATTTATTTGATATTTATTAAGGTAATGCTAATCATGATCATTTAGCATGGCATTTCTGTGGGAATTTATATAACTCAAGTTATATTTGAGCATAATACATTAATTATTAATGTGCATCATTTAAAATTATGTGATCAAATTAAACTCATTCCCAGAACTCTATATTTATGCCCCTCAATTACAGTACTCATGTAATACATCATTCTGACTATTACACAGAGTAGTACATAAATCTTGCATTATCTGATTGCAGTGATATTACTAATGTTCTTGGAACTTCTCAATCATTTATTTAAGGCTATCTTAAGACGACCTAAGGTAAAAGTTTGCTTCTTTTCTCCCCTTTAAAAGTGACAACGAAGCCGAGAAAAGCAAATGGGATGAATACCACAGAAAGTCACTATCAGGCACTCATTAGAACCTGATGCTTATTGAAGACGATTTCAGTGAAAAGAATGAAAAGCAGAGAAATAGCTCTCCCTCTCTTCTGTATTTAGAATTAGCTAATAGCAAGCTTCTTTTCGTTAATGGATAATACTTCTACAAGTTTCATACATTTCTTGTCATTGAAAAGAGTTACAAATACCAGAGACAAAGGTGGCCTCAAGACATACCCAGTGGTATTATTTCACCATTCCATAGGAAACCACAAAAAAGTCAACTCCCTCGCTTATAAAATAGTAACTCCATCATTTATTTTCCAAAGTTGTCACTACATTTTTGTTCTAAATTACAAATTTTATCTCATATTCTTCTTCACTGTGTGTGTGTGGGGGGGGTGGTATTTGGTCACAGATTAATAAGTAGGTAAGTCAATGGATGAATGGAAAGATAAGTGAATGGAGGGATGGATGGACAGATGAAAAATATATAAATCAAGAAAACAATGCAAATTGCGTTATGACATGTCCCATTGAAAATCATCTAATTATTCTCATTTAGGATTAATTTTATACTCTTTAGCTCGACATAACCTTTCATGAGTTCTGCTTAATGTTTTTTATCTGCCTCATCTCCCATCACTTCTCAACATGCCCTAGCACTAGCACAATGAACTAACTGCAATTATCCGAAGGCCTTCTCTATTTCCAGACTATATTTATAATTTTTACATAACCAAATGTTTTTCCTTTATGCCTAGTCTATGCTAGTTGCCAAAAACTTATCTTAAGTACACTCCACTTGGTTAGCATTCTCTAGATTCCCTGGGCTAGATGCTCATTTGTGCACCCATGCATATGCCCCAAGTATACCTTGTATCCAACTCTGTCGTTTTCATGTATTCATTGAGTTTCTGAATGCTGCTCTGTCCCTATATTTTGATGCCTAATTATTTACATTGTCTAAAATTATTAGGAGACAAAGTAATCTTTGTCAAATATACAAGTTTGTAGTTAAATTTTCTCAAAAAAGTGAAGGAAAACCTAAACTATGAGTAAGCAATCTAAATTGCCGTATCTGTATAGTAATATTTATAATTTATAAAATGGTTATGGTATGAACAGATAGATACATAGATTTATTCCTTAAATAAGAAAAAATAAATAACAGGAATTGATTGGCCTTCAGTGTTTCAGGTAATTACCTTAGTAGAATTTGTAACACTCTTTTTTCTTATTTTGTATTTATAAATTAATTTGAAAAAATGTGTTTGCATTTACATAATCCACCTTTCTGCTGTGACCTACTGTAAATTAATGTATCTGGTACATGTTAGAAAAATACAGGGTATTCAAAATTTAATACACTATTATATTTTTAAAGTAAAAATTAAACCCACTACCTCTCTAAATTATATTTGACAATGTTCCTGTTTTGACATTAACTGATAATTTTACTTTTTAAAAATGTCACTATATCATTAAAGTAGCTATTAAGCTGCTATTAGGCACTTAACATTGTGGTAGCTTATTATAAATAGTGTTAAGAGTCCTACAACATTTTCATGCAGGTCACTTAAACGTATCACATAAATTAAATTAAATATAACCATCTAAGATAAAATGAAAACGACAATAACTAAGTAAAAAAGATTCTGCATAGAGACTATTAACAAAGCTTACAGATAATTTATGAAGTCAGTTTCTATGAACTTAAATTCCATATATGTGATCATTGTCATATTTTTAAATTTTATTTTGTCCTGAATTATCTCAAAAACACATTTTAAATGTGTTTAAAATTGATATTTTGATAAAACATAATTTTATTCTTTAAAAAAATTAAGTTTAATGAAAATAAAAACCAAAACCCCACATGAGAGGTTTAGCATTCTCTTATCCAGGCTTCTATCAACACCTAGAGTAGCAGGAAATTATTACTACCCAGATATGAAGTCGCAAAAAATGTAATGCAAAAATTTGCCCTCAGATGTTCTTAGCAGCAGTAATTATATTACCTAAGGAATGGAACCATCCCCCATGTATTCAATGGAAGGAAAACAAATATGGTTTATTCAGAAAACATTATATTTTAACATTTTTTTAAAGCTTATTTATTTATTTTGAGAGAGAGTCAGAGAGAGAAAGAGAGCCAGGGAGAGGCAGAGAGAGAGAATCCCAAGCAGGCTCTACACTATCAGCCCCGTGCAGGTCTCAAACCCACGAACCATGAGATCATGACCTGAGCCAAAACCAAAAGTTGGTTGCTTAACCAACTGAGCCACCCCCATGCCCCCAGACAACATTATATTAATCAACCACGTTAGAGGATGAATTGTGCCCCCTCCCATCCTTGTGTTGAAGTCCTATCCATCACCTTAGAAATGCAACTGCATTTGGAGTTAAGGTCTTTAAAGAGATAAGTGAGTTAAAATTAAATCATTAATGTGGACCCTGGTGTCCCTACAAGAAGAGGAAGTTTCCTTGCAAGAACGTGCAGAGAAATCACCATGTGAACACATGAAGAAGCCAAGGAGAGAGAGACCTCAGGAGAAACCAATTCTGCCGACATGCTGATCTGGGACTTCCAGTCTCCAGAACTGTGAGAAAATCCATTTCTGTTCTTTAAGTCATCCTGTCTGTGGCATTTTGTCACAAGAACTCTAGCAAACCAACATAGGCCATAAAAAAATGAGGCCCTGATACATGCCACAACATAAATGAACCTTGACTACATTATGCTAAGTGAAAAAAGTCAAGACATAAAATATTTATATGAAACGCTGAGAATAGGCAAATTCGTAGAGACAAAAAGTAGACTAGTGTTGGTCATGGGCTTGCTAGGTGAAGGGGAGAGATCAAAAGTGACTGCTAAGGATTGTAGCATTTTTGCTGTGGTGAACAAAATATTCTGAAATCCACCGCAGGAACTGGGCCATTTTGACCAGTTTGCAGTACTTGTGATGATCCATCTTCTGCTGGCGAATCTTCAGAACATTTTTGCACTGCATCCGGGCATCCAAGACCCCCCTCTACCCCCTGCTCAGCCTGTTCCCCCACTTGGCTAGGTGGACACTCATAGAGTTGGGCTGGAGCCATGGTCCCTGGGCCACCAGCAGCTACTCTGGGTAGGAGATAGATGCTCAGCCAGCTCTCCAGGGGACTGATGGACATCTTCCTGGGGACCAGCATCTCCCCAAACTCCAGCTGGAGCCCCTTGCCAGGGAGGGAGTCAAGTCCACTTGGGCCTGTTGGCTGTGTGCTGTAGCAGGGCTGACAGGCACCCCTGCCTCTCACCCCTGAGATAGGCCAGGGCCGACTGCACAAACTTGTATGTACTCTAACATATGTATATTAGAGACAGAGACAGAGAGATAGGAGTTAAAATATAATCCACATCAATTATTTTCTAATTTATTTTTATTTATGTTTAGAGACCGGGTGTTCATCTATACTGAGGACTTTGTCCTATAAAGACTTCCCAGAGATCTCTTTCTATACATCACCAGTTGCCATCTGTCTTCAAATTCTCCCCTAATGCAAAAGAACTGTTCTCACCTTTATAGTCTAAATTGGACTGGGAGGTGGCTAAAGCCACTACATCATTTTTTAATCACTTCTTAATATATTGCTATTCGACTTCAATCTTCATTCCTTTTACTAAGACTTCTCTCTCTCCAACCAACTTCATTGTGATGGGATTTCCAACTCCCTACCTTACTTGACTCTTTAAAAGAATTGACATTATTGCCCATCGCCCTTCTAAATACTCTTTTTGCCACATCTATGACCCCTCTTTTATAGTATGTCTTTGTTTTGTAATCCTTGCTTAATCCCACCCATTTATGATGTTATTCAAGAGATAACAATTTTGCTAAATTTTATGTTATTCTATTGTTAGTTAGTTATTTATTTACTTACTTATTACTTCAGAGACAGAGAGAGAGAGCAGAGGAAGAGAGAGAGAGAATCCACGCAGGGCTCGATCTCAAGACCCTGTGATCATGACCTGAGCTGAAATCAACAGTCAGAGTCTCAACCGACTGAGCCACCAGGTGCCCCTCAATTGATTTTTAAAATCTACCACATATAGGGGTGGTTAAGTCCTGTGGTGGCTCAGTCGGTTAAGCCTATGACTCTTGATTGCAGCTTGGGTCATGATCTCAGGTTTGTGAGATTGAGCTCTGCATCAGGTTCTGCATTGACAGTGGGGAGCCTGCTTGGGATTCTCTGTCTCTGTCTCTCTCTGTCCTTCCCTCAATTTTCCATCAAAAATAAACAAACATTAAAAAAAAATGTGCAACATACATATGTAATCTTAAACTAGATAGTCTTGAGCTTTATATGTCTTTGAATGTTATCTAAGTGAGATATATATATATATATATATATATATATAATTCAAAATGACATTTGTATCTTAATTGGTGAGTGTTTGAGTAAAATTTTCTATTTAAACAACTTTGAAGTAGAAGATTAATCAAGCTCTATCTCATCTGACTTTTAATAATTTTGCTAATTTCATATGTACCACATTTCATTTAAATAAATACTATGCCATTCTTTTTTGTAAAAATACTATTACATTTCTCTGTGTATTTTAATCTGACATATATCAGATTTAAAATATAATGCTTTGGGGCACATGGGTGGCTCAGTTGATTGAGTGTCCAACTTACGCTCAGGTCATGATCTCGTGTTTGTGGATTTGAGTCCAGCGTCGGGCAGGCCCTGTACTGACAGCTTAGAGCCTTGGACCTGCTTCAGATTCTATGTCTCCCTCTCTCTCTGCCCTTCTCCTGCTCTTTCTCTGATCTCCCTGTCTCTCAAAAGATAAAATAAACATTAAAAAAATTTAAAAAGTATATAATATTTTAACATTTATTCATTTTACACTGTAATTTCAGTCTATGGTAAGCTAAATGGTGTTTTAATCACTTAGGGATGTTTACACAAGTTTTTCACAACTCATTTTAATATAAATTCTTATCATGTCTAAAAAATACATCCAGGAAAAAAATGGTTCCAACCAAACAACTCATATGATTTAGAAACACCTTTATCTCATACCTTTAATCCAAACTTCTTGATTCAGACAGAAAGGGATTTTTAACAGTTCACTCTTTTATTCTTTTTTAAAATAAGAACTTTATCTTATCTTATCTTATCTTAACATTGTGAACATACAGTGCCAGAAGTAAAATCTATGCATATATTATGAAGAAGCATGTCTAATTTATCTTTGAAGATCACTTCTCCTTGATTTTTTCAGTGCCTCTTTTATATTAAAAGAAGGTAGTGATTATTATTATTATTATTTTGTATTTTGTAACATGTATCTGTTTGGAAAATATAGACAATATTTTAAATTAATTTTGTCAATTAAATTTTATGTCTACTTTTTCTGTGAAAGTTCTTTTAAAATTATTTAACAGGAGGGGTGCCTGGGTGGCTCAGTTGGTTAGGGGACCAACTTCGGCTCAGGTCATGATATTGCGGTTTCTGAGTTCGAGCCCCGCGTAGGGCTCTGTGCTGACAGCTCAGAGCCTGGAGTCTACTTCGGATTCTGTGTCTCCCCCTCTTTCTACCCTTCCCCTTCGCAAGCTGTGTGTCTGTCTCTCAATAATAAATAAACATTAAAAAATTTAAATTATTTAACAGGAAAGGAATATTATTTGATAGCACAAATTTGCATTGAGGAAAGGAAGGAAGATGTAAAAGCTTAAAAAATAGCTTGTTTTCTTTTTTTAAATTTTTTAATGTTTGTTTATTTTTGAGAGAGAGAGAGAGCACAAGCAGTAAGAGGGAGACAGAAGTTCCAAAGCAGACTCCATGTGCTGACAGCAAAGAGCCTGATGTGGGGCTCAAACGCATGAACGGCGAGATCATAACCTGAGCTGAAATCAGACACTTAACTGACTGAGCCATCCAGGCATCCCATATTTTCATTTTTTAAAAATAATTTACCTCTCTTGAGAAGTTGATGCTGTAACAATTACATCAAATCAAAAATATTTTAAATATTTATTTATTTTTGAGAGAGAGAGAGAGACAGAACATGAGTGGGAAGGGGCAGAGAGTAAGACAGAATCTGAAGCAGGTTCGAGGCTCTGACCTGTCAGCCCAGAGTCCAGCAAGGGGCTTGAACTCACAAGCTGTAAGATCATGACTGGAGCCAAAGTTGGATGCTTAACCAACTGAACCACCCAGGTGTCCCCAAAGTACATCAAATTTAAAAGGGAAAGTAGTGTCTGTATACATTCTCCTTCTCATTTCTTGAGATTCTCTGCATTGCATTTACCTGTGATGTTCTCCTGATTCAAGCAGGGCATGGAGTCATCCCCCCACCCTGTAGGGTCTGATGCAAAGTAGTCAGCAAAGAAAGAGGTAAAACCCCCTTCCATTGAATCTAGATGCCATTGAGGCTTGTCATCTCTGTACTTCTTCCATACTCCCACTAGTAGACACTTTACTCTTGATTATTTGAATGCCCTAGTCTGTAGATAGGAGAAAAACAGGGGAAATTTTTATCATGTGATGTGTATACATGCATGGGGCAATGGGGTTCACATGAGGTAATCACTGCTTAGAACATTCTTTTTCTTTAAATCTTCACCTCTTTATTCTTTTTTAAGGTTTACCTTCAACTTTTAGTTAGTGCACTAATGTCTTTTTAATTTCATTATTCTACTCTATACCCTCAATCATTCTTTTCTCCTCTTTCTTATCTCCCTCCTATTCTTGTACTTGAAACAAGCCCATGTTTGTTTCACCTAAAAATAGTCTTTCATGAAGCTGACTTCCTCCAAGTTCAGACTTGCACCTTACTACCAACTATATTCAGCAGGTTTCTGTCAAACAGAAATACAAGTCTTTGTGAAGCACAGCATACATTTCCTTAAAAAAAATTTTTTAAGGGTGTTTCAAACCCTGTTTTGTCTGTTTCTCTGTTAATGTTCTAAATCTGCCGGAACAGGGCAAATTCAACTTGGTGTAGCCAGACTCTAGGCTTTACCCTTCAATATGTGTGTGTGTGTTTATCTCTATCTGTGTAATATGAGTTGATGTGCAATCATTTGTATTATAACTAAATGCTGTATTTCTCCAAGGAATATCTGTTACAGATGTTAATTATAGATAAGAGAGCAGTACTGTACTGAGAAAAATGTCATTTTTGTTGAGTTAAAATACTATCATTGTCATTTCTGAGAACAGCTCGCCATTTATTCTCGATTACCTTGAGATAGAGACACTGTTACATCTATATAATTAAATGTTTCAGGTTAATTGGACTGAAAGTTGTTCAATAGTAAATGCTAGTCACATATGCTCAGTTTTGATTGTTTTAGGCACATGCTAACTGAAATGTCGAGTGACTGAATTGGACTAGGGCAGCCTCTGCATAGAAAAAGCCAACATCATTCTCTGTAATTTCCACTCTGGGCTGAAATTATGAAATTATGTATAATTTAGGAGTTATAATTTTAGTTGAACTGATGCTCTCTGTGGAATTTATGTAGACACAGCGGGGAGGAAGAGAAAAGAAAACAATTCTGGTGAGTCTTCGAACCTATCTTGGGAGCTAGGTTTACAGCTCTCTTTGGGAAACCTGTTAGCTGACAACCTAGCTGAGTCATGAGCAGAATTGATTTTGGATGTGAGACTTCCATAATATCCCAGAGGGTAAACCTTCAGAGTAAGGAGACCTCTTGGGCCTGGAGTGAAAGATGAATTTTAGGGTTCCAAAAGAGCCATTTTCAGAAAGGAAGAATTTGTATTAATACAACGCGTTCATCTACTCATAACTTTAAAAGGCCAGCTGGGCGCCTGGGTGGCTCAGTCGATTAAGTGGCCAACTTCAGCGCGGGTCACAATCTCACGGTTAGTGAGTTCAAGCCCTGCATTGGGTTCTCTGCTGTCAGTTCAGAGCCTGCTTTGGATCTTCCGTCTCCCTCTCTCTCTTCCCCTTCCCTGCTCACACTGGTGCGTGCATACTTTCTCTCTTTCTCTCTCAGGAATAAATAAACATTTTTTTTCAAAGAAGGTCAAAGCTCACATCAGGTGTTTATAGGAAATTCTGAGAGAGTGAAGGATGACTTAAACTTTGTATAAATGGAATGGTTTACTTTTCCTAGCTTGTATTACATTGTATTATAGAATATGTGTTTATTCATCCACATACACGTACTGAAAAACTACTATATTTTAAATAATTCTATCAAAACTGGGAATAAAGGGAAAGAATAGGTATGTGCTGACTCATAAGAAGCTTCGAATTTTAGAATAAATGTGATAAAGCATGCCGTGACAGACATCTGGGCAGGCTACAGAATAAATAAAGAGTTTGAGTTGGGCTTGGGGAAGGTGAGAAAAATCCTCATGGAGTAAGTGATGCTTGACCTCAGTTCTGAGACTTTAGTGGGTTCCTCCCAAGAGGAACTGAGTGGTAGGAAGATGTCTAGTATGAAAACAAAGACATAGATGAGAAAAATAGCATAGTGCATTTGGGAACTGCCCAGATAGACTAAGAGACATAAGGTGGTGGAGTAAACAGGAGTAGATAATGATGTGAAGTTTATTTCTTGGCTGGGCCAAAAGGAGCTATTTAAAGATGGGAGCAGAAGGACTAGTTGTGAATTTTAGACAGATCAGTTCAGTAGGTCGAAGTGAGGATAGTTAATTTTAGAAGAATGATTTGGATACAGGAAGATAAATTAAGAGATGATTTAATATAGTCTAGACAAGAAATAATCATGCTGAAATACTGTGGATTGAGAGAAAGGTGCGTTTATGAATGAGATCAGGAAATCTGAATATTTAAACGTCATTATTCAGTGGATGGGGGAGTAATAGAAATGTGTCCTGGACAAAATTTCTAATTTTGCTGTCTGTGAGGTGACGGTACTTATTCCTAAATTAAAAATCTAACAAAGAAGTGTAAGTTTAGAGTGAAAGTAAATGCCTCCTTAAACGTTAGGTCCTGGGCATCTCACTTTTCTTACCCCATTACCAACACTGGTACCTCGTTTACTTTTGGTACTGATGCACTTGTGGCAGACCTCATAAAGATGCTTTATGAAGCTGAGTTCCATTTCCAACATGACCCTTTGTCGAAGGCACGGATAGACATTTTTCCAAAGAAGATGTCCAGATGGCAAATAGACACATGAAAATATGCTCAACATCCCTCACCATCAAGGAAATACTAATCAAAACCTCAATGAGATACCACTAGGAATTTATCTAAAGAATACATACACCCCAGTGTTTGTAGCAGCAGTATTAACAATAGCCAAATTATGGAAAGAGTTCAAATTTCCATCAACTGATGAATGGATTAAGAAGATGTAGAATATATGTAGTGTATATATATATATATATATATGTATATATATAGTGTGTATATATATGTAGTACATATATATATATTACATATATACTACAATATATATGTAGTGTGTGTGTGTGTATACACACACACACACACACACACACACACACAATGGAATACTACTCAGGGATGAAAAAGAATGAAGTCTAGCCATTTGCAACAATGTAGATGGAACTGGAGGATATTATGCTAAGGGAAATAAGTCAGTCAGAGAAAGATATATACTTTCAGTCAAATGTGGAATTTGAGAAACTCAACAGATGAACATAGGGGAAAGGAAGGAAAAATAAGATAAAAACAGAGAGGGAGGCAACCCATAAAAGGCTCTTAAATCAGAGAAAAAATTGAGGGTTGCTGGAGGGGGGTGTGGGTGGAGGGTGGCTTAACTAGGTGATGGGCATTAAAGGAGGGAAGTTTCAGGATGAGCACTAGGTGTCATATGTAAGACATCAGTCACTGGGTTCTACTTCTGAAGCCAAGACTGTATGTTAACCAACTTGAATATAAATTAAAAAAAAAATATTGGTTGCTGTGGAATATAGAAATACACCTGATTTTCATATTAAAAAAATAATAATAAAATATACTATAACAAGATGTAAAGGGAGATTCCCTATCATCTTTTAAATAAGAACCTCTATTACAGACATTAGATACTTAAATTAGTATAAGACCTTTATTTCTTGGAAATAATTTTTAAAAGGAATGTTAGAAAGTCAATTCAATTGGTCTTGTGTCCTTTAACAGATCCAGTGTATGAAAAGGGATCTGACGTTGGACAGGAAAAAGATGAAGACATTTCCTAGAAAACAAAACAAAACAACACAAAAGTCTTAACAATGCTGAGTCCAAAGCATCCTTCAACCTTGGAGTAAATAGTTAGAAGTGAAACATCTTTCTTTTCAAACCAAGTGAATTGCATTTCCATGGCAACTTATTTTCATGTTTGAAATGATCTGATCCCCTGTTACCTTTCTAATAGTATCTGTGCTTTTCTCTCCTTCATTCTCCTCCTGCCACAAGGCCAATCTGAACACATCAGGAATGGTCTTTCCTTAACATCTCTGCATGATCTGTTATCCTACTATAACATTCTGCCACTAGATTTTCACACGATCAACACGTATACAACTCCTTCAGGTCTTTACTCAAAAGTCTTTGAAAGATTAATTGAGGTGATAAGGTAGCTGCATTGTCAACCACAGCCCAAACTTCTGATATTATTTATAATGCCTAATAGTTTCCAAAGTAATTACCAATTATAATTCATTTGTTTATTTTATTATTTTTTTAATTGTTTCCTTCTCCCTCTACTCACTGTGTGTTAGCTCCACAAGAATAGAGAGGTTACTTTGTGATATATGTCCAGCACATTTGAATAAATAGCCTTTGGATGCAGGAAATCATAAATATTTCTTAAAATTTAATTAATTAAATTTCATAAAATGTGTGAATTGCATAAACAAAATTGATAAATCTTTATAAGATAATTTTATTGAATTTATTAATGTAATTCAAACATCTTGGAGAATTACTAATCAGCATCTGATAAAAAAAAAATAAGAAGAAACATGTTAACCTGGAACTCAGAACCCACTACCCATTTGTCTCTCTCTTGTTGTAAAGATCCTGATGGACAACCTCCTAGTAAATACAAGAACTTTTTTTTTTAAATTAGTATTATATCCAAGCATGGGCTTGTATGACAGGCTGCTTTGATTATCTCAGACTTCTCCAAGGCAAGACTGTTTGATTTGCATTTTTAAAAAATTTTTAATGATTATTTATTTTTGAGAGAGAGAGAGAGAGAGAGAGAGAGAGGGAGAGGGGCGGAGAAAGAGGGAGACACAGAATCCAAACAGGTTCCAGGCTCCAAGCTGTCAGCACAGAGCCTGACACAGGGCTCAAACTCATGGACTTAGATCATGACCTGAACCAAAGTGGGACACTCAACTGACTGAGCCCCCCAGATGCCTCTGTTTGGCATTTTTGATGTACTGTATCTTCAAATCACAGGTAAGATTTGGCTCTGGTTACATCTGTAATCTCTGTAAGTCTGAATTTCCTATTTAACTCTTTTGTATTTTCTTACCAACCAACCTGTCAGTTACCTAAGCAATCATAGGAAATTCAAGAAATTAAACTAAAAGCATGTCTATTTGTAAAGTTGCAAAATTGTTTAAAATGTTGCAATGTCTTACACCATTGAAGTTAAAATCACAACCAAATTAGTAGATTAAACATTTAAAATCATGTAGACAATGTTAGGCTCTAATTTGTAAGCTTATTTAAAAAAAATAGTACTTGCATTGGATTTTCATTTGGCTGTCTGTGTGTGTAAAATCCTTAAATATGAAAAGGCATTTGCACTAGAAAATAATAAACTGATTTCTAAACTCTAAGAATTTAATTTACTACATTATCTCCAATTTCTCTTTTTGTGTGTGTGTATTTCTTTTTGTGGACTGGAATTTGACTAATTGTGAACATTTCAAGAGATACAGAGTTAAAGACATATAAACCATTTTGTCACAAACAAAAGGGGAAGTATTACAACCCCATTGATAGTCATTCTTATACTAGAGTTCTCAAAGTCTATACTCTATCAATGGGTTGTGTTTATACCCTTTTCCTGAGATCAATTTAAGCACTTAACCTACTTTTTATATAATCTCCTTACTTTTTATAGCTTGATTAGGTTGTAAGAAATTCTTACTCCAAAGCAATTCATCATTTGATTAAAATTCATTGATCTAATGAGTCTAATTCTACTCTGAATTATTTCCTGATGTTTTCTTTCTTGTAGGATGTTGGCTCTTATTGATGTTTAAATGTCAAGAAATTTGATTCTGCAGATTTCTTCCTAGTCTTTCTGGCTTTAATGTCACAACACTTAAGTCATTTTGCAACTGCTTCTACCTTAGACCCTCCAACCAAAAATGATGTGCTTCTTTCTTCCAGTTATAATGGAATGAGTTCTATTCCTCTACCAATGTTTGGGGGGCTGGATCCAAACATTCTGGGCAAATTGTTCCATCCATTTCATCATTTATTAAAAATTGTGCTAATATCCTTACTTGATTTATAGTAATTGAAGAGGCTGGTTCAGAATAAAAAAGGAAATAAAACAATAAATAAAGACTGAGAAAGGATTAAGAAAACAAAAATGAAAAAACAAACAAACATAGTGCCTATTACTAAACCCATTAAAACTATAAGTTATTTAAAAATATGACATATTTAGAGAAATAAAACATCACAGCAGGTAACATAAAGCCTATTCTTGTAGTTTTTAAAATTCTGTTTATTCTCCTAAAGTTAAATATTTAAAGTAATGATAAAATTTTAATATTTTTATCATTTCAACTATATCTTTGTATCACTCAATATTTTTAATGATAAAATTCTATATGATTATCTTATGGTAAAATTCCTAAACATAATTGTAAATACAATAAAGAGTTTAAAGCTGAGATTAATATTTTTATTTTATTTTGAAATCAGTAGATAGGTTTTGTTCACAGTAAGGAAATAATATTTGTCCAAATAGTGTCTTTTTTTTAAACTTAAAGTAAATTACATTGAGCTTAAATCTTAAATGTTTTATGCTCTTTTTAACAAATGATAATATGGAATATAATTTTAAAGGAATTGGAAGATTGTAGATAAGATACTACTAGAAGATTCTAAAGAATATATTCTTGGGGGAAAAATGTAGAATTTCTATTCAGACTCACTTTCTATACGCTACTTACAAAAGTGATTGTGTTCAGTCTATGAAATCTCCTTGAGTTAATTAAGTTACAAGACTACCGACTGAATAGCCTTGTTTGTTTGAGTTTTTGGCATTGGTACTGTGAGTAAGTAAAATTGATTTTCTGGGGAATGATTTTCATTCAGTATGACCAACTAGGGTCTGGCTATCTGAGTATGAAAAACATGTTTTTAAAATGGATTATCTATAAAGCATAAGGAAGAACATATTAGAAGACTATAACGATTCCCATGAATAACGCTTCCATGAATAAGAAGTGTGATTTGGAGAACAATATCTCTATGTTTTTAGTAAGCTGTTGAGCAAGGCAAGGATTCTTAATTCAAAGTGCATTCAACATTTATAAAAGCCCAGCTCTGTGTTCACTTTCTGTGTTTGCAAAAGATGTGTATAACGTTAGTATAAGCTCTCAAATCAACTACACAATCCAGGAAGTTAAAATATACTAAATTAACACACAAATAAACAAGACAAACCAACTTAAGTATCTTTCAATTAGACGTATGTGTATGAAAACATTTCATCAAAGTGGTCAGGTATTATTTATGGTATGTAATTAGCCATGGAGTATTTAACAGCTTTTTCTTTAATTGTGAAACTTAAGAAATGGCTATAAAAATTTAACCATAGTTACCAAAGGCACTTCTTTGTTAAATGGCCCTGGAGTGTCTTGGTAAATTGTGATTTCCCACATTCCCTAGCAAATTCTTAGAACTAAATTTACATAATTAGGAGGTATTCTTAGAGGATATGTTCATTGGCATGCTTACACCTGAATTGAGGAAGGAGTGGATATGCAGGGACTTCTTCCTAAGGCTTCCTGAATATGAATGGAGAGGGTGCTAATTTATTTCCCTGCCTACAACATTCTAATCAATACATTAGCATTTGTGTTCTTGGAGTTCCCATTCCATGGCCATGTGTTTCTCTAATGTGAATTGGCATGACCACACAAATGAACCGGAGATGGTAAAGATCACATAGATCATATAAAACGGTGGTCTTTATCCTATGACGCATGTACCTCCGGCATCACGGAAAAGCATTTCAAAAACTCATGCACAGGTTGTTTTAAAGTAATATTCTCCCAGATCCTTTACCTCCGTATGTACTTTTTCCTAGCGTGACCTGCTTGACAGCTACATTACCTATTCGAACTGCCTCCTTCACAATTATGCTTCTGTCATTTTCACGGGTACAAGCACATTTTTTTGCATTTCAGTCAGGTGCATTACCCTATACTCTAAAAATCTCAGGACCGTTAAGCAAGGAGATAATTATATTATCCTTATACAAGCTTTTATAATCCTGCCATACATCTTAATTAACTGCAATTCTAATAAAATTTACTTTTATGATAAACATTTTCAAAAGTTGCAATCTATAATGTTATAATATTATTGTGGTCAGTGGTGAATCTCCAATAAATGAAATGCTATATCATAAGGCAGAATAAAGTCTTATCAGCATAGTAAAATTTTTTGAAAGTATATGTAAATTATAAATAATTTAAATACAAATATCCACAATACATTTGGTTTTAAAATATGTATATAAACATATGTGTAAAAATATTTATTGTAAAAATTCATTGTAGAAGTGAGATTGAAATCAAAGTTAGAGATCAATATAATGCAAAACATATGACTGTTAAAGGAGAGCTTCTTTATTCTTTCAAAAGGTGATTGTAGACTTGAAATTTTACATTCAATACATTTAGAAATGATGTAAAATTAAAACAATTTAAAATATTGTGGGAAATACATACTTTGCTACTCTTACATCAATGATAAAAATTTCATGGGTCAACTTGAAAATGCATTGAATATAAAAAATCATTTATGGTTTCAAGGAAAAAAAATAACTTGAAGATTGCTGATCCAGACTCCATTCTGTTTGCCTAATTTTCCCGTTTTCTTCTCTTTAGTTATTGATTTAATTTAGACAGATAACCTGAACACTGGCCACCACTGGATCATATTTGGATGACTTTAGAAGTCCCACCTTTCACTCTTGAGTAACATCCTTTTCTTAGTCTCTCATTTTCTGAAAGTTGTAGTCTTAAATGAATAGGATATTTGTTATTTAATTTGTTCTGAATACTTTTCATTCACCTGAGAATGTTATTGATGACTACATTATTTGAATATAAGAAAAAATATATCAACTATATAAAATAGGTGTAAAATATAGGTATATTTTACCTAAGGTGTAAAATATAGGTAAAAAAGGTGTAAAATATAGGTATATACCTATAAAATAATAGGTATAAAATGGCAATAAATTGGGTACTTCTGATGGCAGGTAAAAATAAATTATTTTTAAAAATATAATTTACTTTTGGGGCGCTTGGGTGGCTCAGTCGGTTGAGCGTCGAACTTTGGCTCAGGTCATGATCTCGGTCCGTGGGTTCGAGCCCCACGTCGGGCTCTGTGCTGACAGCTCGGAGCCTGGAGCCTGCTTCGGATTCTGTGTCTCCCTCTCTCTCTGACCCTCTCCCATTTGTGCTCTGGCTCTCTCTGTCTCAAAGGTGAATAAACGTTAAAAAAATTAAATATATATACATATATATATGTATATATATATAATTTACTTTATAGATCTAAAGAGATAAAATATGCACTCATCTAAGGGTATCTAATAAGAATTGATGGAAATATTTAGCTAGAATTTGAGGAGAAAAAAATAATAACAGATAAAATTTACTGAGCGCTTATTATATGCCAAGTATTTTATATTTTACTTTCTTATTATTCCCAAGGTAGGGCAAGGTTTAAGATTATTATTACCCTCATTTTATACATCAGGAATCTAGTCTTTGGGAGATTACATAACTTACCCAAGTCATATGGGGACTAAATGGAAAAAGTGAAATCAAAACTCAGATCAATAGGATTTCAGACCAGCTCACTACCATGTCTGAGAGATAGAATTTACCAGTAGAGAGAAATACATAAACATGGGCAGGAAGAAAATAAGGAAAGTCATATAGTTTGCCTGATACCTAATGTCATACACAATAAAGCAATAGACATTATAGCTATAAATTTACATTGAGCATGAATATGAACAGTGCTGATATTAGTTTGTGTTTATCAAGATCAATATGATTTCATAGTCATTGACATCAAAGAAAAGAGTGACAGGCTACAGAAAATCTATATTTAATGAGCATGTGAGACAAACACTTTACTTTTATGTTTCTCACGATATTTTTTTAATATTTATTGTTTAATTTTTTTAATATTAATATTTTTAAAAATATTTTTAATATTTATTGTTTAACTTAATATTCATTGTTTTAATATTTATTGTTTTATTTCATATTTATTGTTTTATTGTAATTTGGGGGTTAATATTTAAAGGCCAAGTTTTATGTAATCCAAGATGTGAAATTCAGTGAATGAGAAATATACATTATCAACAGTACCTACTTAAAATGCAAATTTTGGCAGGAACTTTAATGTGGATAAGAAAGTTTAGATGAAACTTCTGGTGACTATATAATTTTTTAAATTTATATAACATGTTGGTTTTTTAAAAAGTATTAGTTGAATCACTATTTTGAAAGTAAAGTCACATACAAAGGCAACACTAAAAATACATGTATTTACAAGCAGTTGAAAATACCAGCATAGTCTTCTTGACCTTGAAAGCATAGCATTCTTCTGTTACCTCAGGATTTGAAAATTTGCAACCAGGAGGTCACAGATAGCAAATAACCCTCTACTACTTTGAACCCTGGTCAGATTATTCTCCACCCCCCGCCCCATATTTCTCAAAGTTACTTTTTATAATTTTTCTATTATAAATCTGTAATGAGAGATTAACCCACAATATCCCAACTGAGGGCTTTTAGTACAAACACAAATACCTACTTTAAGAAGCATGAGAAATATTCAAATGATATGCAATGTAATGCTAAATGAAAAGTGACTTTATTCCCAACTGCAGATTTCTTGCACAATGAAGTATTTAACATACTATGAATCTTCTGGATTCGTCTTGCACATCAGATCCAAATTGTGGACCAAGGTAACTTACTGGGTCCCCCCAAATTCAGGCTATGCCTTAGATTTTTGCAAAGTAGGCCTGAGATAGAGTTCCTTTTAGCTAGATAGTGAGGAGGGTCTTGTACAGATCTCACAGCCAGCCAGCCTACTGCAGCATGTAACCAAATGCTTAGTTAATTCAAATATACACAAAAAATTTATTGATGAAGTAATATTTGTACAGTCCATTTAGACTCTTGTGCCATAAGAAGCTGATGGTTTGTGAGCAAGCATTTGGTCTCATAAATAGGTTATTTCCTGGTTAGTGAGTACAATCCTCTGCCTATCATTGCTGTCACCAAAAAAAGGATAAATTCCATAAATTCTCACTGGTGACAAAAAGAAGACAAACAATTATAACATTTTCCTAGAGTAGATTGAGATATTCTATATAAGATTCGTGGAAACCCAATTTTGTATCTCCCACTTTTTTTTTTAAACACTCCCATATATGCCTCCCTGAATTTACCGGTTAGTTTTAAAACTGTGGATTTTGATGAACACTTAATACGACTCTGGAGAAGAGTCAAATCTTGTGTGGCTCCGAAGGTACTACACCCACCAAAGGCTCCCAGACTCTGAGGAAGGCCTTAGGAGGACCCAGTCAATAATAAACTGTAGAGTTGTTTCCAAGAGGAAGGAGGGAAGTGACTTGTATAAGGAGTCTTAACTGATGCAAGATGGATAGTACACCAAAAATATCTGACTATTAACACAGACTACCAAAGGTGTAACTAGATTAATTTTAGCGGAAAACAAAAAAAGCCTCAGAGAAGATGAACTGCTTTCAAAGTGGCAAGAGGATAGCCCTTGACAGGATGAACATATTTCTTTCATTTGCACCTGATAGGTGATAGCAAAGGAAGAGGCTAAAATAACTACTGAGTGTTAATAAGTAATTTATCTATCGTTTCCTAAAATAAGACTGTCATGGGCAAATTAGCTCTCCTCACCCTCAGGCTGAAAAATATGATCTTCCAGACGAAAAGTCCTCCTCAAATTCTGAAGCCTTCTCTTAGGACTCCCAGGCTAGAATGGACCTCAAGGATAGACACAGAAACTACCATATCACTTGTTTAGGGGCTAAACACACTTCAGAACTTCTAAATGCAGACAAGACCATACACGTCCCATAGAATTGAAGGTGCCTCCACCATCTCACCTCCTCAAGAGTATCCCAGGTCAGGGGGCAGATGGGAAAATTAATTATTCTCCAGAAGATATAGAAGCTTAAATATAGACTGGGCCCCAGAGCTTAACTTGCAACCTTTTCATTTACATTTTACGCTAACAGTAATCTTCAAATTTCATCGAATGTAATACTTACTAGGACATGTATTAAATACACATTTATCAAAGTAGGCATATTGGACCCTCTCTTCAATGGATATCATTTAATATAGAACTTTGTGCAACTACTATTCAAACAATTTTGTACATTCTCCTATAAGCTCACAGCAATATATAGAGTGAAATATCAAGAAAAGTTATGTGCAACACTGGTATATAGGGTCTAACCTTAAATGTGTCATGTTTGTGAAAGTTGAAAGATAATACTTGTTACCCTTACTATTATTGTTATTTATTATTGGACATTTTCATCATAGACACCAGTGGTGCAAATACTCGTATAGCTTCAATATAAGTCTAAAGTTATAGCTAAATCTTTGTTTCCTTATTTATGTTTTTGGAGTATAGTTTGAGAGAAGGATTTATTGCCTTAAAGAGTATAAGCATTTGAAAATTTTTTGATGATTTTACCATATAAATAGGCAAATATTATTGTAGTATGTAGTCTTAAAATATGTACAACTGCTCTTAATTAAGTCATTTTAAAAGTTGATTTATTTATTTTGAGAGAGAGAAAGAAGGGGGGTGAAGGGACAGAGAGAGAGGGAGAGAGAAACCCCAAGGGACCAGTGCTGACAGCGCAGAGCTCGATGCAGGGCTCGAACTTGAACGGTGAGATAATGACCTGAGCCAAAACCAAGAGTAGGATGTTGAACCAACTGAGCCACCCAGGTGTCCCAATTAGGTCATTTTAATATATTCAGAGTTTTGCACACATCTCCAGAATCTAATTGAGAACATTTTCATCATCCCGAAAAGAAATCCTGTACTCAATAGCAACTACTTTCTCTTGTCTCCTTTCTCCAACTCCTGGCAGCCTACTAATCTACTTTCCCTCTGGGCTTACCTGTTCTGGCTTTGTTATTATTTTAAAACCTTCTTTTCTCAACACTGGCTATTGTTCAAAGATTGTTTCAAATGAGTCCAAAGAAAATCATTGCACTAAATCAAATTAGCACAATTATATACATAGAAGAAAAGGTATACTATTTCCTATACTTTACAAGGAGAAATAGGTAAATAGAACTATTACACAATAAAATATCAAGCAGTAACACATTATATTGCAAAAAGGAAAAGGAACAATTGGAGTGTGGTTACTAAACCTTATTCAAAGCTCTCTAAAGACCAGCTATTGTTTCTTTCCTTTGATAATCCTTCCTCGCTCACTCATATTGCTGCTCATGTAAAACCCCCTGACACTTTAATTCAGAACTAAAGATTTCATGCCAATCCCTTTACTTAACACAGCAGGAAAGAATGAATTTGTACGTTTCAATAATATGCAATACCTAATTCCACTTTTCCTCAATTTAAGCTGCTTTTCTTAAATATTGCATAAGCCTGTGGTAATTTGATTTCATGTTTTCACTTAAATTATATACATTAGTACCACTGAAATTAATCTCAATGCAGCATTTTAAAATAATTAGAAGAGAAGCAGACTGGGAGTAACTTAAATTAAAACACATACCAAAATTATATGGCTTCCTAAGAACGAATAGTGTTTAGAAATAATTACATTCTGGAAGAAAAATGCCTAATTTGTATTGCATTCCAATTGCAGGCTATAGGTTACCATATTATATACAAGAGGAAAGTGAAAATGTTTATGCAGGAAAAAATATAATATATATTTATATATTTATAATATGCATTTTTAAATACACATTTATATTAAACTTTGATTCTTTTATTTAAACTTTGATTTTAACTATGATGAATTTCTTATGATCCATACCTTTTATACCCTAAAATAATGCACATAGCTATGGCTCATTTACTCTAATAATTAATGATTAGAGGCTGGGTGCTATAGTAAAAGTAAATTGGCAAGGTCATGCTAATTAACTTCTAATCTTGATTCTGGTATGACTGACTATGATGTCACTTGATCTCTTCCAAACTCTGTTTTATTTCTGAAATATTAAATCTCCATGTTACTGAAGTATTTCCCAAGCATTGATCCATTTTTATCTTTTATATAAATGACGGATTTGAAAATATTAATCAGATAGGTCATCTGATTTCTCTAAATTTCTTTTGACTTTAATTTATGTTGTTGTTGTTTACCAGCCTTAAAATGTACTTGAAAGTATTCAGTCTTAGAACAATTTCCAATCATATGTCATAAATGAAAACTTTACTTTTTTAGTGAAATTTCAGAATTAATATACTGCTTTCAACATTGCAGGCAAAAGATACTAAATGTTCCTTTTTGATTGGTATAAAAAATGACTAAAGGAGAAAGTGTTTTGACTATATTTTATATTTGTAGGGGAACTCTATAAATTATTATCTAAACCAGGTTTCTTTTGAGAGTGAAATAAAATGTTAATAAGGCATACCAAGGAGATAGTAGCTAAGTGAGAGTGTTCTTGGAAATGGGAAGCATATATATTTGCAAGCATATATGTAGGCAAAAAGCAAAATCATTTTACAGAAGAACCTAGGGCTTTAAAGATTATCTAATATGTCTCTTAGGTGT
This sequence comes from Panthera uncia, assembly GCF_023721935.1. Classification (NCBI taxonomy): domain Eukaryota; kingdom Metazoa; phylum Chordata; class Mammalia; order Carnivora; family Felidae; genus Panthera; species Panthera uncia. The sequence continues at coordinate 130,775,763 of NW_026057577.1, read as the reverse complement.
ATCGATGAACACACCTATTTAATATTTATTGTTCGCTTCTCAAGAAAGAATGATCTCATTTGGACACTGTTTTTTGTTATTATTGTTTGTCATGCAGTCTATTTTCATAAGTCACTTGCAACTGACCTTCAGTGTAAATATCATAATCAATCCAGATAATGTCAGGGCAGCATTTTGATGCTCTCTCTTCTAACATACAAATATCAGATCTCTACTGGAATGTTCCAAACTCACCACTCACATCAAAACACTTAGGATTTCATTTATTACATATGTACACATACAAGATACATCTAATTAATTAGATATACATATGTACATATACACAGATACATATAATTAATTTAATTAGTTATTAAATATTATATAAATATACACGTAGATATACCTATCTCAAAGCTTGCAGCAATAGAATGCAAAACAACTTTGCAATGTGACATCAGGGTTCTGGTCTCTGCTTTGTCTCTTAGTACCACGTAGTGTCTAAGTTTGATTAGCTAGCAAAAGGGGATATAAAACTCTACTTGCAAGCATAGTTACAAAAAACAAATTCTGCAATGATATATGTAAAAATTTCATAAAATATGACCAGACTGCTCTATAGTAAGTAATGTTAACATATGTACCTATACAAGTAAAATTTAAATGTTATTTATTTGCCCATTATATGTACAGCCGCTTTACTGAGCCTCCCTTTCTAAATAGTTTCATTATTATTTTGACTCTGGGCCTTTCTTACAGTCCCTTCTTTCATGGATTAGTAGGATTTACCTTGTACATGCGCATGCATATGGATATGTACCATAGAGAATACCTAATGGCCTTCAACTGTCTGGGTATACAAAAATTGTGTCCACTTTGTAATTTGCCATCTCCTTCAAGCCCATTGCCATTTTACTAGTATTAAATTTTGGCTTAAAACATTTTATAAAAATGTGCTGAATGAACATGATGTGATCTCTATGACAGAGACTTGATTATGACTGTTACACATAATTCATGCTAAGAGGGTTTATCATCATTAAATTTCATGTTTATAGAAATATTTTTGGCACATTATGCTAATACTGGAAGTTGAGGAAATCTGTGTGTTACACTTTTGACAAGTGTTTGAACTATTATATATATAACAAGTTATTTATGATTTGTCTAAAAACACCATAACCAAAATAATCGATTCTTTTCTGCCATTTTGCTGGCATAGTCATAATCAGAAAGGTGGGAGTGGAAAAGAAAATATGTCACATATCAAGAAGTATATGTCCCAGTTTTTGAATCCATATCACCCAGTGTTCTCTAAGCAGATGTTTCTTTTGCACTGTAATAGTACATCTTGAAATGGAAACAAAATGGGTAGTGAACACCATGAATTACTGAAATAAATAAGGATAAACAATGAAAATACACTAGTCTAATTAATGCGTGAATGTGCAACAATCTTGCCTCCTAATAAAGAGAGGCTGATTTATGCACCTCGCACATTCTGCATTCGTATAATTCCTATGTATTATTAAGGTCCAATATCGAGTTAAGTTATGTTTAAAATATTAAATTTCAACCATAATTAGATGGGTGTTGAAATATATTATTTTAGTTTTTACATTATAAAAGTCGTATATGAGAGGCCATAGAAACTTTGAAAGAAGGGAGGGGGGTAATGCTTACTTATTTGGCAGATAATTGGCCGAGTGAGATCATCAGTCTCATGGGACCTAATCCTATACTCTCCATCTCAGTCTTAATGACACGTCAGCATATCGTCAAGGAAATGACACACATATAGTGTGAGTAACAAGAACAATTAATGCATTTCAATTGTAAAGGTTAGTGGGAAGACAAAACCAGTGTTTCCATTGCTACATATGTGAGTCATTAAAAGATACATGGGGCGCCTGGGTGGCTTGGTCGGTTAAGCATCCGACTTCGGCTCAGGTCATGATCTCACGGCCCGTGAGTTCGAGCCCCTCGTCGGGCTCTGTGCTGCTCGCTCAGGGCCTGCAGCCTGTTTCAGATTCTGTGTCTCCCTCTCTCTCTGACCCTCCCCCGTTCATGCTCTGTCTCTCTCTGTCTCAAAAACAAATAAACGTTGAAAATAAAAGATACAAAGAGGCTAATTAAGAAGAACGAGGTTTACTAATATTTCTAGCAATCTTAGAGGAACTATTCAACTTAAATATTCCAAAATAAATACGAAGTGACTTCAATTATTGCTTCAAACTGATAATTTGAACTACATAACTAACATAATCCTCAGGTTTTTTCGGACATTTTCACAGATAGCTTTTGCTCATTATCCTACCTAGGCTCACAACATACCCTTTTGGTATATAAGAAAGGCAGCTGAGCCACAATATGGGTGAGTTTGAGGATTCTCAAATGAAAATAAGAAAAAAATACATTAAAATTTAATGGCATTAAGATTTAAAAATTTTTTTTTAATGTTTATTTATTTTTGAGAGAGACAGAGACAGAATGTGAGTGGGTTGGGGCAGAGAGAGAGGGAAGCACAGAATCCGAAGCAGGCTTCAGGCTCCTAGCTGTCAGCACAGAGCCCGATGCGGGGCTAGAACTCACAAACCGTGAGATTATGACCTGAGATGAAGTCAGACGCCCCAAGGCATTAGGATTTAAATGTGCTACCAAATTTAGTAATAAAGACTTGCCAGCATTCTCTCTTTTTTCTTTTCTTTTTTTTTTTTTTTTTTTGATGTTTATTTTTGAGAAAGAGAGAGAGAGAGTGCAATAGAGTGAGAGAGAGCATGAGTGGGGGAGGGGCAGAAGGAGAGGGAGACACAATCTGAAGTTCTGAGCTGTCAGCACAGAGCCCGATGCAGGACTCAAATCCACGAACTCTGAGATCATAACCTGAGCTGAAGTTGGATGTACAACCAACTGAGCCACCCAGGTGCCCCAACTTGCCAGCATTCTTAATCAGAATACATATGCAGCAATTTTCCCAGCCCTGGTACCATGATTATCTTTTGTTTCTTTTTTGGGGGGGTGCATTCAGGGGAAAAGTAATGATCATGTAATCCACAGGACAAAATATCTGAAATCCCAATGAACATATCAATATATGACTTCACTAGTTATCAGAGAGCTGCAAATTAAAACAAGGAAGAAGCAGAAGTCCTCACGTAAAACTGTTCAGCAAAACCATCCAACCAACCAATCAAAACAAAACAACAAAAAGAGAAAGATATGTTGACCACGGGAATGTTGCTCTAATGCTAACCTTGGCAGTAACAGGAAGCAAAGTGATTTATTATGCCTTCCTGAATGGGGTTAAATATTACTAAACCAATTTGGGGAACAGTTTAGGATACCACATAAATTTGAAGAATTGCATTGCCTACTCATTTGTACACACATATATACAAAAAGACAAGCGTAAGATATATTTGTAATACCAATAAATTGCTAGTATAAATATTCATGAACAACAGAAGTGATATATGCCCTGTAGTTTACACGTGTATGTTTTTATTTATGAAAAGAGATAGTATCTCACAGTTTAGCTAAAATAAATCAACATAGTATTTCAGGAAACAAATAGCAGAAAAATAGAAACAACACGATTCCATTTATATAAAGCATTAATTTATGAAAATGGTAGTGTATATATATTCTATGTGATCAGCATGTACATATGATAAACTATAAAGACATTCATGGACATACCCATTCTATTAGTTTACTAGGGATGATGTAACAAAGTATCAGACTAGGTGACTTATAACAAAAATTTATTCTCTCACAATACTGATGGCCACAAGTCTGAAATTAAGGTGTTAGCAGGGCCATGCTCCTTCTAAAGGTGCTAGGCTTATTTGCCTATTTGTAGCTTGTGGTCATTGGTGGCCATCCTTGGCATTCCTTGGCTTGTATCTGGGTCACTCTGATTTCTGCCTTCACCATTATATGGCCATCTTCACTTTGTATGTCTCTCTCTCTCTCTCCTTAAAAGGACACCAGTCATTGCATGCAGGTTAGCTTCATCCAGTATGACTTCATCTTGACTTGATTACACCTCAAAGATGTTACTTCCAAAAAACTCTCATTCACAAATAAAGGAAGTTTCACCATTCTGTTTCAGAGGGGGCACATTTCAATCCACAGCATTGTATGTCTGTAATTCCCATATATTTTTTTAATGTAGAAAAGAAAGGAAGGTGGGATTGGATAGTGGCCAAGGTATGTCTCATGCATATCATTCAGCTGACTGGATGGCACATATTCATTCATTTTATTTGGAGTGATCAAATAATTGTCTAAATTAGGCCACTTCCAGAAGTGAAATGGGATGCAATTAGTCATTATTCAAAAATCACAAACCTAAATCAGGATCGTCCCAGACAACCTAGTTTTTGACAGATGAATAGACATCCTAGTTTTTATATTTTCACGTCAATGAAAATGTTTCAAAATAGAAAGATAATTATATTCAGGTATATTCACAACCATGGTTCGTGGCTTTTTTAAAAAGGAGAAAAAAGTTCAGACAATACACTTGGATGCATACAGTCATACATTGTTATTGAAAATTAAGCTGATGTTGAACTTCATGGCAAATGAAGTAACAATAAATAAATAAATAAATAAATAAATAAAATTACCTTGCCTTAAAAAATCCTGGAGCCCAGATACATTAAGATCTATCAGTATTTAGGGTTGACCAGGCAATGTGCTTTCAAAGAAAGACAAAATTTGGAGAAAAAAAAAGTTAAAACCTTATTTGAATTTCAAGTAGAAACCTCCATAATAGTTGATTTTCATACCTTAAGCCAGCAATTTGAAATATAATAGCTTATCTTTAAGCCTGCTTACATGGGAAAGACACATAAAAATAGGTACAACATTTTCTTCCTTACTTAAAAATTTAAGTTGGTATTTCATTATGTATTCAAATTTAACCTTCCTCTAACATTAAAATTCACTATCCAGGCTAAAAGCAAACATCAATTTCTCCAAAAGTCTGTTTTGACGATTTCAGACCAAAGTTTTGCTACCTGCTTTGGGCTTCCAAAGGGTACTTTGCAGTATACTTAATTAATGTATTCTGTTAAATACAATAGTTGTTTGTATAATATTCTATATTTCCATATAAGTTTTTGAGACCATTTAGTTTAAAATAATACTTTATTCATCTTTGTATTCTCAGGAGAAATAGGCAAAATATATTACATAAAGAAAGAGGCCATTAAATATTTGTTGAATATATATTATTGAGTGAATACAGGTAACGACCACAAGTAGCACGTAACTGGGGACTTTGTGCTTAATTTTGAGTATCTGCAGTAAGGATATGATGTATTCATTCAAAAAACATGAGAAATAAGAACGCACATATTATTTAGAAATTTAATAATGTTTTGTTTAAAAATGTTATGATGATGACTCTGAACCACTAGTATATCTTCATTTTAGTTATTACTCTCTCTCCCCAAGCATTCTCCTCATTTGCTCATATATTGAATGAAATTTCCCATTTTAGATTAAAATCTTTCCTAAGATTTTTCTATCATTTGATAATAAATCCATTAAAGATGTTGGAAATTCAAGTCTTTTATCACTCCAGATAATTTGATCTCAGCAGTTTTTTTTTTTTTTTTCAAGCAATCATGGTGGCCTTATCATATCTTTTGGTAGTCCTTGTTATCTTCTAGAAATATATCCACAAGTGAGCAGACAAGATGTTTCCAGATGATTCCAGTTTACCAGTGCAGAGGTATAATGAGTGTGTGTTGGGAGGTCCAGGAAGGAGGAGAGTTGCCAGAAAGGAGAAAGTGGAAATGAGAATTTACATAATTCAATACTCTCAAAATAATGTCTTTTCAATACGTTCTTAAAGGTGAAATATTGACATGAATTTTAAGGCTGATGAAAGAATAATAAATTTAGACAATTGAAAGCAACACCATAAAGCCTGTAGAGAATGTAGTCAAACGTGGCACCTTTATATTCACTTGTTACCTTCACCAACTGTGGGAAAAGACCCATCCCCTTAACCTCATCACGTCATATGCAGAGTTTTTCTGTGATATCCCAAGCTGGCTACACTTAGGCAAATAACAAGGTACTTAGTGACAGAAGAGAAACGTCTTTTACACATGATCTGATCCATTGAGAAAGCCCTCTCTCTTGTGTTTATAACACTATGAAGGTAATTTACAATTGGTCTTTTTTGAAATTGGGACAATGTTTTCTTAATGGGTCTTTCTATCTGAAAACATTGCACTTTGCCTAGTGTTAAGAAGGAAACAGCTGTAGCCATCTATGTATTGTACTCATTCACCATCAAGCACATGCCCAAATGCCTCTTCCAATTTGTAAAGTGGTCATTTGACTATCATTCACTGTTAGGAGAAAATAGTAAAGAGAAATGTCCCGTTTTCTTCTCCCCTGTTCTATGATTGCTCATTAGTAGTTTAATAATTCTTGTCTTCATACTTGTATCTGTAAAGAGGTAAACATCCTTGTTTTCAACTGAGAATAATTACATAGATTTTTGTTTGATTCTCTGAGTGCATTTTTCTGCTAAAGCCTTTTTCTATATTTAGAACTTCAAAAGCTAGTCGAGCTAAATTTCTAAAGAAAACTGTTTATATGTCTAACTGAGCAGTAAATGTAGAGGTGTATTATACTAATTATGTTGACAAGTGAATTTACAATCAATAAATTAATGCAATGCTGGGTAACTAGCATAATTAATATGGCTTTACATAAAATAAAAGCTCAAGGGAAAAATATGAAATTCTAAGAGAACTGAGGATAACTAATTGGCTATTACCATTTTTATTTTTTACTTTCAGTAACAGTTTGTATTATTCAAGCGTATTCACCAACATTATTTCAATTATTTTTACCTTGTCCTGCTGCCAAATGTATGTCAAGTCACAAAATTAAGCTCAAAGAAATTTCCTCTGAAATTAAAAAACAAAAAAAAAGACTGAGACAAAGATATTTTTATTATTTATCTTTTTTTTTGAGATCTGTAGATACATTGAAATAGGTCACATAATACAAAAATTGTGCAATAAGAATTTTTTTTTAGTACCAGGAAAATACCAGCATGTAAAATTTTATTGACATTCCTATGACCACAACAGCATCTTGTATTTCTATAGAAGTTTGACAAACCTAATAATGAAACATCCCCATTTTGAAGGCAGAACTATTTTCTGCATTGTTTATAAAATGATCTTTGCATACTTATAGGCCTACAAACACTGTGGGTGCTACAGTTATGGATACTTTTGGAACCGTGTCCCTCTTGATTCTCATCTTCGTCTGGCCATGGAATCACACAAGAAGTTCTACGGGCTTGACGTAGCAGAGGACCACACACTTTGTTTGAATTCTTTGATTCATAATCTGCAGTTCTTTTTAACAGAGAGTTAAAAACAAACAAACAAAAAAAATAGAACTCTAGCCAACCAACTTACTAAAATAATCCTCTCACAGACTCTGAAGTGATCTTTAATGTCCTACCTCCTACTACCTGTCTCTTTATGTAACTTCATTCCCCTTGGATGCAGGCAAGGCCTGTCACTGACTTCTAATGAATCCCTTGACGTGGTTACATTACATGGCGAAGGAAATGGGATGTCACTGCTATGATTTCATTATGTTATACATCAGAATCCACCTCAATGGACTAGAATGAAAGGTTCTCCTTGTTGGTTTACTGGAGTAAACATCCGTATTGAGGAAGTTCACACGGCAAGGGAGGGCCCCTAGGAACTGTGAGCAACCTCTGAGAAAGCTGAGGCTTTTGGTCATTCAGGCACATGTAAGTGAATTCTGTCAAAAATCTGAATGAGCTCGACAGCAGATCCCTCCTAGTCAAGCCTACAGATGAGAACAGCCCAGCCGACACGTTGGCTGCAGCTTTAGCGAGACCCTGAGCCCAGGGCCGACCAAAGCGCTCGACCCCTGAACCACATAATGAATGTTTGCTGTTTGAAACTACTTCATTCGCGTTGTGAGAATCGTGCAGAAATGATAATAATAATAATAATAATAATAAAACCATATTGAAGTATAATGGATCAAACATGCAAAATATATACATGCATAGTTTTCTTACCTTTCTTGGTAATTGGTGCTACAAAGATGGGTTTAATAAAATGTTGATTTGCTTCACTGGCCTTACACGCACACACTCGACTAGGCCGCAGAAATAGCAAGGCACAGAGCCATCAGTCTACAATAACCTGGGTCCAGACAGAGCTTATAAGAGGTTCAGTGGGAGAAGAAAATGGTAAGGTGTGGAAGAATACATCGTGCAGCAAATTTAGGAGCAAGTATTGGAAATACGTCAAGGAAAAGATCCAGAATCTACTTCTAATTTTTTTAATGTTTATTTATTTATTTTGAGAGAGAGAGAGAGGGTGTGCAATTGGGGGAGGAGCAGAGAGAGAGGGAGAGAGAAGGATTCCCAAACAGACTCTGCACTGTCAGTGCAAAACCCAACGCCGGGCTGGAACCCATGAAAAGTGAGATCATAACCTGAGCCGAAATCCAGAATCTGATGCTTAACCACCTGAGCCACCAGGCATCCCTCAGAAGCTACTTCTAACTGAAGCTCCCAGTCTCGTTGCATCCAACCGAAACCTGTAAATCGGATAGTTTCTCTATCTGGCAAATAAGGTCTGAACCTCAAACTTCATGGGATAGAGTTCATTTTCTAACAGTAAGGAGATCTATGCGGGTAAGAATAAGCTCATTCTTTCTAACTTATAAAAAAATTATTTAGGACATCCAATAATGAATGTCATCCTATAAACATATATACATTCTTAAAACAGAAGACTATATTGATTTATATCTGACACATAGAGATAGTCAAAGATGTATTTTACAGATGCCAGTCTGGTGAAGAGCAATACGTTTTGAATGTGCTCATCTCAGAAACAGAATGTGAAATAAACATGCATTGCCTGTCAAAATAACATGTTTTTCATGTCACATTAGGTTATCTGATGGGAAGATGTCTATTGTAGCTTTCAGTTTCCATACGTGCCACAGATATGCTAAAATTATAATGTATGATTGGAAAGTGCTACACATAACAATTAAATAGCCTTTAATAAACAGGGTGTTTAAAGGTTTTTAATATAACTGACCTCTATTAATATGACAACAGAGGGGCGTCTGGGTGACTCAGTCGGTTAGGCATCCAACTCTTGGTTTCAGCTCAGGTCATGATCTTGCTGTTTCATGAGTTCGAGCCCCACCTCAGGCGGCACGGAGTCTGCTTGGGATTCTTTCTCTCCCTCTCTCCCTGCCCCTCCCCTAATCATGCTGTCTCTGTCTCTCTCAAAAGAAATAAAGAAACAAAAAATATTTTAAAAAATTGAGACAACAGAATAGAATAGAATCGCACTTTTCTTGTGTACTTTGCAGTGTAATTTTATAAGAAGGAAGAGAGAAATTAAAACTGTAAAACTGATGCTACCTGCTTTCGTTCTTGGGGAAGGAATTTCTGCCATGTGTTCTGTGTTCAGTACATACGTGGACCTGCCATGGCTATTTCTGTGTCTCTCTAGTCACTCACTGGGTCATACCAAAGCAAATCTACATACAGGGGCCTCTCATCCGAGCATTGGATTTTAATACACTGATCTAATGTTTTTGATCTATGGGTGGAGACTGGACAACAGACCTTTGTTCCTGGCCATTCCTACTCAATATTTTCTTCTGTAACATATTTTCCTAAGGACATTTTGTCGAATGAATTTAAATTCACTTAATAAAATACGTGAGAACTATACTCTTGGAATTCTCAGAAGCCTAAGATAGCCTAATTGTAGTTTGAATAAATTCAGAATTGCATTTAAGTGAAATATATTATAGACATCTTCAATTTTATTATTTGATTATAAAATAAAGGAAAATTTAGACAGCCTTAACAGAACAAAACAGTTATCCAAATTCGCGATTTTAGTTGGTTATAAATTTATAATGCATTATCATTGCAAGGCAAGTAAATGGTAGAATTTCTCTAATCTGCATTAATTACAGATAGGCAACAGTGCTTCACTTTGTGCCAGTCATATCATGTCTGAAATAGACTGAAAGAAAATAGAGTAAAACCCTATGAGAATTCACATTGCAATACAATGTCATTAGGACTCCAGTCATCTACTTTAGACCACTTCTCAAGGGAGCAGACTAATGTTCTTTTCCTTGGGGAATATTGAGAAAGACACAAATGTGAGAAAGGAAGGCCAAGAAATGTACTCTTCTTGGAAACCTCATCTTGAATGTTCACAAGGCAATGGATGAGACCCAGTGTCCCTGGAGGCGTATTTTTAAAAGAGAAGACTATACTGATTTTGTGCCTCAGTGCAATCCCTATGGAGCCATCAGATTGGCTCCAAATAACTGTAAATTCCCTGCGTTCTTTTCTGGGAACTTCACCTAGCCATAGGTATCATTAACATTCGAGTCATCCAGAAGGACCTCTGGGACTCTTGAGCTGCCTGGAGTCTCTCTTGCTATATATTTAGTCTCAGGAAGTCACAGCCAAAATGTTGAAGAATCTTTTTTTTTTTTTTAATTTCATTATGTAAATGGGGCCCAATTTATTGAGAAGAAATGTGAGTAGCAAGGGGTATATAGAAGATTTACATATATTATCTTTGATCCTAAGGAGTGTAACACAAAATTTTATACAGATAAAGAATTTCTTTTGAAATAAACATTTTAGTAATATGATATATTGAAATATTCTTGCATTCAATAACTTGAATACATCATCATTTAAATGGATTAATTTGAGAGTCTAGTTAACTATTTCTTCAAATATAGTAGAAAAAAAGTCTGAAACACCGGGTGTATGTGGTTAGATGACCACTCTCACAAGGAATCTCATTCCTGACATTTTATGCTTCTATGTGATCCAAAAATGTTTAAAATGTAAGTGTAGGTGGAAACTGTGAGATTACTTATAGGGAAAATAGGATTCTGATATTTTGAACATAGTAGAAGGAAAAGTTCTTAGAGGTTTGAATTAAATAGACTTGACTTACAACCCTACTTCAGTCATTTTCAGGCTAAGTGATTCTAGGCAAGCTACTTAAACTCTTGGGAATTAAGTTTCTTCATCTATACAATGGGAATAATAAGAGAAAAATCACAGAGTTGCCACTAACATCGCATAAGAATGTAATTATAAAATGACAATCTCAGGACTGTAAAAACTCCATCAGAGTAGAGAAATGTGGCAAATAATCTGGAAATTGTGTGGCTAAAATGTGTAAAATATATAACAAAACCCAACATAACTACTTAAAATGTGTAAATATATAACTGGACATTTTATCTGCAAAGCCTTCTTAGGTGTTTTTGTTTTGTTTTGTTTTGTTTTAGTCTTTTACACTGATGTGTATAAATCTCTTGTAGCTTTTGATATTTCAGACTTGTCTCAATGCCTTCACCTGCAGAGTGAACTCTTGGGCTTGAAAATGTTTCTTAGGCCCTTATTATCTGTCTTTCATTACTTACTATACTCGCTCAAGGTAATGAAACATCAGGAAATATTATTTGTGTTAATTTATTTTAGGAAGAACATGTGATTTTACCATCAATGATGTAGAGATATCATAAAATGAACAAAATCATGTCCTCTTATTTGCTTTATGTGATCTTTGGATATAGTTGTGCATCATCTGTTTTATGTTTTGTGTTGATAAAACATCACTTGTTAAAAATCTAGGCAAGCACACATTTTTGTTCCATCTGTTTTTAGTAAGAAAAATACAGTAAATAGGAGTCAAGTTGGCAGGGAAAATTAGTTTTCCATATGCATTGGTATTTTTATGATATTTTAATCTCAGATGAGAGTAGGTGAGACAAAGAATGCTCCAGGTTGATCAGTTATATTGTTATATATGAGTTTACCTATGTGTCACTATGAGCAAATTCGTTGCCATTGTTGATCAAGGACAAGATACTAGAATAAACAATTGTAATTTTTTTAAATGTCTATTTTTGAGAGAGAGGGAGACAGAGCCTGAGCAAGGGAGGGAGGGCAGAGAGAGAGAGACACAGAATCGGAAACAGGTTCCAGGCTCTGCACTGTCAGCCCAGAGCCCAGTGCGGGCCTTGAACTCACAGATTGTGAGATCATGACTTGAGCCAAAGTCAGGTGCTTAACGGAGCCACCCAGGTGCCCCTAGAATAATCAATTTTAAACAAGCACTCATTTTACATAATGCAATTTAAAGTTATTTTTAAATATCTATTCTGTCCATGGCACAGTGTTAGATGCTGGGGATAAAAATATAAACAAATAATAGTCACTGACCTCAAGAACAGATTACAAATGACAGGGATATAAACATATTTGTTATCTAGGAAATAATGGTTGCTAACGGAAGCAATGTAAAGTTATAAAGTGCTATAAGAACACAGCCAGGGGAATAATTAACACTGCTTAACAAAGGTATTCCGTAATAAGATAGATAAATAATCCCTTAGGGAAAAAAAAAATAGTTCACATAGAATAGAAAATAATGATAATATATTACATAATGAGGACTTAATTTCAGACTGCCCCAGAATAGGATGTTTTGACTTATGATTTTTCTGCTTTACAATGATGTGAAAGTAGCACACCTTCAGTAGGAAAAAGTACTTCGAATTTTGAATTTTGATCTTTTCATCTGGCTAACGACATGTGATAAGAGCCATTCTAACAGGTAGCAATTAATATCTCACTGTGGTTTTGACTTGTATTTCCCTACCAATTGGTGACTTTGGGGCACCTTTTCACATACCTGATGGTCATTTGTGTGCCTTCCTTAGAAAAATGCCCATTCAGGTCCTTTGCTCATATTTTAAGTAGGATCATTTACTTTTTGCTCTTAAGTTATATGAGTTCTTGATGTGTTTTGAGTATTAACACCTCATCATTTATGTGGTTTGTAAATATCATCTCCCATTCTGGGGGTCACTTCCTCAATTTATTGATGGTTTCCTTTGCTGTATAGAAGCTTTCTTATCTTCATGTAGTGCCACTGAATTTTAGCTTCTGTTACATGTGCTTCTGGTAGCTTATCCTAGAAATCATTGTCAAGACCATTATCAATCTTTTTTCTATGTTTTCTTCTAGAAATTTCACAGTTTCAGATCATTTACATTTAAGTCTTTGATTCATTTTGAGTTACTTTTTGTGAGTAGTGGGAGAGAGAAGTCCAGTTTATGCTATTTCACACTGAGGACCTGTGTTTTCATTTTTTCTCCTACAATCTAGCACTTCATGGACTTGTATATTTAATATGTATGATTTCCAGAGGTGCAAAATCTTATACCAGGATAGTGAATAAACCCATGTTTTATTTGTGGTAATGGCTGAGAGGTTTTTAAGACGAGTTAAATTCAACATTGTTTTTCTTCTTTGTTTCATTTAAATTATAGAGCAAGTTACAGACCACAACACTTTTCTTCCCTTTGTAAAAAATTAAATCATTTATATACTTAAAACACATGTACTGAGGTCTAGCCATTCCTGAATGCTATTCTAGGTGTTGGGGATTTTAAAATAATAGTAGTCATGATAACACTAACAGCAATGAGAGCAAAACCAATTATTTAAGGAGCCGTTGCTATCAAATAATATACAGGTATCAAAGTCTTGCCTAGTATTTTGCATTCGTTATGAAAACGCTTGGAGTTTTGCATTTTGTTCCTCATTGAGGACAGTGAGCTTAAATTCATCTATTCTCCTAAGGTAAAAAGAATCTAGGTTCACATTTGGGTGCCTGACTTGGGTCTATCACAAAACTCTATGTGCTTAGCTGAACCATGTTAAACCAAGACAGCCGTATTCATGAATCTGGGGCAATGAATTTAAACTTCATTGTAACTTTATAACTTAAAGGAATGTCCAGGAACTTAGAGGTAAAGACTCAAATCAGCTCTCAATTATTTTCAAAATGCTATGGTTCATCTTTACTTTGAGTAAGTTGCTTTACTTTTGATGTTAAGTCCCAACATATTTGAGGAATAGATGTTGAGAATGGACCAAGAAAATGACTATGATGAAATTTGGGAGTATAATGTGCTTTAGCAGAGGAAAGACCCAGATTGTTATTTTAGGATACTTTGGTTTAAAAGCAAAACAAACAAACAAACAAACAAAGTCAAAAACACCAAGAAGGCAGAGGGTCTCAGTGGTAGTAAAGGTCAGAACAGAAATAGAGAAATAATATTGGGTCCCAGCAAAGACAAATTTCTTGTAGCACACCCAATATATTGTCTCTCAGTTATCCGTTATTTCATTCTTTCTTGCTGACAGAATCGCACATCTGTTCTGATAGCCACCACTCGGAGAAGGTGACTATAGCATCAGTTTCAGGGAAAATCATGAATCTTTTAAACTGATCAAACTCTTTCCTTCACTAGTGACTGATTTTGCCATAGGTATATTATGCAAATCTTGACCTGACAAAAAATCAGGTGTAGTATGTGGATGAGACCTCCGGGAAAGGTTTCTTTCTTCTAAAAGACATCATAAACATGTGCCCTTTCTAGACCTAGGATTATACTGACGTTTTTAAGGGTATCAGTCTAACATAAAAGCGAAATTCCACAGGATAGAAAAGTAAAAAAATAAATAAAAATAATTTGAATTCTTAAGAATATCATTGAGTACCTGGGGTGCCTGGGTGGCTCGGTTGGTTGTACTTCTGTCTGACTTTGGATCAGGTCATCTCACAGTTTGTAAGTTCGAGCCCCGCATCCAGCTTTCTGCTGTCAGCACGGAGCTCACTTCGGATCTTCTTTCCTCCACCCACCTCGCTGCCCCTCCCCGGCTTCACTTTCTGTCTGAAAAATAAACATTAAAAAATATTATCATTGAATAGCTGATATGAAAATGCTATGTGACTTATTTCTCATATTTACATTTATTATTTTAACTGTGTTCTGCCTAGTTCACATCCTTAAAATGTCAAGATAAGCTGCAATTTCAAAGTAAAATGCAATCACGTATTTGCTCCTTCCATAATCCCCAAAACATAAGTCAACAAATAAGGGTATATGACAAATTAGGGGATAAGATGGCTTGAGTGAGCTAAGCCAACAATAACAATTCTGAATTTACTCTCTTAGAAAAGTCTGGAATTAGCCGTTTACAGTGCATCGAGATGCACAGGGACTTTATGAACTTCACTTTGTTCAGTAACGGATACTGTCTTTTAAGGTTTCAGGTACTTTGTTCCTTTTTGAATTGGTTTAAAGCAAATCAAAGAACTGAGGACTTACCCCCATAATTACTTATCAATTGGAAGTTAGAAAGAAAACAAAAGAACCTTTAATTCTTCTTTCATTGTCTTCATCCCCTTTGATCTATGTCCTATTGATGTGGTCCATGTTTCCTTAGATTCAGAGGGAGCTTATGAGATATTGTACTTTCATATAATCAAAATAAAATGTGAGAGGAATCAAAACTCTTTAGTTGAAAATTGATAAGTTTTATTCCCTTGATTCAAGTTAAGCAAAGTGTAATCTAATGCAATTTCAATAGATATATAACCATGAATTTTCAATTGTATTACTCATTCCTTCCTATCACAAATACTTATTGAACACCTATTTCTGTTCCAAGCATTCTCCTATGGTTTCAGGAAGTAAACAAAGTAGAAAACAGTGGTCTCTAACCTCATTGAACTTCTATTGTAAAGGGAAAGTAAACAAGTACATGTATGAAGTCAGAAGTTATGCAGAAAAGCAGATCAGAAAAAGGGAATAGGAAAAGCTAGCTGTATATGTATATGTCTGGTATAGGGTGGTCATACTTTATAAATGATAGTCACAGAAGGCCTCACAATTAAGGCAATATTGAACAGACACCTAAAAGAAGTTAATGGACATGTCATAGAAACATTTGTTCAAACCCTATTCCGAGGACAGAGATAAGCACATGCTAAGGCCCCAATATAGGAATTTGTTTTACATACTCCAAGGAGGCCACTATTGCTGGAAAACAGTGGCATGTTGCAAGAGGGGATGAGATCAGAGAAATAGCAAGGGAACACATATTGTGAGACATTGTAGACAATTAACTTTAAGGTTATTGGCTTTTGCTCAGACTGAGAGAGGAATCCTTTGGAAGGTCTTGTAAAGAGTTTGCCCTACATTTTTTTTTTTAAGTTTACTTATTTATTTTGAGAGAGAGAGAGAGAGAGAGAGAGAGAGCAAGGAGTGGGGTGGGGTAGAAAGAGAGAGAAAGAGAGAGAATCTCAAGCAGACTCCACACCAGTAGAGGCAGTACAGAGCTCAATGTGAGGCTCAAACTCACAAGCTGAAACCGATTCTGTCACCTAACATATTAAGTCGCCCAGGCACTCCTGAAAAATAGAGTGTCTAAATGTGATTTGGGGAAATATAGTTCTTAGCTACAGGGTGTTTTCTCAAGCATTATAGGATGTTTAGCAGTATCTCTGCCCTCTGTCTACTAGATAGGAGTTGTTTTCCCCAGTTTTACACTGAAGCCATCTCCAGACTTTGTCTCCCCCCGGAATGTGCCACTCTGGCCTGAGAATTATTTTGAGCTGAAGGTGCTTGAGACCCTGAAGGCTCAAGAGAAATTTTTGCCCCTCCCTTAAGTACACAGAAGAATCTAAATTGGGAATCTTTCCCAGAATAGGGTTATTAACAGAGATAAACTTTATCTCTGTTAAAATTGGGTCATAAAGAGTGACCCATCTTTCTGGTAGGACAAACATCTAATATACCAAACATCTGTTCTTCTTATCACCCTATGAAGTACTTTCCTTTCCTTAGTTCAGAATTACATATACATCTCATTTTTGCCTGACTTTAGAATTTCCATGTCTACGTGGATTTTCTGTATATATGCCTATAAATTTGATTTTCTCTTGTTAATCTGTCTCATGTCAATTTGATTCCTAGTCCATCTAGAATTCTGTACCTTTAAGGGGGTAGGAATTCTTGGTCCTCAACAAAAGTCACTACTTTAAAGGAAAGATGACTTATAGAAGAAAGGATCATAAAATAAGGTGGAATTTACTCCTAAATTATACAGATCTCTATTAGTTTCCTACAATGTCTTTTTTAGATGTCCTAGAAAATGACATTTTTGAAAATTGCATTTAGTTTTTATGAATTGCTTCATCCAGTAGGCAACATTTGAACTGGATCTTAAAGAATGAATAGAATAGGAGTAAAGACTTTCAAACACAGAAATTAAAAATTGGAAAGACGTGCAATACTATGTCAACTGTGAAGGAAAAACAATTGATTCTGGTTAGAACCACTTTGGAAGGATGATACATAGAGATAAAGAGACCCATAGACACTGTAGAGGCAGAGATTCTAGACATTGTATTTAGTAGTTTCCTTTAGATGAGAGCAGCTGACCCTTTTCAAGGTGACTTGGCCATTTTCAAGAGGAAGAATTGCATGATATGATTTTGACTTCAGGAAGTTAATTGCATGGGGAATGGACAGAAATGGGGGACAACTAGGGACAATGAGGTCAATTAGCCCATGAATGTAATCTGGTAGTGCCTGATGACTGACAATGTCAGTGAAGTTGATGAAAAGGAACCAGTTTAAAGGAAACATTTGAACACGTTGTTGACCAGTTGAATGTAAGGATGGAGTGATAAGTGAAAGGATCAGTTACATCCCAATAGCTGTCTTTTGAAAGTACTGTCCAATTGTCTTTAGTGAACCCATTTAAGAGATTTTCATTAACATGTTCAACCGCGAACATGATTAATAGAAAGAATGCTCTGATAGAAATGAAGGAAATCCTTCCTCTCTACTTTTCTCAAGGCAGATAATACCTAGATAACTATGTTTTTAATGTCCTTCAAATGTGTTTAATGAGATTGTTAAGGATTTTTATGATAGCTGCTTATGGAGTACGGTTTGTTTTGGGTGATCATTGGGGAAAAAAAAATAAGGTCTACATTTCCTTCTCTTATGAGTGACTTCTACTTTTACTTGAATACCTTGATGCTTCTTTATTTCTAGATCCTGCAGTGCTATAGACTTCAGAAAGAAGCAGTTAATGAAATAAAAGCCTAGAGCATACAAAACACTCTTTTATTAACTCTGTGGCTGATAGGGCCAAACTTTCAGAGTAGTAAATCCCTTAACTGCTGGAAGGGCTAGAGGCTGATCTGGCAATCCATAGACTAAATCTAAGGGCAGCAAATGAAATGCCCTCAGAAAATTAAAAATCACTTTTCAGTGAACATTCTTATCACCAAAAAACGGAACCATGATAAATAATATGTCATCTCTATTCTATCATAAAGGCCTATACATAGTAATTGGGCAGAATTAATTCCAATGAGACTCATTACTTTTTTCCCTGATGGCATAACTATAAACTGACATCATTAACTGTTGAATTTTTTTTTGTCACTACACCAAACTCATCTTTTTTTTTTTTTTTTTTACGTCTTCTCTTGTAGCTTTTTTTTTTTTTTTTTTTTTTTTTTAGTCACTGACAATAGAAATGCTGCTAGAAATAAATATGTTACTGAGGATTTATCTCCTTATAGATCTGCCTGAAAACAGTCACACAGCTGCATTTTTCACCTTCCCATCAAACTAAACAATTGATCTAAATTATAATCAGGATATTCTGGAACATTTTCCATAAATAATTCTTTTCAATTAATAATATTATTAAAGGAATGCTTTTGAATGCAAATTCAATGAAATATGATTTTCATTTTCTTGATATTTCACACTAATACATTTAAAATTTGTCAGCACATGAAAAATTGTAACTTTTAAAACCAACATAAAATATAATGGGCTGAATTTTTCAAAGAGAAAAGTTATTCTTTGTGAAACATACTGACTCATAGACCTTTCCCTGAGAACTGTTAAAATACAAACTGAGGCATATTAAAAATTTTAAGAGTTCATTTGAGCAAATACCCGTTGGAACTGAGCAACTCCAAACACAAGTGGTTAGGAGGGCTCCCAGGACGGGAGCTCTGGGAGGAACTTTAATAGAGAAAAGCAGAGGCAAAGGAAGAAGATTGATTGGCTATAGCTTAAAGCCTAGTTGGGTGTTTGTAATCCGTTGTCTTTAGTTTCAATTTCATAACCTTGAGGCATTTAGAAGCTTAGATTTTGGTTTGCTAACATAGATTCCTGCAGCATTAGAAGCACCTCAGTCTAATGGCTTCCTTTTTTAATTAATTTAAAACCAACAAAAAAAACTTTTAATCACACACACAGGGCAGGGGAGGCAACAAAATAATCAAAACTATCTGGAAAAGATGATTTTGATTAGTTTATTTTATAGCCTCATATCTGCATATTCATTGTAGTAAACTGGAAAATATGGATATTTTAACTTTATGCAATGATCATTATATAAGAGTAATACTTATATATTTTTGTTTTATACAAATCCTTTTTTTCATATTCTATTTTTCATGCATAACTAGTCACAATCTGTTTTTGTGATGCAGTAAAAAATGACAGCCAAGAGTGGAAAGAAGCCCGCATTCACTCAGACCTTGAATTATTCCTCCTTATTTGAGAAGTGTCCAACATTTACATATGTTGCTAAGAACTAGTCCGGAGTGTTTTGATCTCTGCAATCAGGTAAACAATACTTTGAACAGGTTTCCATTTGCTACTGAATGCAGTGCTTTTTCGGGAGTAGTGTATAGACATGTGTTTGTAACATCATATAGAACAGTTACGCATGGTGGTTCCACGTGTGTACGGGTATGCTACTATATTTCTGCTTAAAGTGGTAAAGTTGAAATAAAAAGAAATGGGTGTGAACCAGAGACCTCACCCTGGCCCATGTTCTATCACTCATATTGTTCAATGACTTTGTTAAGTTCCTCTTCCTCATGAAATCTCTAAAATAAAGATTGTAAGGGCACCTGGGGGGCTCAGTTGGTTAAGCGTCCGACTTCGGCTCAGGTCACGTTCTCACGGTCCGTGAGTTTGAACCTGGCGTTGGGCTCTGTGCTAACAGTTGAAAACCTGGAGCGTGCTTCAGATTCTGTGTCTCCCTCTCTCTCTTCCCCTTCCCCCCTCATGCTCTGTCTCTGTCTCTGAAAACTGAATAAACCTTAGAAAAAATTAAAATAATGATTTTAATAAAGTAAACTGAATAGAATTATATGCATCTTCACGTTCCGTTAGAACAATTCTCTGGAATTTTGAACATGAAATTTGGTGATTTTTGTCTCTTAGATTAAAGTTTATTTTCAAAATATAAAATATTTGTGGCAGGTTCACATAATAAAATATTAAGTTATTATTGGCCTCTTTATGATTTTTCTCATCCTTGTCTAAACAAGTAGCTAGAGTTTGTAATTCTTCGTCTCTGAGAGTTTGAAGAAGCTCAAGTTAAATGAATGTTTTGTTTCATGAAATGTCCAGTTCAGTGAGAGAATAATGAATACTGGTCTAGAGCGGTTGAAGAGTATCAGAGGGTTGGAAGAATTTACTATCAAGACAGAAATCCTGGATATTTGGAAAAATTCTAAAGACTGTGATTCTCGTCAGCTGTGATGACTGAATTCTGATTCCCAGTTGTGTCCTAGAAGAAATCTAAAGGAGAATAGTTAAATGGCAACCCCAGGGATGCTGGCTGTTAAACTCATCAGTTTCCAGCCTCATCAAAAAGTTCAAGTCCTTTTTAATGACATTGAAAGAGCATAGAGACATATAGGGTTCACCCCTCCATGACTTGGTGCTAATTAAGATACAGATACCTTTCTGTAATATGCTTTAATAGACTCGGAGGTAGAAATTTTCAACAGTCCAATATCAGGAATTTAGTATTGCATTATTTTGACAAAAGACACATGGGCAGACAGATGAAAAGGCAGAGTGGCAAAAGAAAAATTTCACTATGTATCTCACAATGCAGTCCTGAGCCACATTCATACCTATGACTTACTATTTAACTTTCTGACAAACAAAAGTGTTAAGACCTCTGACCCTAGTGTTTAACTTCGTTCTTTTAAAGAACTGTTCAGTGACTTAACTTGTTTCCACAACTGTGAAATAAATATGTTAATATTTGAAATACATCCTGTGATATTTTCCCTCCCCTTCAAAAGTGATGCTTAAAATCTGAGCTGTAATGCCAAACGTTCATGGGTTATTATATTTGCAGGGCTAAAACTGGGAGCAGAATGGGGCATCTGGGTGGCTCAGTCAGTTGAGCATGGTATTTTGGTCCAGGTCATGGTCTCACAGTCTGTGGGTTCAAGGCCCGTGGGTTCAAGCCGTGGCTTGAGCTCTATGCTGTCAGTTCAGAGCCTGGAGCCTTCTTCAGATTCTGTGTCTCTCTCTCTCTCTGCCCCTCCCCCACTCATTCTGGGTCTCTCAAAAAATGATTAAATGTTAAAAAAATTCATTTTTAATTGGGAGCTGAACAAATTATTTCTCCTTTGCAAGTCCTCTGATCTCTCCTCACCCTTTTTTCTTGTTTTGCATACTTTTTTTTTTTTTTTTTTTTTTTTTTACTTTACAAATTCCCACACGTTATTATGACCTAACACTCCCTGTAGGGCATGGCATGATCATTTCTGTCTGAAGAGTGTAATGGAGAAGGCAGTGGGAGGGCTACAAATTGTGGGTAAGAGCTGCTCATTTTAGGAGTTTGATGAGTTAGGAATCAGAACTTGTTTCCTCCCTAATTCTCACTTTGTCCTATTCAACCAAGCATTTTATAAATATGGCGAAAGGAAGACATCACAATTTTGTTAATTTTGTTCCATCTTGTTAATGCTGTGACAAACACAGGCTTCTAAATAAAATGTGTTCTCAAGTGGTCTCCTAAAATCCGGGTAGTTGGCATTTTTACTTGGTAAAATTGTGAAGGAAAGGAATGATTTCCAGACGAAAAATTGTTATCTATGTATCTAAATAAATCACATATATTTGCATGTTTTAACCTCATCGATAGTGTACGTATTCATGCTCAGTAATTCCACATTTCATCTTCTTTTCGTAGTTTTGGCTATTGGTAGCAGTAAATGTATCTTTATTTTTAAGGTTTTTTTAATGTTTATTTTTGAGAGGGAGACAGAGAGAGAGAGAGCACACATGTGTGCGTGATTGGGGCAGGGGCAGAGAAAGAGAGGAACAGAGGATCCAAAGCAGTTCCTAGCTGACAGCACGGAGCCCGATGTGGGGCTTGAACCCACGAACCATGAGATCATGACCTGAGGTGAAGTCAGACACTCAACAGACTGAGCCACCCAGGCACCCCAATATATCTTTATTTTAAAGTAGTTGTAATGTTGACTCCCATTTAATTAGCAAGGATTTCAAATGTTACTTCTTTGTGCTTTCTTTTTTAATACGCTATGCCTCAGGCTTCAAAAGCTTGAAAAGGCAATGCGGGAAAGTAGGTCCCTTTCCTGCCAAAATGAGCAAGTTTCGTTGTTTGCCAGCAGAAATTTCTTCTACACTTCAAGATTTTTTCAACGTGAGAAATCTTTTTGAAAGAAGTCCCATTCTCATTTGCAGATCACAGAACTATTTTCGCTTCTTGTCCATTCTCACATTTGGATAAAACAATTTTGTTTTTGAATGCATACATAAGCCACCTGGCTTGCTTTTCATCCTCAACCTAATGGGTGAATGGAATGAGACTGCCAGCAGCTTGAAGCAAATCTAGAAAGGGCTGTTCTGACAATTTCTAACTCCTGAAAATAGCACACTGCCTTTCTGATAGTGTATTCAATTTATTTAAATTGTTGTGCTGAGGGAAAAATCATTTTTCCTTCTGTTGCTCTTTCCATTATTTTCAGCGTCCTTAGCCATTTGACTTGATTCACTGACTCTCAGATCGCTGTCACCTTCCTAAATACAACATTGAAACTAGATAACTTTCCCAAGGATGGAGCCTTTTAAATTTTTCACAGATCAAATTCAATTGCACATCCAATTAATTATTGAAATGTACGTATACAACATACATGGGTATTTTTGCAACTGGAGACAAGTTGATAATAGCTGTGCCTCTGCAAGTGTAAATATCCACGTAGGATTTGGATCCCGGCAAAATCTCTGCGATGCTTATTGACAGACTAATTTCTAAAGAGGGAAGAAAAAAAAGGATGGGCTTCAGTTCCCTTTTGTCAAGTATTTATTATTTTGAGGTGGAAATGCCAATCAATATGTTTCTTCTCAAGATCTTTAATTTATATCTTGTGTTTGTGAGGCTTTTGTTTATTTATAGATGTCTCACCTTGTTTCACAAAGGATATAAAGCGACTTAAATACACATAGTACAAAAGGAAATATTGAAAACATGATTTGGAAGCTAAATGGCTTAAAGGGAAACATCAGTGAGAAAGACAAAGCCAGAAGATCAGAAAGGGCATGCTTTGGTCAAAGCTACTTTACCAACAATGTTACTAGTGTAAAGATAGACATGACCTCAAACCAGTCTCGAAGTTAATGAAAAGAAGATGGCATTGTCAGATCAGTAATTCGTGATGATAATGAAATCAAGATAGCTACATAGAGAAAGAAAATTATACCACTCTTAAAACTGACTTTTGGTTAAAATTCAGTGAAATCAGTTCTTAAAGGGTCAGAATAATACAACCCGCATATTATTTTCTGCTGTTGTGGAAAATATCTATTTAATTACACCAGTTAAATGCTTTCATTGTATCACTTAACCTAAGTCAGTTAAATATGAGAGTATAGTAAAGTAACAGCAAAGGTAGCACTATATGCCATGACCTTGACTCAAGGATTTTTTATATACAGCCCTTCAGATGATTTTGATTTACAAAGTGAGAAAGGACGTAGGATGACCCAGTGGAGACTGCCATCTGATCCCTCAAAAAACAGTTTCAACCAACCCTGACTCTTCCATGAATATTAAAGTCTTTTACAAGCATCACCATCCAGAGCTTTCTATTAAACTTTAGCTCTTTGGCTTATTGTGACTTTCTTACCACAAAAGCAAAGCCTGAAGTAAAGTCAGTAAGGGCTTCAATCTTATAGTCTTCCTGACAGAAATCTCCACAAGTTTATAAAAGTATAACCTGTAACCACTTTTTATTTGATTTACAATAATACACCACAGCTTGCACTCTGTATGGAATAACTATGAGGTAATATACAATACTGGCTCCCTAAATAGAAATGCAATTTCAAATATTTTGCAATTGTACTATATGCTTTCACTCAGGACCATTACTTATTTTAAAATGCAATTTGATACATCTGTACCTAAACCGATTAACTGCACGAAAGGTATCCAGTACTTTCACTACCGTTAGGTCCCCTAATATGATCAGTTTTACTCGGAAGCATATGTCGAAAATAAGAACAAAATAGTTCTCAACAAGAGATGCTACTTCAGAGTGTTTTTGTACTTTGGTTTGTAGTCATCAAGCTGGGCCTGGCCTTGGAATCATATTAGAGTGTCTCGTCCCTGCTCCCAGAGACTCTGATTTAATCACCCTGAGGTAGGATCCAGTGAATTGGGTAGTTTTGAAAAGCAACTGAAATGATTTTAATAAGCTGAGATTCACCATGTTAAACCAATCAGTTCCAGCTTACCAGGAAATTAAAACAAGTCTAGTGAGAAACCTCCAGGCTCATAAACTGAAAAGATCAATTCGTTTTCTTAAAGTTTTCGGTTACAGCCAACTGCCCAGTTCTTCTAACATTTATTTTTTCCTGAAAATGTGGATGGAGTGAGAGATCTATGCAAACAGAGACGTTAAATTTCTAACATCCAACAGGATGTAAAATTACAACCCAAGACACGTAGTTTCTAACTTATGGGGGGAAAATAGTAGACACAATTTTTCATTTGAATGAGTTCTTGATATTAAAAAAAAAAAAAAAGTACAATCATTAGATATAGTCTGAACACGTACGGAGGTCTCTCTTGTTTATCCAAGGTCCTCTTCCATGGAGCAAATCAAAACCTTTTCAATCCAGGGGAAAAAATGTCCACTTTCTTATTTGAAATGGAGAAATTCACAGGAATTCTTGTTCAGATCACCTGCATTGGATTGGAACTTGATGGATCAGCCAGAGTTCTTAAAAGACAAGTTTCAACCACCAAACTAGCAATCCACAAAGGCTCACTGTGGAGACAATGTCCGGTAACCATGGAGTGCTGTCTGTAGGTCAGGATTTAATCACAATGAAGCCAGGAAATGTCCCTTTCTGATAAGATCAGAATGGGCAGTACTTAGGGGCGGGCTCTTACTAGGCTTTGGTGGGACCAGCAAGCAAATATACCTTCTCTCCTATGAAAATAAACACATAAATTGAAGACAGTCGTCATTGTCTCTATATACCAATAATATTCCTGGGTAAGATAGGCTCTACTATTGTCTGAAGCCAAATTTGGTATAAAGTCGAAAAAATTAGGGAAAAGGTAGAATTTAACACAAGTTGCATTTTTGCCAGAAGAGAAAAAAGGTAGTTTGCAGATAGAAAAATTGACAACTGTATATTTTTTGGTTTGCCTTTAAAATTAGAGCCAGTAATACTATCTTAACACCAAGATGAACTAATTTAAATGCACTGATGAATATTTTATTTTAGGAACATACAATTTGGGGGACACCTGGGTGGCTCAGTTGGTTGAGTGCCCAGCACCCGACTCTTGATTTTGCTCAAGTCATGATCTTACGGTCAGGGGATTAAGCCCATGAGATCAAGCCCTGCATTCATTGGGCTCCATGCTGATCATGGATCCTGCTTGGTCTCTCTACCTATATCATCTGTCCCTAACCCTCTCACACACTCTCTCTCTCTCTCAATAAATAAATAGACATTTATATATATGTATGTATATGTGTGTGTATATATATATCTATGTATATATATATATATATACACACATATATATATATATACACACTATTTTCAAAAATATATTAATCTGGGGCACCTGCGTGGCTCAGTCGGTTGAGCGTCTGACTTTGGCTTAGGTCATGATCTCGTGGTCTGTGAGTTCGAGCCCCGCGTCAGGCTTTATGATGACAGGTCAGAGCCTGGAGCCTGCTTCGGAGTCTGTCTCTCCCTCTCTCTCTGCCCCTCCCCTGCTCATGCTCTATCTCTCTCTCTCTCTGTCAAAAATAAATAAACATTTAAAAAAATAAAAAAATATATATTAATCTGCTTAAAAGCAAAATACTTCACAGTATAATTTTAAAAATACATTTCCAATTACTGGTTACTGGATATATTCAATTCTGTAGTAAAATATCCATATGAGACGGTATTTAAAAAACATTAGTAAATAGATAACTTATTTACCAAACTAATTCTCGTGTGTGTGTGTGTGTGTGTGTGTGTGTGTGTGTCTTTTAAGTTTCCAACTTCCTCTCCATCCCTAATGACAAGGCTTGTTGTTTCAAATTAAAAATCAGTGAAATAACACAAGAGTATTGATTGAATTAAAATGTGAAAGGTCACCTGAGTTGCCGGCAATAAATAAAATATAATACTTTTATATCTGAGGGGCCAACATTTGAAGGCAAAATTCCTTTTGTACCATAAGTGACATTTTAAAAATAAATCCTACTTATTATATCCTCTTCTACTTGTCTTAGAGTAGAGTAAGGACTGTAAAGACTGAAATATGTCATTTTTACCCCACCCCCCCCTCCCCAATAGGGACTGCTTCACCCAGTGTCAGGTCACTATGTTGTTGTTGTTGTGTGTGTGTGTGTGTGTGTGTGTGTGTGTGTATGTAGTTTTGAGTGCATGTGTTCTTTTTGAGAATCTCTCTTGGCTGTCCTTCCGTTTCCCTCCCTTTGGCAGGTTGCTGCCTTGCCTGTGGTGAACACCATATTTTCCTTTAGGGAACCTACTCAGCCCCCTGGCAGCGACTCGGTCCTCAGGTGCACTATGGCATGCAGCTAGTAAAGCTCTAGCAGAAAAGGAGCAGACACCGTTTCATGAGCATCAAATCCATCATTCCAAACTATATCAGCCATTAGAAATTTATTAAAATTTGGATTGCTTTCTCCTTACTGGCTTCCATTTTATGTTGAGTAATGAAGTGAGCAGTATAAACCATGTATGCCTTTGTAAAGTTTATTTTATTTAGGCATCTTTGCATCGTCTGCTCATAGATGGATCTTTAAAAATACATAATTGTGTAGCTTATCTGGAACATCCCTATCATTAGCTTAATACACATTATTCTGAAGTGCAAATGGAAACAAGTCCGGGAAAGATCATATATTAGGTCACAAAAAAGTCTCAATTTAAAAAATTAAAATCATACAATATATGTTCTCATACCATAAAGAATGAAATTAAAATTAAAACAACAGAAGGAAATTTGGGATTCAAGAATATGTGTAAATTAAATAAGAGACTATTAAATAATCAATGAATCATTGAAAAAATCACAAAGGAAATTAGAAATACTTTGACATAAATGAAAACAAAATCACAACATTTGCAAAATTCTGGAATGTAGCTGAAAAATGCTCCGAGGGAAATAAATAACTATAAATACTTATGTTAGAAAAGAAGAAAGGCATAAAATTAATAACCTAACCTTACAACATAAGAAACTGAAATAAGGAAAAAACAAACCCAAAACACTAAATAAACTAAAAAACTAAACCTAAGCAAACAGAATGAAGAGAAGACTGAAATTACTAAAACCAGGAAAGAAGTAGGCTCATTACTACTCACATTATAGAAATTAATAAATAAAAACATTTTGTGCCAACAAAATAGATATCTCAGATGTACTGAAATATTTTCTAGAAGACACAAACTACCAAAAATAATTCAGGAAGAAATGTAAAATCTGAATATACCTATAACAAGTAAAGTCATTGAATTACTAATCCAAAGGACAAAGCCCAGGTGGCTTCCTTGGTAAATTCTACCAAATGTTAAAGGAGAATTAATATCAATTATTTATACATTCCTCCATAGAAATAGAAAGGTTGGGGGTGGGACACACTTCCCAACTCATTCAATGAGTCTAGAATTACCCTGATAACAAAAGCAGACAAAAATATAGCAAGAAAAGAAAACTACAGACCAACATTATATATTGATCAACATAATAGCAATCAAATTCAGCAACAGATAAAATGATTATATTTCATGATCAAAGTGGGATTTAGCCACAAAATGCAATATTGGCTTAACATATCAAAATCAATCTGTGCATAAACCATATAAGTTGGACAAAGGGCAAAAACCACATCATCATCTCAATACAAATGTATTTGACAATATCAAACAACACAATGAAAATACTCAACATACTAGAGATAGGAGGAAACTTCTTTGAACTCTAAAGGGTGTCTCAACTGTAGCTATCACCATCTTAATGTTAGAAGACTGGAAATGTGTCCTCTGAGATCAAGAAAAAGACAGAGAAACATATTCTCACCACTTCTACTTAACATTATACTGGAGGTTCTAGTCAAGGCAATCAGTCAGAAAAGAAAGAAAGGAAAGAAAGAAAGAAAGAAAGAAAGAAAGAAAGAAGAAAGGAAAGAAAGAAAGAAAGAAAGAAAGAAAGAAAGAGAAAGAAAGAAAGAAAGAAAGAAAGAAAGAAAGAAAGAAAAGGCATTCAGATTGGGAAGAAAGACATAAAACTGTATCTATTTATAGATGACATGATCTTATATGTAGAAAATCATAAGCAATCCACAAAAAACATATTAAAACTAATAAATGAGTTCCTCAAAATTATAGGATCCAAGATTAATATACAAAATCAGTTTTACTTTTAAACACTACAATGAATAATATGAAAATAAAATTGAGAAAGCATTCTGATTTATATAAAAAAGAATAAAATAACCAAAATTTATGTTTTTCAAAATAAATGTACACTGAAAATTGCATATCATTGAAAGTAATTAAAAAGACCTAAATGAACAGAAAGACATCTCATGATCATTGTGATGATTTTTAAATTGATCTGTATGGATACAACACAATCCCTTTCAAAATCACAGCTGTTTTTGTTTTTTGTGGGTTTTTTTTGCAGAAACTGACAAGCTGATTTAAAAATTCATGTGATGGTGCACCTGGGTGACTCAGTCAGTTAAGCATCTGACTCTTGATTTAGGATCAGGTCATGATCCCCTGGTTTAGGGGTGGGGGCTGAGCCCACATCAGGCTCTGCATTGCCAGCACTAAGCCTGCTTGGGATTCTCTCTCTCCCTCTCTCTCTCTCTGCTCCTCCCCTGAATAAATAATAAACAGAATAAATAAATAATAAATAAATAAATAAACAGAATAAATAAATAAACATCTCTCAGAATAAATAAACATCTTAAAAAATAAAAACAAAAACAAAAGTGCCTGTGAAAATGTAAAAGAAACAGAACAGCCCCAAAATCTTGAAAAATAGCAAAGTTGGAGGAGTCATACTTCCCAATTTCAAAACTTCCACAAAGCAACAGTAATCATTGCATTGTGTTAGTGTCACAAGGTAGACACATACATTAATGGAATAGAACTCAGAGTCCAGCAATAAACTTTACATTTATGGTCTGTTGATTTTCCATAAAAATAACAAGAAAATTCAATGAAGGAAACAAGAGTCTTCAATAAATGATACTGGTCAAGTGGAAACCTACATACAGATGAGTGAAGTTAGAATGATGCCTTATGCCGTTTACAAAAATTAGCAAAACAGAGATCAAATACATAAATGTAAGACTTAAACCTATAAAACTCCTGGAAGAAAAGAGGCATACATTTTCTTGACCTTGGATTAAGCAATGGTCTTCTGATATGATACCAACACAAAAGCAATAAATGGCTCAGTAAAGGTACTCAACAAAATTGAAAACATTTGTTTTATTTTTTTTTGAATTTTTTAAAGTTTATTTATTTTTGAGAGAGAGAAAGCAGAGTGTGATCAGGAGTGAGGAGGGGCAGAGAGAGAGGGAGACACAGAACTCGAAGCAGGCTCCAGGCTCTGGGGCACAAACCGTGAGATCGTGACCTGAGCCGAAGTCAGACACTCAACCGACTGAGCCACCCAGGTGCCCTGAAAATACTTCTGTTTTAAAGTATACCATTAAGAAAGTAAAAGAAAACATATACTATGAGAGAAAATACTTGCAAATTATGTATTTGGTAAGGAACTTGTATCCAGAATATATTAAAACTCTTACAACTAAATGGTAAAAAAATATAAATGGCTTATTTTAAAAAAATGAGTAGAGGATTTGAAAGACATTTCTCCATAGAAGATAATAAGCACAGTGGAAGTCCAATGAGATATGTAAAAAAGGCTCAACATAGTCACTAAGGGAATGCAAATTAAAGCCACAATGAGTTATCTCTTCACACCCAACAGGTAGTCATAAGCAAAAATATAGAAAGTAAGCATTAGAGAAGATATGAACGAATTAGAACTCTCAACTATTACTGGTGGAAATGAAAACCAGTGCAGTTATTCTGGAAAATAGGTTGTCATACTTCATAATGTGACACTTAGGGTTCCCATGCTCCATTTGCTCCACTCCTCCTAGATATACACTCAAGATTGAAAACATGCACATGTACAAATACACAAAAACACAAAAACGCAAGAATTTTCATAGAAGCCTCATTCGTTATAGTCAAAAAGTGTAAACAATGCAAAATGTCCATTGATGAAAAAAAGTGGCATATCCTTACAATAAAATAGTTTTCAACCGCGAAATGAAATACAAATACATGTTATAATATGAATAAATCTTGAAAACGTCAGGTTTGGTTTTCCTCTTGTTTGTGGTTTTAATTTTTTTTACAGTTTTTCACTTTTTATAGCCAGTTTAACATATCACAGAGGTAAGAAAATTTTGGCATCTGAATTTTGAATCTAAATACTTCTTTTAAAGTCTGTAATTAATGCGTGGCTCAGAAGGAGAATAAGGACTCTTCTTTTTTTTTTTTAATTTTTTTAACGTTTATTTTTATTTTTGAGACAGAGAGAGACAGAGTATGAACGGAGGAGGGGCAGAGAGAGAGGGAGACACAGAATCGGAAGCAGGCTCCAGGCTCTGAGCCATCAGCCCAGAGCCCGACGCGGGGCTCGAACTCACGGACCATGAGATCGTGACCTGAGCTGAAGTCGGATGTTTAACCGACTGAGCCACCCAGGCACCCCGAGAATAAGGACTCTTCTAAGAGAGGGCTGAAAGACCCAAATTAAGCCCATCAGCAGATCCGTGGAAAATAAGAATTTGAGTGGGCAGAATAATTTTGTAGGAATGATCCAATTTAGGAATCATTAAACAAATACAAAAAATATATTTTAAATTTAGGAATTATAAGTAACTGAATACTGTGTGATAGATTGGTGATTAAGAAATATGGCAAAGAAGGGACTTTTTCAATCACGTGTCCTGCTGACCTCTCTCCAGCATATTTTATTCAACTGCAAGGGGCTAAGTGTGGCAAATTTGTTTACCTTTGGTGAAATTTTACTGTAGGTTTCAGCAAGTCTTTATTAAGAGGACACGATGGAGAGGGAACGAACCTCCTAAAATCACATTTGATCATGTCAATCCCTGGTGCTAAAAGGATAACATTTAAACTCTATTGCAACATACAAATTCTTCAAAATTGTATCCCGCTCTTTCCAATAATCATGTATACATATATATGTGCATATGTTCATATACATAATGTATGTATATACATCATATATGTAATTATACACATATCCATTAAAAACATAATTTGAATCATTTTCTGGATATATTACATATTTTTCCAAATCATTTCGTTTGATTATTGCTATCATCATCACTTTTGGTCAGTTGACATACAATCTCCTCCATTAAAATTCCCTTGTGCCACCACTAAAATAATTGCTCTTTCAAGTGTTTGGTGACCCTATATTAATTTACATTTTAATTATTAGTAGTATTTCTTCTATAACACATAGTATATCTTTATGAAAAATAGAATACTTCTAATGTTTATTCTATAGCACCAGGAGATAGTAAACTGCTCATTTACTTCTTTCTTCCTAAAATGACTAACTGATTGAATTATACATGGTAGGTACATTCTAACCGTTTTATTGAGTTAAATTTAATTGTTCTTTTCTGATATCGGATGTACTGATGTATCTACAAGGAACAAACTAACATTCAAATAGACTGATGCTAAAAAACAAATAATTGTTTCTTTTGGTTAGCTCAATTTTTAGTAGGTTTCCATGAATCATTTTTTTTCTCATTTCTGTTTCCACTTCTATTTGTGCATATTGTTTGATAAGGTATTTTATATTTTTAGTCCATGTATTGTAGAAAACAGAATGGTACTCATTGCAACAAATTTTGGCTGGTCAACTTAATCTTCAGAAACATTCTAGTCCATGTTTGGTTCCTCTGATAATTTTAATAGCTTCTTGTAAGTCCTGAACTTGATTTTCATGGTTCTTCTGTAGTATAATAGTTCTTTCATATCTGTAATTTATTACTTGAATTTTGCATTGACTTTTGCTTAAAAGATTGTTTTTTATCTCTGCCATTTTTTTAACTGTAGCATATAATTTTGGAGGTGTGTAGACTGTAAACAAAAGAGTAAAACTGTATTTGTCCCTTAACTTGGAATATCTTCAGTTTGGAAGGCAGTGTGTTTCTCTCAGTTTTAAATCATACCTTGGACACAATAAAGGAACACAGGTTTGTCTGTGTCCACTTCTTTCATAAAAATATTGTGAAGAGTTGTAGCAGATGAATAATGTGTTAGCATATTTTAAAGATAAACTGAAAGGGAAAAATCAAGCTTTGGGTGCTTTATTCCGATATTGAAAATCTCATATTTGAATTCCAAACTAAATATGTGTTGACTTACCCCATGCTTTAAAGTGAACCATACAGGTTCAGGGTTATTTAAATAAAAATAATTGTTGCCATAAATATCAGTCTTTTTGATAAGCACTTTTATTTAAATAAGGTCTTTTCGGTTTTTAAAACTATGGATGTTTATAAACTATTTGCAATTTTATCCAGTATCTTTAAATGATATTTTGGATAAGTACTCTAATCAAACATGAGAAACTTATTTTTCCTCTTAGCCTTCTGTCTGTTGTATATTTATCTATTTCACATTCCATTTTGTTTCTCAATTTGCTGCTTCCACTGTCTAAAGCTCACTTAGGACAAGTTGACATTTTAATAAATAATGTGTAGAATACTTGTAACTGCAAGGAAAGCCAAAATAAAATCTAATAAACAATCAAAGCCTAGCCACACTTCATATCTAAACTGTTCAAGAAGAAGATTTTTGTGCCATTCTGACAGAATCCTCCGTCACCCTCATCAATTTCACTCACTTTTTTTCCTCCCAGATCACAGCTAAAGATTAGATGGGAGTTTGTTGGAAGCCAAATGAGTAAAATATGCTTGGTTATGGTTGGCTCATTCTCTTTCTTCTTATTTCTTCCCCGATTCATGTGACGCCTTTTGAATTTTGTAAAGCAGTTTTCCGATCAGTTGGAAGTCAGCAAAAATTTAGCATTAATGAGTTCATTTCCACAAAAATTGGCTTATTACCATGCAGACTTCCAGTGTTATATACTAGTGGTTTTATAGTTATTTTCTCTATTCTTTTATAAAAATATTCTTTTACCTGCCACATGTGCAAATAATGACACTGGTAGGACTCTCTATAAATAATTGCAAGCAATAAAAATATCACTTCAATAACTGATGGTAAATTAATTGAGTAAAATAAAATTTTTGTACAAATAAATGAATATAATAACTGAAAAAATGTCATTAACCCTATTCTTTAAAATAAATTTTATATAATGATCTATTAATAATTATATCTTAAATAATAGGGACTTTTAAATAAAAGGCAGTTGAGATAATTATGAATATAGTTATCTTCAAAGAATATTATACATGAATGTTATGTACTCAACAGATTTAAAAATACTTAAAGGTCATCTGGGTGGCTCAGTCAGTTAAGCATTCGACTTCAGATCAGGTCATGATCTCACTATTCGAGAGTTCGAGCCCTGTGTTTGGCTTTGTGCTGATAGCTCAGAGCCTGGAGCCTGCTTCGGATTCTGTGTCTCCCCCTCTCTCTCTGCCTCTCCCCTGCTCAGATTCTGTATTTATGTCTATTTCTCTCTCTCAAAAATAAACATTAAAAAATAAAAAAATAAAAATAAAAAAAAACATTAAAAAATACTTAAAACAAGCATCTGAACACAAATTCATAAAGTAAATGATTTACAATAGAAACTGATCGATATTATTTAATTCACATGTTTATTTCTGGCATAAGTGTTTATAATAATTTGTAAAAGTGAATACTAACTAATAAATGTTCTTTCCCTGCTTTTTCTTCACCCTAGTTCATTGTCTTTCCTGATGTATTTAAAAGTAATGTAAATAAATTATTTATCCCCAATGAAGAGTCCTATAAGATCATACCTTTTCAATTAATAAGTTTTTCTTATACAAAAATTGAAGGACAGTTTTTTATAAACTTACCAATTATTAATATTATTTTGTCTACTGATTGAAAGAGTAGTCAATAAAACAAACTGTGCACCAATATAATTTTTAGATGAGATTAAAGCTTAGATTCAGTGATTTAACTATATTCAATCTTAAAAAAGGGTATTCTTGAATTACATTAAAATACAGACATGAAATAGTCATTGCTTAAATTTATTGTAGAAAAATAAACTCACAATGTTATTTTGAAATTTATCACTCCAAGTGAATATTTGAGCAAATTTATTTTTTTAAATATATTCAACTATATTCTTTAGTAGAAAAATATGTGTTTTTCAAAGCTAGATTAAACATTTATACAGATGAACTTTGAGTGTTTTTATAGCACTGTGTACAAATACAAAAGAGGATATTCTATACTTAATAAGCATGAGTTTTACTTCTTTAATTTTGCAATATTTATTTATGAATATGGAGTTCTTTTGTGTAGGATCAATGGATTATATGTAGTAGTTGGTGTTAATCCTTTCTTTTTTGCCCTCATACAAATATTTTTGTCGTAAATAAACACATATGTAGTTGTTTGGGGTGGTTTTTTTGCCCTTATACAAATGATACCATGTTTTATTATTTTTGATCCTTTTAACTTTCTTTTTCACTCTTAGTTATCATTTGCAAATTGTCACATCTGTCATTGTTACCCCGTTGAGCTGTATGCTCAGTTTTTCCGAATTGCTCCTTTTAATTTATTCTGTGCCTGGAAAATGATTAGTAAGATTGGAATACTGTTTTCTGTAGAGGATAAGTGAAGCTCTTAATTGAGCTATGCATGACCAATTTTATAGAAGGGGGAGCCAGACAAGTATTCCACTGTGTATGTACATTTGAGCTATAATAATTGCAATGTATTTTTAAATCTACATATTTAAGTACAACATAAACATTAGTCTCCTTTCACATTAAAAGGATCAGGTAGGTAGATAAATGTGATATCTTCAGTCAAACTTCAAAGGTCCATTTGTCCATTATAATCCTTAGCCTTCTTTGCATATATATTGAAGTCTTGTGATTGTGTTATGGCCAATTGGATGACTGGGAATGGTGGAAGACACTTCCAGAATAGGTCATTAAAAGCATCTTGTGGGGTACTTTAACTCTTTCTTACACTGACTCAGGAATTTTGGGAGCCATATGCTTCTAATAAAAAAAACAGTGCTTTCTAGACTTGATGTTCATACAGCCATCCAGGGTTCTGGTTAAAAGACAAATTCTGATAGAACATATTTGTGTTGTGGTGTGAGATTGTACATTTCTAACAAGCTCTCAGATGCTGTTGTTGCTGGTTCGTAGAATTCACTTCAAGTAGCAAGGTTCTATTTTGTATAACCACAGGATAGACTGAGGGTTACCCAAACTGTATTTGTTTGTTATTTATTTGTTTATTTTGAAGAAGAGGTAGACAGCAAGTGGGGGAAGAGCAGGGAGAGAGGGAGAGAGAGAGAATCCCAAGCAGGCTCCTCACTGTCAGCGTGGAGCCTGAAGTGCGGCTCCAACCCATGAACCATGACATCATGACATGAGCAGAAATCAAGAGGCAGACGCTTAACACACTGACTCACCCAGGTGCCCCTTCCCCCCATTTTGTATTTTATTTTGAATAATTGAGCAGTAAAGCTTCATTCTTTCAAGTCAATGAGATACTGAGGTTTTACTGTTATACCTCATTATCCTAATTAATAAACTCAGCTTTTGTTTGTATATTTGTTTGTTTGCTTGCTGCTAAATCAACAGACTAGAGAGTTGGGGTTTGTGTAAGCTTTAATGTGACTGTACTTAAATAATATGAAGTATAGGTGAGTATACTCTTAAATTATACTTTATCATCTCTGGACAAAATGGCTAACAAGGACTAGATTCACCCTACCATCTTAAATAACTACTAAATAAGCCAAATATCTAAGACCATGCTTTTCAAGACCTTGAACATTAGGCAACTAAGCACAATGAGCATTTAGAGACTAAGCAAATAGAGTGAGCCTTACATTTGCCCAAGCTTATGCCTTGAGAAAATTTCCAAGCCCTAGCAGGAAGGGGAAATGCAGACAAAGTTCTGGGGAACTCACAGAGTCAAGAACTGAGCTGAAAGTCCAGGAACAGCAAAGAGAGAACAATGTCCAAAATGTATCGAAAATGAAAACTATAAACTGACAGATAAAAACAACTTGATAAAATCTACACGAAAGCAACGTGAAAATTACTCTAAGTCACATAATAGATTGCTTAATACCAGTCATAAAACATTCCTAAATGCAGTCTGAAAGAAAAAAAAAAAAAGATAATAATTAGCAGATTTCTCCTCAAAAATAACTCAGGAAGACATCAGAACAACATTTTTAAAAATGCTAAAACAAAAAAATAATCACCAAGAATTCTATACCAGTGAAACTGAAGACCTTTTTTTGACAAACTAAACAAGTCATAATTTATCATTAGCAAAGAACATAATAAATACTTTGGTAATTATGTAATATTTAAAATATGCATATATATTTTTAAAATAATACGGTACGTAAAGTATAGTACATCATGGTCAAGTGGGTATTATCCTGTGAATATAAAATCAATCAAGGCAATTCACCACATTAGCACATTAAAGAAAGAAAACCATGTGGTCATCTCAATAAATACAGAAAAAGACCTGGCAAACTCCAACATCCCTTCCTGATTAAAATGTTTAGCAAACCAGCAATGGAAGGGATTTTTTTTTTTACCTGCTAAGTTACATATATGAAAAATCCACATTTGACTTCCAGACAATTTGGTAAAAGACTGAATGTTTCTCCATAGGAACTGGAACAGGATAAAAATGTCTCTTCTATTCAGTACAAAGTTGCAGGTTTTAACCATGGTAATCAGGCAAGGAAAGAAGTAAAAAGCATCTAGATAGGAACTAAGAAGTAAAAATATTTTTATTTGTAGAAGACCCATTTGTCTGTACAAAAATGTGATGGGATTAAGGAACTAGCAGGGCTAATAAGTGAGTTTAGCAAAGTATTGTGGGATACAAGATTAATACAAAAATAAAATTTATTATTATTTAATCAAAATTAATAATCAGGAACTGAAAATTTTAAAATAATACTAATTTAAACAGCATTTTAAAAACATGAAATGATTTAAGATAAATCAAACAAAGTTTGTGAAAGGTCTGTACCCTGAAAATAACAAAATACTTCTGATAAAAACTGAAGACTTCAAAAATAAACCTATACCAGGCTTAGAGGTCAGAAGCTCCATATCACTAATATATCAATACTCCCTAAACTAATCTATAACTTCAAAACAATCTCAATCAAAATCCAATTATTCTTTTTTGGAGAAATTGACAAACTCACTTCAAAACTCATATGGAAATGCAAAGGATCTTGAACTTTTAAAAGAGCGAAGTTGGAAGACTGACATTATCGTTATTACAAGATGCACTATACTCAGTTTGTTAGGTATTTTATTATAAGAGGATATTGCATTTTGTCTCATCACTTTTTATGCATTAATTGAGATGATCATACGATTTTTATCTTTTATTCTATTAATGTGGCACATCACATTTATTAGTTTGTGTGTGTTGGAACATCCTTGCATCCCAGGGATAAATCCCATTTGATTATGGTATCT
The DNA here is from genome assembly GCF_023721935.1 of Panthera uncia. Taxonomy (NCBI): domain Eukaryota; kingdom Metazoa; phylum Chordata; class Mammalia; order Carnivora; family Felidae; genus Panthera; species Panthera uncia. Next base: position 130,737,652 of record NW_026057577.1, on the reverse strand, counting down.
GATCTTTTTAATATGCGGTTGAATTTGTTTTGCCAATATCTTTTTGTGAAAATGATCTTCAACCACTTTTATATGGGACGGACATGCATCAATATAATAAGGCCATATATGATAAAACTATAGCTAATATCATACTCAATGGTGAAAGACTGAAACATTTTCCTTTAAGATCACGAACAAGACAAAGGTGTGTACAATCACCACTCATTAACATAGTATAGGAAGTCCTAATCAGAACAATCAAGTAAGAAAAAAAAAAAACACACATCAAATCAGAAAGGAGAAAGTAAAATTCTTGCTGTTTGCAGATTACATAATCTCTTTTTTTAATTGAATTATGGTTAATATACAATGTTATATTGGTTTCAGGTATACCACACATTGATTCACCAATTCTATAATTACCTGTAGTCATTACATGTCAGCATGCCATGTTAGCACAATCTTATCGACTCTATTCCCAATGATGTACTTTTCATGTGCTTGAAATTATTTTATAACTGGAACTTTGTACCTCTTAATTCCTATTATTTTTTTTCCTCATCATCCACCCAATGTCCTCTTGCCTTATATATAGAAAATCATAAAGACTCAACCAAGAAAATGTTGGGATTAATGAACGGATTCCATAGGCTTGGAGGCCACAAAATCAACATACGGAATTTAGGTGAGGTGTTATACACTAACAACAAAAAATATAAAAAAGCACAATCTGCCATCAGCTTCATAAATCCATGTAGATTTGAGCCTGTTCTCTGCAATTGGTGATATATTTCAGAGGGGGTCCTGTGTATTATGATTGTTCTCCCTTGTTCTGAAAAGGCTGATCAGCACCAGGGATCTATAAAAATTTCCCAAACACTTTGGACCAATTGCTCATTAATTTTTGTTCAAAATTAAAGGTAGAATTATTACCTAAGTTGTTCTCCATATCAGTGTGCTCTTTACCTAGGGATATCCTTGGTTTTTATTCACAGTGAGTCACTTTATAAATTCTGATTTGGAAACAGACAGAGAAACTTGATAAGTAGCTACGAAAGACAAAGAAGATAAAAGCAGAGTCGACTGGGGAGCATCACTGCAAAGGCTTGAAAGCCAAGAGCCAACTTAGCTGAACTTGGGTGAGTTGTTTCACTCTAAACCTCACTTGTCTCACTTGGAGAATGTGGAAGATAATTATAATTATCCCAAGGGTTATTGTAAACATCAAATGGGAAAACTGGTGTACAATGCCTGGTGTAGAAAAAGCACTAAATAAATGTTAAAATAGATATACTCTATGTTATATATTTAAAAAGAAATATTATAAAAGTACTAATATTCATATTCATACTTATTCATATTCATACTTATTAGGTAACATATACATTTTTAAAACTTCATAGTGGTATACACCATGCATTAAGTTGTACTTTTTAAAAAAAAAAATTAACGTTTATTCAGTTTTGAGAAACAGAGAGAGTGAGTGGGGGAGGGGCAGAAAGAGAGAGGAAATTTAGAATCTGAAGCAGGCTCCAGGTTCTGAGCTGTCAGCACAGAGCCCCACGCGGGGCTTGAACTCGCAAACCGTGAGATCATGACCTGAGCCAAAGTCAGCTGCTCAACAGACTGACCTACCCAGGCACCCCAGGTTGTACTTTCAATAAATAAATAACTCATTTTGGTGGATATGTATCACCTACCACTAGGCATCTGAATAAACCCATCAGTGAGAAATAAGGACTTAAATATTCAGAATATTTGTAACCAGTATGAAAACTCTAATTTGTCTGACACCAATTTCATAACACTATATGACCAATTTATTTGAGTCAGAAATATTAGTTTTAAATGGATTCTACACCCACCACTTACATGATAAAAATTGAGTTTCTGAGTTCTGATCAACATCGAGGGCAAGTTGTTTTGAAGGGAAAATGTCTCACAGATTATTTTACTAAAGACGAAATATCCAACTTTTTTAAAGTATTTATTTTGAAATTTTACTAACCTCAAAATAATTACAAAATTATTACACTAGATTACAGCTAATTGTTTAGACATATAAGGGGATTTTGTGTCTACATGCTATTTAAGGTGGCTGTTATTTTGATGGGCCTGGAGGAGATTATCACCGAAGCTTTACTCATTTGTTTGATAATCATCTTTTTACTTATGTACATTTTATAATAGCCCCAGGCTAACTGCTATGTTTTCCAGGGGATTCTGTATAGAGATTCAGACAAGATCCTTTGGGGCTATTCACCGAAGAGAATTTGTTTAAAAATACATTTTCAATAGCTGGTACCTGTTTCTGAGTGAATTAATCCAGCGTCTCAGCATATCTCCACAGTAAACAGAAGAAAAATATATACCCCTAATTATTTTCCAGGAAACATTTCCACATTTTATCATCATTTAAGGTATAAAAAGCAATAAACAAAAAATAAATCATGTTTCTTGTTCCCCACATACATTCTCTTAAATGATCTATTTTTTTTTTAGTTTCAATTATTTTACACATATTTAATCACATCCTTTTCCTTGAAAGCACACACTGCTTTTCTCCATTTTTAAAGTCAGTATTTCTTTTAATTTTTTAAATGTGATTAAGGCAATTTTGCAGGAAACAGAACACATTGTACCCATATCATGAGATTGGCTCGGACACTATACATGTGTGTAACGACCACACCAACACTGCTATGAATATCTTGTACAAGTATTTATTGGACTATATGCTTTAATGTATCTTTGAATAATAAGTACAAGTGGAATAGTTGGTAATGTGATGTGTGTGTTTAGCAGTATGAGAAAATTCCAGAGTTCTATAAAGTGGTTGTAGCATTTATGCTCCTTTGGAGTTGTTATTCCTTTTAATTTAGCCATTCTAGCAGATGTTTATTGGTAGTTCATTGTGCTCTTACATTTCGTTTCCTTGATGAATAATGATAGCGAGCTTCTTTTTATACACATATTGGCCATATTTTCAAATACTTGCTCAAACCACTGTTTTGGGCTACCTTCTTTTGATTAACTGTGTCATTCAAATACTCTGAATCAAGTCATATGTGGGAAATAGGTATGGCATATGTTTTCTGCCAAAGAGTGGTTTGTGGTTTTAGATTTTTAATGGCATAAATACATTCAGAAATAAATTTAACGGCACAATCTGAAAACACTTTACCTTTTTACCATTTTTTTAATTTGCATTTTTCCTTATGTATTTTATTTGTCTTATTTGTCATCCATACTGGTGTGAATTTTCTGCTTTGGATTTCTGCTAGACTATTTTTTTGTTCATTTTTTAGTTTTGTTTTCAAAGTGTCAAGTTTCACTTATTTTTAAACATCAGTGGTCATCAGTTCTCATGACCTACTATAAAACAAAGTAATATTCAGTGTATAGTTTTATGGATTTTCATAAGTATATAAATCCACATAACCACTCAAAACCAAGAGGTAGAGCTATTTCTTGTCACTAAGAGTTATTTTGTTCCCCTTCGCAATCATTGTATATAACACCATGTGTCTCGTGCAAGCATCATCTGCTTTCTATTTCCCTGGATTTAACAAACCTTCTCTAAAAGTCACGGAGAATGTCTCTGTACCTGATTCTGTTTGTTGCTCAATGTTATGGTTGAAAGATTCATCCATGTCATCACCTGTGTCAGTAGTGATCATATTTTATTGCTGACTGGGATTCTGTTGTGCAAATAGATCACCACCGTTTATCCATTTACACGCTGACGGATTTAAGGTGTTTTTAGGTTTTTGGTTATTGCGAATAAAGTTTCTATGAAGTTTTGAGCCCGTGAAATGTACATAGGTGTTCCTCTCTTGTGGATAAATAAGTACCTTGGAGTGAAATTTCTCAGCTGCATGGTAAGTGTATCTTTAAGTTCATAAGAAACTGCCAAACAGTTTTCCATAGAGGTCGGATGAGGAATGCCTGTAGAGATCTGGTGCAGAGAGCAGGGGAACACCCACGCTTGCCTCTCTGCTCTTGGGCTCTCCTTTTGCACTTACTTTCCACTGTCTGTTTTATTCACCTTCCTATCGATAGCACCCAGATCTCCGCTGAAAATGTATTAGCCTCTTTTCTCCATCTTGCATAGAATCTTAATAGTATTAATAGCGGTTAGTGTTTCCTGGGCGCAGACAGCTTTTGTGAAATGATCTTCCATTTTATTTGTCTGGAAGGGTTTAAAAGGGTAGTCACTTAAAGATAGTGGTGGAAAATTTATCATCAGCTTTCATAAGAGAAATCATTTACATGCCTCCTTCTCTGTTTTCTTTTTTTTTTTTTTAATTTTTTAAAGTTTATGTATTTATTTTGAGAGACAGAGTGAGTGAGGGAGGGCAGAGAGAGAGGGAGAGAGAGAATCCCAAGCAGGCTCCTCACTGCCAGGGTGGAGGCCAATGTGAGGCTCAAACTCACGCAACTTGAGATCATGACAAGAGCCGACTGAGCCATCCAGGCGCCCCTCTGATTTCTAAAAATCTTTATTGTGAAGGATTTGTAACATTTCTTTGTTAGATGTTTTATAGAATTCACCACTGTGGCCATCTGGATCTTCACCTTTATGTGAAGGTTTCTGATTATGAATTCATTTTTCAAAATGTTTAGAGGGTATTCAGTTTTCCTATTTCTCTGGTCAGTATTGCATTAAAATTGTTCATTACAGGTCTTTATTATCCCTTTAATGTCTGGAATACACCAGACGTATTTTGCTGAACTTAATGAAGAAGTAGTTCTAAATTTAATACAAATTTTTAAATTATGCCTGAATCGACTAGAAAATATCCAAGCGGGTGGTTGTGTTGTTGTAACCTACACTCATATTAGCCAGCACCAGATTTTTAGTTCCGGGGACAAAACCACCAGGAGAATCGCCACACACTGCTCGCTCTCTCTCTCTCTCTCTCTCTCTCTCTCCATCAGCTTGTGGAAGGCTAAGAAGCAAACATCATTTCTGGGAGATGAAAGGAATTGTTTATTTATTTATTTAGTTATGCTTCCTTTTTCAACCTCCTTTGTGTACTATAGAGAAATCCAGACAATTACTATTTATTTTTTTAGTCCATGCTTTATTCTATACACAGTATAAATTCAAGCGATTTGCCTAGAAGCGTCTTTTAAAAACAAACATCTCATTGTGCACCCATTAATGATTCTTTCCCATGTAATATATATAATTGAATTTATAACCAGTGAGTATTTCAACCTGATTGTGAGTTCAAAAGTGGAAATAACAAAATCTGTAGCAAATCTTCAGTTTTATGGAGTCTTCTCTCAGGTAAGGTAGAAGAACATTAGTGGGCTATTTGAAAGGCTAATACAAACATTATTCTTGCCTCACTCAACTTGTGACTATAGGTCTCTGCTTCACTCCCTTCCAAATAATGTAAAAATAATTTATATCACTCATAATTCTTGAAACAACGTTCGTTGTTACTGATTATTGTCATTACTTAGAAAGGCTACATCAGGACCTCATGAATTTCAGGACCTGCTCAGAAAATTTGTCATAAATTTAATACTTAAAACATATATACAATGATAAAAAAGATACATCCACCTGCTTGTTTTATAAGTCTGAAACATGCTAACACCCTTTCTTTCAACCAGCTGGACGAGAATCATTTTCTCAGTATAAATCTACTTTCTGTATAAAAGTATTTTTAATAATAGCCTTCAGAAACATGAATAACCTAATTATGAATTAAATATATTCCATGATGTGATAAATGAGTTATTTGTTGTTATTTGTATGCCCCCCCCCCCAAAAAATAACCAGGTACATTTTGTGGAATGCAGAATTCACAAATATTCATTTCCTATAAAATTCTCCCATCTTATATAAGAAAATATTAATATTTCAATTTTACTGGCTTCTGTAAATAAATGTATCTGAATTTATCATAATTAATATTTATAACGACCCTATGATCCATGGTAAAATTTGTCTATAAAATAACTTACAGCATCCTCCAAATCTAAGATTTGGATACACATGGCAGAAGGTCTGATTTTGTTGACCTCTTCCTAATGGCCCTTTGTAAATTCTACATCTCTGTCCTACTCCAGGTGGAGACTCTTATTGGAAATCAGTTACTAAAGAGTCATTCACTTGAGAAAGTAGCGTTGGGCATGGTCACTGTTGAGAATCTAATGCAATGTAAAAGGAAGTCTTCTGTAGCTCTATGAAGTTCTTTGAAGGAAGACAAAATAGAAGTCTTTCTTTCTCTTCTTTCTTTCTTTCTTTTTTTTTTTTTTCTGCTGGAAATATTTTCTGCTGGAAATATTTTCAACTGGTGGATGCAGTTATCAGCATATAATGTCTATAACTACTGTGATCACTCTTCTAATCAGAGAGGCAGAACAGGTATGGCACAGAAGGGGTGAGCTGTACGTGGCATTGTTGCACTACAGAATTTACCACTGTGTAACTCATTGTTTCAGACTATTTAATGAGTTTTCTGTTACTCACTTGTTATTGATTATGTAAATGTTAACATATGGTATTAATGGATGCACACTAGTAATATAAATTTCTAGCAACAATATAATCATTAATTAGGTATTATTTTTTATCACATGGAATAATAGATAATGATTGAAATGTCAATATCTAAAATTTTTAATTTCAGAAAATAGTAGATCACACAAATTGAAAATTAGGAAGATGTGTGCCTTGTTTGTAATTATGCAGTTTCCAATCCCTCCCGCCCCGTCAATCTCTCTTTCTTATAAGATTTTTTTTCAATCAAGAAGCATTATATAAGCATCTTGCAACCAGAAGTTTATACAAATTTAATTGTTTCTAGAATAAAACTGTATAACAAAATTAATTGTGTTGAGGTATAGCCCATTGTCTGAATTAAATTGCACTGAATTAAAATGTTTACAAAAGACTGTGTTTGGAATAAAAGAACACTGTAAATAAAGTGTATTTTTAAAAATCATTTATAATTATTGTGAAATACTCTAAGGCAACATGTGAAAATAAAGTTAAATTCCATGAAAAATAGTTACATAAAAAATAATTGGGCTTCTATAAATTATTAACAATGGAATTTACTTATTTAAATATTGAAATTGTCTGTCAAATGTGATTATCTGAAATTAAATGATATGTACAAGAATATTATTTTTCAGTTATAGTTCTTTATAAAGATATTAATGCAGAAAAATTGACTTTCAATTGTTAATGATTTCTTTCCTTTTTAAACAAATTTTTAATGTTTTTATTAAACATTATTTTTGTATTTATTAAACATTTATTTTTGAAAGACAGAGACACAGAGGGCAAGCAGGGGAGAGGGAGAAAGAGAGGGAGACACAGAATGTGAAGCAGGCTCCAGGCTCTGAACTGTCAGTACAGAGCCCAACGTGGGGCTTGATCTTGTGAGCCATGAGATTATGACCTGAGCCGAAGTTGGATGTTCAACTGACTGAGCCACCCAGGTGCCCCGATGATTTGTTTCTTTTTTTTTTTTTTTATTTTTTTTAATGTTTATTTATTTTTGAGACAGAGAGAGACAGAGCATGAACGGGGGAGGGGCAGAGAGAGAGGGAGACACAGAATTGGAAGCAGGCTCCAGGCTCTGAGCCATCAGCCCAGAGTCCGACGCGGGGCTCGAACTCACGGACCGTGAGATTGTGACCTGAGCTGAAGTCGGACGCTTAACCGACTGAGCCACCCAGGCGCCCCATTATTTGTTTCTTTAATTTAAAATTTGCATGCAATTTAGAAGAAAAATCTTTAAAATTTTATTCAGAACACAATGAGAATTTTCCCACCAAATAAAATATTTGAAGTTATTCATTCTTAAGATCTCCTAGGTAAAATGTGAAATGTGGTATTTTGGTTAGCTAGTCAAACTGCATTCTATTTATTCCTTGTGTTAGAAATTATACAATCATCTTTATATTTAAGTTTACTTTAAGTGAAATGGTAAGCAAGGTTGTATTTGTATGCAATCAGTCAATCATCATCATAACAAAGACCACCTTGAATCTACTTATTATGTTAAAACAGAATTCAGTATACATTGTAAGTAAGGTCTTTTCTGTTATTATTGTCATTAATTTTCACTGAGCTCAGCAGTACTGGTGTTCATTTGCATTCCAAAAGATAGTTTCAAATGGTATCATGGATTTAACTTGAAACATAAAAGCCAACAAATTCAAAGTTAAGCTCATATTCGATTTTGTTATAATCCCTGTTAAAACTGGGCTATTTTTAAACATTTGCATATTTTTCATTTATAATGCTCTCTAATAGGGTTGGCCTTACTGCTCAAAGCAACAGAATAAATGTTTTAAGACTCAAGATTTAAGGGACTTTGTCCATCTATGATTCTCATCGCCCCCACTGACTTTAAACTATTCGGTGTGAAAGAACCAAGTTACTTTTCTTCAGCAGTCATTATTATGTACCTACTATGTGTGGCACTGAACTTGTTGCTGAGGATTCAGAGATAAAAATCACAGTATCTTGCCCTTAAAATGCTCACAGTTGATGGGAAGGCAAAACTGATCTTCAAAATTGCATTTCTAGTATAAGTACTTTGAAAGAAATGCTGCTAGCCTGCTTGGGAACACAGAGAAAAGACATCTAAGTCAAACAGGGGAAGAGTAAAGGGAGCGTTTTAACGGTTTCTTGGGGAGGAAAGACTAACTCACAAAGGAGAAGCAATGAGGGAAAAGGACTTTAAGGTTTAGGCATACAACTTGTCTTCAAATGGCTCCACTTTCCCTCGGGCCTAGTTCTGCAGACACAGCATGTAAATGAAGCTGGTGACAAAGATGGCCTTAATGTTTTCCTCAGCTTGACAAACCTGTAGACAGGCTTCTTCCTGACCCAGGCTTCCTGTCTCCCTCTCCTTAGAACACTTCAGAAAACTTTTGATTGTAAATTCTTTCTTCCCCCCTTTGACATGTAAATCTTCCCTCCTCATCTGTGGTTTGTAACCCACTAACGCCTCTCTCCAGGACCTGGGAGGCAACTCTTTGAAATGTAATCATCGAGAAAGATATTCTATCCCACTCTCTGTGAGAGGTTAGGAGCCTAACTTAAGATCCAATTAGCACACACAGATGACCTAATCATATTGGCCAATCTCTCTCCTAAGGTTCTCCAGTATTTTCCATTAGTTCGCAGTACTTAAAATTTTCTCATTTTTCGTTTCAGCACAGCTTGGTTCGGTCTCTCTTCTCTGTTGTAATAGTCCTGAAAGTCTTCCCTGCCTATTTAACTCCATTTCATCCAATTTGTGTTTGATGGTTCCAATGTGTCATTTCCTCATGAACCAACTTTCGAGTGGCTGCATGGGGTCAGTCATAATCAGACGGAAATAGCGTAATTTCATAAAATGGATTTTGTAGTTTATTATTCTTTTGACTCAGAAGAAGTGATGACTATCCTTGTAGTAAAACATCAGAAGTGAAATATAAAATACGCATTAAGATTTTTTAGAATTTTTATTAGAATTTTTAACCTAAAAGTATGGCATTAGTATTCATCGTATTGACTGACATACAAGACTACTATGTTATGAAGACTGCTAAAAGTGCCATGTATCTTATTTTTTGTTCTTTGTGGGTTTTTTAAAGTTTATTTATTTATTTTGAGGGAGAGCACAAGTGGGGGAGGGGCAGAGAGGAGAGACAGAATCCCAAGCAGGCTCCTTGCCATCAGGGCGCAGCTTAACGTGGGGCTTAAACTCACAGACCATGAGATCATGACCTGAGCTGAGACCAAGAGTCAGACTTTTTTTGTTTGTTTGTCTTGCTTTGGTTTTTTTTTGTTGTTGGTTTTGTTTCATTCTGCTTTGTTATGACAAAACAGAATTCCCCATACAAAGGTAAATGTTGCTCAATGTGATCATGAAAATGTAGATATATGAGATTCTCTAATGACATGCAAAGAAGAAAAGTATCTTTCAATAGAAAGTTAAAAAGTAAATTTGCAAGACCCAAGAACTTTTCTGTGTGTGTATGTTTGAGTGTGTGTGTGTGTGTGTGTGTGTGTGAACATTATACAATGTGAAGAAATTGCCATTTATAGACCATCAACAAGGGCAAAGTTCTACAAAAACGAGTTTTGCATTCACTTCAGTTCAAAACTACACTTAATTAGTTTCCTATTAGTGTCAAAAAATATACTTGTTTAAATTTAACAATATTTGCTTATGTCCTCACCGCATTTTCCTTATGTCTGTGGCTTGTTCTTTTAAGAATTCTGTTAAATAAGCACAAGTAGAAAAGGCACAATTTGTTTAAACGTTGGCTTTTTTTTTTTTAGCTGCCCTACTTTATAAATCAAGAACATAGCAAGCTTAGAAAGAGTTTCCCTTCAACATCCATGGCTTTTATGTATTTTTGAGCAATTTTAAATGGTTAGAAAGCTGTCTGAACCAATTCATAGCTAATATGTTACTCTTGCATAATCTTTTTTTTTTTTAATTTTTTTTTTCAACGTTTTTTATTTATTTTTGGGACAGAGAGAGACAGAGCATGAACGGGGGAGGGGCAGAGAGAGAGGGAGACACAGAATCGGAAACAGGCTCCAGGCTCCGAGCCTTCAGCCCAGAGCCTGACGCGGGGCTCGAACTCACGGACCGCGAGATCGTGACCTGGCTGAAGTCGGACGCTTAACCGACTGCGCCACCCAGGCGCCCCTACTCTTGCATAATCTTGACTTGAGAAGATATTCTCCTCCTTGAAGTTGATCAGGAAAATGAGAGAAATATGGTACCAAAGAAACTTCCACTCAGAATATATAGACCAAAGGTACTTTATTTCCCCCTTTGGTTTTCATTTCTGTCCTTTAGTCTTCACATGAAATTTAGGCAAATAAAAGTTTCTATGATTATTTAAAGCTTCTGAATTATAGGAAGTCTTTCAGTTTTGTCCAAACGTGGGCATATGCATTTAATATGTTATCACCTACAAAAATTTTAAACAGTGACATGTGTGGTTAGGTAAAAAAATATACGTATATTAACATTTTTATATAAAGAATGACAAATTTACATTAAAATTACTTTTGATTTCATTTTCTCCAAAATGTGATGGTGATCCAATTACTTATTAAAATATTTCGATGATATATGTAAATGATAATGATTACCTGGTAATACAACAAAATAACAAAATAACTTAGGGTGAGTAAAGACTATTGGGGTCATCTAGTCATTTTAATAACAAAAGTTTTCAGAGAAGTTTTAACAATTCAGGCAATATTCTTGTAGTTAGGCAAAAATGTAATTAATTAAGACAAATTTCAATTTTTAAATTCTGTTTTTCAATATGCCACGTGTTTTTTTAAGAGGTAACATATATTTAAGTGATTTTTTTGCGTTCAAGTTAACACATAACTTCTTGTTATAACTTAACTCACTTTGTTGCTAATATTCAATATTAAGCAATAAACACCTTTCTATAATTTATAAATAAAATTTTACTAATAACAATCCAAAACACATATAGTGATTGTTAATTTTCTAATGAAATTGTGATTGTAAATGGCTCCGCCTTGACACAATACATAGATTATAACCCCGGATAAAAAATGTGAGAAATATGTATATCATTTTGAATAAACCAACAATTTATGTCAGAATATTCAACCCTAACTTTAAATTCTTTAGGGGAAAAGAAACATAACATTGCGTCAAATCTTTCAATAACATGTACACTTTAATATTACCTAGTCCTTTCTATAGTTCTGTTGGTAAACCGCCATTCCAGATTCCACTGGTATGCATCCACTTTAAAAAATTTTCTCGGGGCGCCTGGGTGGCTTAGTTGATTGGGTGTCCACCTTCTACTCAGGTCATGATCTCCTGGTTCATGAGTTTGAGCCCCGTGTGGGGCTCTGTGCTGACAGCTCAGAACTTGGACCCTGCTTCGGATTCTGTGTCTCTCTCTCTGCCCCTTCCCTGCTCACCCTCTGCTTCTCTCTCTCTCTTAAAAATAAATAAATATATTTTTTTTTAATTTTAAAAATATTCTCATAGGCAAGCATTATGATTTTAAGTGCTTCCTCAGCATACTTATCTGGAAGGTCCTATTGTAGGATTAAAATTATGGTGTAACATCCCATGTTCAGCTAATTTTTTGGCGTATATATTTTTTTCCATTTCTTACTAAACAGGCTTTTTCAAACTTTACTGTGCATAAAACTTGCTGGAAAGCTTGTTAAAAATAAAGGCTTCTAGTTCTCAGCCACAGATTTTGTGATTCAGTAGGTTTGGGTCACAGCCAAAGAATCTTCATTTTTAACAAGTATGCCAGGTAATTATTATGGATATGATTCCCGGATCACATTTTTAGAATTACTATTTATCTTGATTGCTCATGCCCATCCTGTTTAACATTTAGCTTAATTTTAGACCTTTTCTCTCCCTCCACCTCTGTCTCCCTCTGTGTGATAAACCGACTGTTATAGATATGTGGCAAAAGAAGTAGAATATTGAAGTGATTGTATATATAAAACATCTTTTGAATACGCCTCCCCTAATGCCTTAAAGCCAAAGTGGGAACGGAACAAGTGCTATTTTAAGCACCATAATTATATTTGCAGTTCCCCTGACCTTACGGTTTTAATTTTAATCTAATATTTATTACCTCCAACTCTTTCATTTTGCTGTTCTGGATCAGGGTTTTGAAAAAGGACATTTTTGTAATTTTATCTCCTGTGTGTAAAATGACATCTAATATGATATAAAACCATTGCTGTAATTTACCAAATTGATGAGGCCATTGTTTTGGTGTATTACCAAGATGGAAGCAAATGCGACAATTAAATTATAATCCAATGTGTTTCGGATTATACACATTATTACATATGATTTTCAGAGGCATGAAAATTAAAAATGCCCATATTAGAATCATGAAAATGTGATAATTTAGTTAGTAATGTTTTTAACTGTTCATTAAAGAAGCTATCATTTAACTGGCAAGCCCAGCTATCAAATACCTCAGCATGTTTCATGGTAGCTCAGGCCATGTACAATTCCCTTGGGATTATTCTTCTAAAGTTTCTAAAATGTGCTTCTACTCATCGAATCTTCTGTTGACTTCCTACTCTATAGTCAATCTTCAGTAAATTATACTATTTAAGGAACTTTTTCATAGGAATCAAGACCATTTTATTCCAAGTACTTAAGACTACAAATAATAGAGCAGTTGAAAGAAACTGGGTGATGCACCCATCATCATTTAGTTCCATTTTTTTTCTTTTCCAGTTAACTACATGTGCAACTGAGTATCTGTGAAGTTCAGTTGTTTTCGCAGTGATGCATACAAAAATTCTTGCATAGTATCATTTAAAGATTGTATTAAATATTTCCTCAATGTCATCTCTTTTCAACCAATATATAAGCACTCAAAGTATAGAATTTTAATTTTTGGGGGTTTATTTATTTTGAGAGAGAGAGAGCAAGTGTGGGGAAGCGGCAGAGAGAAAGAGGGAGTGAGAGTCCCAAGTAGGCTCCCAACTCACGAACCACGAGATCACAACCTGAGCCCAAACCAAGAGTCAGATGCTTAACCGACTGAGCCACCCAGGTGCCCCTCAAGACACATAATTTTAAAAGAATGATTTTTAACACAGTTTGAATCCAAATCACCAGCTAAGCATTGTCAGCCTATAGAAATTCATTTCAATTTTTTTTCCAAGTGTAATTACGTGAGTAGTCTAGAACAGAGGAGTGTGGACGTTTGTTTTCCGACACTATCTGGCCCTCTAAGTTACATGCAACCCTGGAAGCCAGGAAAGCATCAACATTTATGCAGTCCTTCTTTCTTGCACTCAGTACATTTTGTGAGTTGCATCCTGTGTGTTGAGTTCTGTGTCATACCCTGGAAACGCAAAAGTGGGAAAGGAAGAAATGGACCCTCACACCATGGGACCTTCACATTGACAGTGCACCGGGCATCCTGAGAGAAATGTAGGACTCTACAGAAGGTGTTATGCTGGAGCTGGTATTTAACAGCTCATGAGATCAGGGTATATCGCTCAGTTATTAGGAATTTGGCTGACCAGTTGATGTCATGTTCCTTGAAAACCATGGTGGGAATATTTAAATCATAGAAATCCACAAATGCTAAAATAAAAATGTGTTTGCTTGGGGGGTCCCAGGTGGCTCAGTCAGTTGGGTGTCTTCGGCTCAGGTCATAATCACACAGTTTGGGAGTTCAAGCCCTGAATCAGGCTCTGTGCTGACAGCTCATAGCCTGGATCCTGTTTCAGATTCTGTGTCTCCTTCTCTCTCTGCCCCTCTCCCACTCATTCTCTCTCTCCCTCTCTCTCTCTCTCTCAAAAATAAATAAGCATTAAAACAAAATGTGTTTGCTTGGATTTTGGTTTCATTCCTTCACCCCTTAACTGGCTTACGTATTTTTCATCACACCACTTTTTGAAATGCAAAATAAGGGCAATCTGCAAAGTCAGAGACTGAAGGCGGTATCCTTGAAAGTCTCCTGCATGGTGCAATGCTTAAACTGAGCAGAGAAGATAGACAAAATAGATCTTGATGGATAGAGAAGATAGATTTTTTTTTTCGTAGATGAAATTGCATAATCACAAAAGCAAAGATACATAGAAAGAGGTGTGATGTCTCAAAAGCAATGAAAGAAGTTTAATATGGCTTAAATTAGAAAATAAAGAGAGAGGAGAATGACAGAAATTTATGCTGTGGAAATGAACAGGGGAATTCTCATGTAAGAACTTCCCAATCATATGAATATGTGTTTTTTTTTTTCTTTTAACTCAAAGGCAGTAAAAATACAATGCAGTATTATTTAATCATGTCTGCATTTGAAATATTAATTTTGCTATGGTTTGCTGAATGGATTGAAGAGGAAATAAGAGTTCTATGGGAACTGGATAGGGGGAAATGTTTTCTCTAATCAGAGAGAGGATTTTGTCTCGAATGGCATTGCTGGGTGAACTGGGAAAACCCTGGGCCCTGGGGCCTTAACCTAGGCCAAGACAGACCTGAGGGAGGTGCTGAAGATTCTTGGTCTTGGCAGGAAGAATTCAAGGACAGACATGCAGCACAGGGGGTAAGTGACACAGTGGGAAAGTTTATTAAAGTGACAAGTACACTTGAAAGATAAGAATGGGCAAGCTCAAGCTTAGGAGAGACAGGGCAAGCTGAATCCCTGGGTTTTGGGGTTCTCTCTTTAATTAGCATTTGTTAACCAGGGGCAAAATATTCATTACTTCCTGTGGGGAAGCAGGATTTTATGCCTTTTTTTTCCTTTTTTTTAAAGTTTATTTATTTATTTTGAGAGAGACAGAGACAGTATGAGTCAGGGAAGGGCAGAGAGAGGGAGAGAGAGAATCCCAAGCAGGCTCCGCAGCTTGCAGCATGGAGCCTGACATAGGGCTCAAACTCACAAACCGTTTCGGAGCAGAAACCACCAGTAGGATGCTTAACCAACTGAGCCCCTCATGCTTTTTCTTCTAAACTTGGTCAGGGGTATCCTGTCATCTCATGCGCCATCTTGGGCCTGTCTGGCTTGATCTGACTTCTTGTGGAGTGCTGCTGGGACAGGCCTCTGACCTTCCCAATAGCCGGCCATGACTTCCTAGTTGCTGACCGCCAGGTATCCTGTTAGAATCTCACTGCCTACTCTAACAATGGTAGTGGCAATGGAGTTAAAGACAACTGGATATAAAAGAACTGTTGCATGAAAAATGAACAGGATATGGTCATTTGGATATGTTAAACATTAACGGCAAAGGGGTAAGTTATGACCTACAGATTTTTGATCTACTCATTCAGTGAGCGTTGTTTATTGAGATAAGAGGTATGCAGGGGCAGAAATGGGACCTAAGGTAAGGCAGATTTAAGATTGCCCATAAGGGAGATTTAAGAATATATTTAGTTTGAAGTCCCTTGTATAGGTAACATCCTCCCATAGAGTCGTTAAGAAGGGAGTTGGAAATGAGGGTCTGGAGGATAGAAAAGAAGTGAGGGTCTGGAGGATAGAAAAGAATTTGAGAGTGATGGAGAGGATACAGCCATATAATAAAAGAACATAAAAGATACTTTATGAAACTTTTATCATTTCTCTATTCTGTGTAATAAACCACCTTAAAATGAAGTAGCTTTAAAACTAATAATTTTACTTGTTTATCTTCACCTGTGTTAGCAATTTGGGTTGAGGTCAGCTGGATAGTGTTTTTGCTGTTTACAATTGATGTTACTCAGCACTTTGTCTTGGTCTGGATATTTTTAAATGGCTTTACTCATAGGTTGGCAGCTGGTTCTAGCTGTTTCCCAGACCACACAGTTTCATCAGGCTAGCCTGGGATTTTTTACATGGGAAATTGTTTTCAAAACAGCAAGAGAAAAGGTAACCCTCAGTGAGTATTATTTTTCAAGCCTCTGCTTGCATGGTGTTTGCTAAGATCTCACTGAAAAGAAATCTAAGCTGGCTAAGATTTCACATGGCCAATCTCAGCCAATGTGGGAAGAAACTCTACATGAGTATAGACACAAGGACACGTCATGCATTAAGGACTATTTCTGTAAGAGTCTGCCATAAACCTCAAGGATCAAGTAGAAGATAGAATAGCAAAGAAAATGGAGGAGGGACAGCTAGAATGTTGGTCAGAGAAAACTAGCAAAAACAAGCGTTGCAGTGGCAAAGGAAGATAGTAAGGAAGCTGAGTCCCGTTAATAAGAAAAGGTTACATGTTTGGTTTGCATACGGTATCTTTGCATCATTACTATTTCCACGATCCATCAATTTTAAGTCAGTTAGGATTACATGAAACTGTATATAATGAAAAGGAGCTCTTAAGTGGCTTAATCACAGAGGTTACCAATAGGAAGTGAAGTCCAGATGTAAATAGTTCAGCCTGGTGCTAAGGATTAGCAGGGACTCAGATTCCATCTTCCCTCCACTGCTTCTTCTGTCATCTTCTACCTTCATACAGTTGCTTCACTCGAATTGCAAGATGGCCGCCACACCTCCAGGCGTGAAGAATTGAGAAAGTAAAAGAGAAGTCAAGGCTCTCTTTTAATGAGGCTGTGGGAAGGACTGTTTCCAACACTTCCCATTGCCAGGCATTCTGCAATATGGTCACATTTAATTTTGCAAAAAGAGAAGCTTTGGAGAACGTTTAACTGGCTGGCAGGGGGTGGAGAGGATAAACAGAATCAGAGTTCTGCTACTAAGGTTATTCTATATAAAACTGCAGAGCCCATCACAAGCTTCTACCTACGTTGAGATCTACAGCAACCCAATGTTGCCCCTAAGGCGCTGAGATTTACATGATTAATTTTCCTCATGATTTTTTAAAATCTAGGCAACACATACTAATTTTATGCTTTTTCAGGAACAGGCTATTTGACAGAATGGAGATTTTAAAAAAATATTAACTCATAATAAAAAGCTAACATCTACTGAGCATTTAATTTGTACCTACCATCATTTTAAATGTTTTAAATGTTTGCACACATGATCTCAATTAAACTCCACGACAATCTTTTGAAATAAGTGCTAATATTTTCATTAAACTTAAAGATAAGGAATTGATCAGAGAGAGGGTAAGTAGCTTAGTCAAATGTATGTAATTAATAGGCTCTTGATCTTTTTGACACAAAAGGACAAGTTTTAGCTGGTATGTTGTGTAATACTGCACACTGTCGTGATTAAAAAGTATATGACAGGGGTGTCTGTGAGCGCTTGGCTCGGTCAGTTAAGCGTCTGACTCTTAATTTCAGCTCAGGCCATGATCTCACAGCTTGTGGGTTCGAGTCCTGCATCAGGCTCTGTGCTGACAGTGTGGAGCCTGCTTAGGATTCTCTCTCTCTCCCCTTCTCTCTGCACCTCCTATATTTGCACGCTCACTCCTCTCTGAAAATAAATAATTAAAACCTTTTAAAAAAGTATATGACAAAAAGCACTTTCTGTCCAGTATCAACATTGTATTTAACCTATTATTAGGTTGAAACAAGTAAATTTTCCAGTAAGGCCATCGTTTTTGATATGAAAGATTTCATTCTCCCTCCATTATTTTTAAAAGGTGATTTCCTCTTATGGCTTTTATTTGAATTATATTCACTGCATTAACATATTCCATACATTAATATTTTTATATGTATTAATGTTTCAATATTAATGAATTTTGTTACAATTAGTTATGAGAAAAAAAAGTTTGCTTTTAAAATACCCAAATTATTTTCATTATTATGACAAATACATACTTTGGCATTAGATTTAATGACCAAATGGGGGATAAAAAGATACTTATAAGGAAGACTTCAGAATTTTAGAATGTTCTAAAATTGGTTTTAAAAATCCTTAGATTATTCAAATCCCAAAGATATTATTTTTATACACAATAATGTGAAGGTTATATTAAGCAACAGGAACCTCTTGAATCCATGAACAGACTACTATCTGTTAATAGTCAAAGGTGTGTTTATATCACATCTGCAAAAGAAAAGAAGTAATAATATCTTTTGATTAGGTCTTTCTTTCCAAAATGTACTTTAACAAAGATCCTGAGACAGTCTCTCATGATAGAAAGCCTGAATATAATGAGAAAGGCAACCCAGGCAAGTATCCTACATTTATTCAAACTAAAAAATTGCTCGTATCTGGAAAACTTGTGCTGAATCAACTTTATTTCAATGGAATATTGCAGCACATTCACAATAGAAGCCCAAACCTTTTACTCTGCATGATAATATGTCTTTATGTTTTTCAGAAAGAAAATTCTCAGAACATTAAAGAAAGTAGAAATTCTCATTATTCGAGAAGTTGGGTAGAAGAAATGTGATGACTCTGACTTCAATAAAAGGCAAGTTTTATTCCAAACAGTGGATTCGTTTTTATTAGGCACTCTATGTTTTTATGGTAATTGCCAGTACAGTTTATGCAGGGAAGTCTGAACTATGGGCTAATATAGATTTCATTATTTTGTATAGAGAAGAAAGTAAGGTAAGGTTACCTCATCTCAAAGGCTGATGCTCTGATTTTTTTATTTCATTTTCTCATAATATCCAATAAACTGAAAAGTGGAGTATGTTAGGAAAACTCAAAGTCTAAGTCTAATGATGTACACGTTAAGCCTATACAATGTTACATATCAAATATATTTCCATTTATAAAACATAAAGTTTAGTGAATTTGCTGTGTTAACTACATTTATGTGGCCTTGAAAAATTCTCACCATCCCTTTTTTTTCATTCTTTTTTTTTTTTAACGTTTATTTATTTTTGAGACAGAGAGTGAACAGGGGAGGGTCAGAGAGAGAGGGAGACACAAAATCGGAAATAGGCTCCAGGCTCTGAGCTGTCAGCACAGAGCCTGACGCAGGGCTCGAACTCACGGACTGTGAGATCATGACCGGAGCCGAAGTCGGATGCTTAACCGTCTGAGCCACCCAGGCGCCCCTCACCATCACTTTTTTAAATCTTTCTAAAGCTTTTTTCCCACGTGGTGTCTAATTCTTCAGTTAAGTATTTTATATATCCATCCATATGTTTGCTGATACCTGAAAACAACTTTCTTTAAAGATTCTATTCCATTGAAGTTGCTTATATTTCTTTGACTCCGTGCTGAGCACCTACACTGTGCCAGGCAATATTCATGACTAAAAAGGTCAACTGACTTTTGATGAAATCGGTGCTATTGATTAGCTCATTTAATTAATTCATCTTTCAAAATTAGGTGTTAATTAAAAAAACTATGTTTTTCAATAATTTTATTTATTTATTCATTTATTTATTTTTCACGTTTATTTTTATTTTTGAGAGAGAGAGAGACAGAGTGCGAGTAGGGGAGGGACAGAAGGAGAGGGAAGACACAGAATCCAAACCAGGTTCCAGGCTCTGAGCTGTCAGCACAGAGTCGGATGTGGGGCTAGAACTCACTAACTGCAAACTCATGATCTGAGCCAAAGCTGGATCCTCAACCAACTGAGCCACCCAGTCCCCGTAATTATATTTATTTTTAATTATAACACAATAATTTAATCCCAAATAAACTTTTCTGGTAAAATGCCTTTCCATTTTAAAGTGGCAAATGATTTGGCCATAATTGTAATTCACAGCAGAGATCTGTGTTTTGACCTAAGTTCAGTGGGAAGTTTTGGAGAGTTAAAAGAAAGGCGATAACATGATAATATGATTCAAATGATCATGTTTCAAAATGATTTACAAAGAAGAAATAAAAGACTTGGAGCATATGATGGAAACTCCAGATGGAGAGTCTAGAGGAGAAGAATGTCAAAAAGTAATATTTCCGAAATAATGACCAATCTGAGTCCTCAGACTAAGAAAGCCTAGTTGGCCTGGGGCAATTAAGTAAATATAAATGAATACTAGCAGGTCAGTTAGACAGAGAAAGTCATTTTAAAAAGCAACTCCAAAGAAAATACAGATTACTAGACTGACAGCATACTCCTTAAGAACAAAAATGGATGCCAGAAAGAGAGAAAATAATTTCTTTCAAGTGCTGAGACCAAATGTTACTAATCTAGAATCTAATATGCCCGCATAAACTATTATTTGACTTAAACACACACAAAATGTTTTCAGTAAAAAAGTAACACTACTGTAAACAAACCACAAGAACTACTAAAGATGACATTTCAAAAGGAGCAGCACTGAATCCAGATAGAAGGAATACGGTGTAAGAAGACATCTGGAGGAAACAAATTGCTCAATACGTAAGAATTTTAAAAGAGGCTAACTGGCGGTAGAATATGTTGACATCAGGGTAAAGCACCTAAATATGATGTAACATAGGAGAACATCAGATTTTTAAAACCATTTGTTGTTCAGCTAGAGGGAGATACTAATTAAATTCTTACCTGAAAATTGTTCATATTGTTTTAAAAAAATTAACACTAAAAGAAAAATGATAGAATGTAGATATTCCAAACTTTTGGAGTCTGGGGTCGGGGCAGCATGTGACTAAAGACAAAGAAAACAGAAAATTTGATCCATCTAATAGCAGAAAAGGAAAAAAAAATAAAATGAGGGGTAATACTACAAATACAATAGTAGAAATGATTAACACTTCATTAGTGATAATAAATACAAACTCACAGGGGTGCCTGGGTGGCTCAGTCAGTTAAGCGTCTGACTTCGGCTCAGGTCATGATCTCACGGTCTGTGAGTTCGAGCCCTGTGTCTAGCTCTATGCTGACAGCTCAGAGCCTGGAGCCTGCTTCGGATTCTTTGTCTTCCTCTCTCTGACCCTCCCCTGTTCATGCTCTGTCTCTCTCTGTCTCAAAAATAAATAAACATTAAAATTTTTTTTTAAAAAATAAAATAAATACAAACTCACCACTGTATATAATAGAGGTAACCAAAAGTCTGAATGAAAAATATAAATTAACTAATATTCAGATTATTAAAATCATATGAAAATCAAAATGATATAAAAAAGCTAAAAGACAGGATGGAAGATAGGTAGGTAGGTAGGTAGATAAATATCCGCATATATCTCATGTAAATGTAAACCAAATAATACTGGATTAGTCCTCTTAATGCTAGATAAAATCATCTTGCACAAAATGCCATTGATAACAATAAACGATGTCACTAAAATTGAATTAAGTATTAAATAATTGGAAAACTAGAACTATTTTTAAGGTAGTGGGCAGCTAAAAAAGCCTCAACAACATATGAAGCAAAAAAATCAACATAATTACAAAAACAAATAGACAATCAGAACACAAGATTTAATACCATCTTCATGATAATATATCAAGCAGAAAATAAGGCAAGCATTCAGACATTTGGAACAACACAATTAATAACAATGATTGAAAACACATATAGAAACCACTACATCCAAGGTATAGAAATATGGATGATTTTCAATCATGAAGAACGTGCTATTTTAGCATGAACTACATTACAAGTAAAATCTCAAAAATCTTTTAAAGAAGACAAACATAAGAATTTGTTCTCTGATGAAAATGTAGTTAAATTAAAATAATTGACAACACATTTAAATCTCAGTACTTAAAAAAAATACTTCAAATCATGCTGGATTCAAAGAAAGAATCACAATATAAAAGTGGACCTATTTATAACTGAACATTAATAAAATATTTCTTTTTAAATGGCTTGGTATACAATTTAATTTATTTAATACAATATTTCTTTAAGGATATATAGAGTTTATCATCACAGACGGGACTTATCTACAGCATCACAGATTGATAACCTTGTATATAGGTCCTTTTGGGGACATAGACAAGACACTTTGTGTAGTTATATACTCAGAAGGGACAAAACATCCCTCCCTTATTTTCATGCAGCCTACCAATATTGTTTCGAGAAAATGTTTAATAGCCTAGCATTCTCATAAACAATGTCCTAGATTGGGAATGTAGACATCTGGTTTTTAGTCTTCAGCTTGGGTGTATTTTGTGACAACAGACATCTATTTCAGGCCATATCCCATTCAATTCTTATGCGTCTACTGTGGCCAATCACTGGACTAATCCTCTAGGGATCTGGATATGAATAAATATTGGTCTTGTGGAGTAAGGAGAAAAACTTGATAAGGTAAAGAAGTGAGAATAATAGTCCATATTTCTGAGTAATTAATTTTATTAGATAGAAATGGAGATGATGAGAAATATTTTGAAGGTAGAGCTGTTTCCCTTCGAAACAGCACACCTGTATCCCTTGGATAAATGCCTAGTAGTGCAGTTGCTGGGTTGTAGGGTAGTTCTATTTTTAGTTTTTTGAGGAAACTCCTGAAGGGACACATGTACCCCCATGTTTATAGCAGCACTATCAACAGTAGCCAAAGTATGGAAAGGGCCCAAATGTCCATCGATGGGTGAATGGGTAAAGAAGAGGTGGTACATATATACAATGGAGTATTGCACAGCAATCAAAAAGAATGAAATCTTGCCATTTGCAACTACGTGGATGGAACTGGAGGGTATTATGCTAAGTGAAATTAGTCAGTCAGAGAAAGACAAAAATCACATGACTTCACTCATATGAGGACTTTAAGAGACAAAACAGATGAACATAAGGGAAGGGAAACAAAAATAATATAAAAACAGGGAGGGGGACAGAACAGAAGAGACTCATAAATATGGAGAACTGAGGGTTACTGGAGGGGTTGTGGAGGGGTTGTGGGGCTACATGGGTAAGGGACACTAAGGAATTTACTCCTAAAATCATTGTTGCACTATATGCTAACTAATTTGGATGTAAATTTAAAAAAATAAAAAATAAAACAAGTGAATAAAAAAAAGAAATAACTAAAGGAAAAAAAAAGACTGTGTACGAAGTTGGCTTGTGGCTTCTGCTTTCTAAACATCTGCTCCCATCTCCAATCCATGGCATGTTCTCACCAGCAAAGTGGGGCTTGTTTTGATTAAAGGATCTTTCTTGCTTCAAGTGTTCTCAAAATGAAAAAAAAGTAAACATAAAAAAAAAAAAAGATGAGATTGCACTATAGCTCTTTTGGGGTGCCTGGGTGGCTCAGTTGGTTAAGCGTCCAACTTTGGCTCAGGTCATGATCTCAAGTCTGTGAGTTCAAGCCCCGCATCTGGCTCTGTGCTGACAGCACAGAGCATGGAGCCTGGAGCCTGCTTCAGATTCTGTCTCCCTCCCTCTTTGCCCCTCGCCAACTCATGCTCTCTCTCCCTCAAAACTAAATAAACATTAAAATTCGTTTTTATTTCAATTTAGATTGTACTATACTTCTTTCAATGACACATTTTTGGAAGCCCGGATTTTAGAGGTCTTTATGGAAAAGGCCGGTACAATGCAAAAATCAATATAGAACAGGAAATGAGACTGGTGCTATCAAATCAGAGTCCAGTATTTTAGAAGGTCAATAGCATTTAATAATGCAATAGGCAATATACTGAGTAAAAGAAAATACTTGCTACAGTTACTGATTCTAGGTAGTAACAAACCTTTTTCAGAATTAAATAACAGTAGTTCTCTTTTAATTCGAGGAGATCACTTTTTTCAAGTGACCATTAAGTCGTCAAGACATAAATACGTCTAACTTTGATATCACACACCATTTAATAGGTGGAACTGTTAGTTATTCCTTTGATCTACGTGTGCTGAAACAAAAGAATGGTCGCTAAGGGCATTCCGAACTGTGAACATCTGAGAATCTCTGATTTAGCTGACAAGTCAAAAAGGATACCGGAAGTTAAGTAAAGTTTCTAAGGCTGCACATCTTGCGAAAGACTGATTGAAGGTTGAGACTCAAGCTCTTTGACTCTTGAGCCTGTGTTCTTGGTTATCATACTGTAAAATATGTAAAACTGTATAAATATGTAAATGATGCACACCAAATCTTATGAATTTGTAATTGGAAACTCTAGAATATCCTGAAAAATAATGATAATTAAAGTTTAATACTATGGATATATTTATAAATTCATGGTCTGCAAACATTCTATAACTGTGACAACATAAAAGACAGTAACATCTTTGTATTTGTTACAAATCTTACCTGGTGACAAGATGACAGTTAGAGCAAATTTCACTTTTTGGCCTTTTGTTTTCCCACTGAGATAATTATTCCAAGTTATATATCTCCATTTCAGAGGGGGAAGTTTTCATCCATTTGAAATATCTTGAAAAAACTATTGATAAATTATACTTCATCAAAATTAGAAACTTTTGGGACACCTGGGTGGCTCAGTCAGCTAAGCATCTGACTCTCAGTTTTGGCTCAGGTCACGATCTCACGGTTTTTCAGGCTCTGCACTGACAGTGCGGAGCCTGCTTGAGTATTCTCTCTCTCCCACTCTCTCTGCCACTCCCCTGTTCACACTGTCTCTGTCTCTCTCAAAATAAATAAATTAACTTAAAAAAAATTTAAATAAAAAAATTGGAAACTTTTGCTTCAAAGGATCTTATTAAGTGAAAATCAAGCCACTATATACATATATGTATATGTATATGTATTCAAGATATATAAACTTTATATATTCAATATATGTAAAAATACATCTAAAATCAAGCCACCATATATATACTCAATATAATACATAATATATACAATGTGTATGTATATAAAATTTATATATTCAATAATGAAGAAAACAACAATAATTGGTCACAAAATTTGTACATTTTACTAAAGAAGATATATTGATTGCAAATGAACACGAAGAGGTGGTCAACGTCATTAGTTACTATGCAAAATACAATTAAAACCACAATGTGATATCTCCAAATACTATCAGAATGGCTAAAATCAACAAAATAGAATATCAAATGTTGATCAAACTGAGCTCTAATTGGTACTCTCGTAGGTTGCCTGTGGGAGCTTGAAATAGAATCTCTACTATGAAAAATTATTTGTCAGTTTCTTATAAAATAAACATATATTTACCCTATTACCCTCTAATCTTCTATCTAATTATTTACCTGAGACCTGAAAATTTATATCCACACAAAAGCCTATATTTGAATGTATAGTAGCTTTTTCCATAATCACCATAGTCTGCAAAAGAGCTAAATGTTCCTCAAATGACTAATGGATAAACAAAATTTCGTGTATCCATACGATAGAATTGACTTGACAAAACAGAGACCAAATTACTAATAATATGCAGACATGGATGAATCTCAAAAATAGTAAAATAATCCTAGCAAAAAAGGGCTCTTCTATGATTCCATTCATATGTCATTCTGGAAAACGCAAAACTATCAAGAAACACTTTGGATCAGTGGCTCACAGGGTTTGGTTTGGAGGAAAATATTCGCTAAAAAAGAGTCACAAGGGAACATATGTGATGATGCGGTGGTTGTTATATAAATGTATACATTTGTCAAACTTATTGCAATTTCAATTTCAATTAAATTTAAATGCTATTGTACCTGAAAAATATTTCACTGCTCTGATTTTTCTTAAAATCTAATTTCGCTCTAAAAACTTATATCATATCCAAAACACAATTAAATATATGGTCATTTTTTCACAGCTTTTCAAATGATGACTCCAACATACTCTCTTATAATTCATTGTTTAATGATTGCTTGTATCCTTTTAAGAAACTTAAGATATAAACAAGATAGCTGGCTTTTTATATTATCGTATTTGTAACATATAAATGTTTAATATATACATGTTTATATTAGGCAGAATGCAGTGCAACACCGAGTTAATTTTAAGCTAAAAATCTGATAAATAATCTACACTTGATGCCCTTCCAAGCACATTTGGATGCAGCAATAGCTAGCCTAAGGCTCTTCCCACTCCCTATTCTCTTCTGGAACAACACATACTTGGCCAAAGATGAAACATGTCATCAAGTCTGCCAGCTGTTGAGGTTTTATTTTTTTCTTTCAGCTTAATACAGTTAATCAGCTGCCAAATTTAAAATATCACTTTCTCCACTTTTCTTACGCTCTAATCTGTCCCCACCTTCTTCTTGCAATTAGCGTTCTGCTGCACATAATTTTATGTGTAATTCCCGTGAAGCTTCTAGCACACATCTGGTACATATTATGGGCTCAAAACTTATAGCTATAATAATGACAACTTTTATTATTATTTTATCTTCCTAAGAGATTTTTATTCTATGTGATTAAAAGGGAGTTATTTTTAAAATGATAATTCTAATATAGTTAACATACAGTGTTATATTAGTTTTAGGTGCACAGTATGGTGATTCAATAATTCGATACTTTACTGAGTCTTCATCATGATACGTGCACTCTTTTTTTTTTTTATGATAAGCGTACTCTTAATCCCCATCACCTATTTGACCCCTCCCTCCGCCCATCTCCCCTTTGTCATCCTGTTTGTTCTCTGTAGTTCTCTATAGTTAAGAGTCCATTTTTTGATTTGTCTTTTTTTTTTCCTCTGCTTGTTTTGTTCTTAAAAGGCAGTTATTTTACTTTCTCTGTAGAAATTTATTTTGCAATCTGTTAAGTTTCATGGGCAACAACTTCTCATTTCTAGGCAGGGTCTAAAGTGTGTTCCACTGGTTCCTGTTTTGAGGGCTTTTTAGAAATTAGATCTATAATACCAGCCTTCAAAAGTAAATGTAATAAAAGCTCATTCTAGGACGGACATGGTGCTAAGTGTTTGAAATTCAATAACGCACATAAACATTGAACTTATGGAGACACTATGTATGTAGCAAATGGTATAAAATTGCTGATTTTATTTAGAAAAAATGTTGTTTTCATTTAAGTAAAATAAAATATTGGATAACATAAACAATTTTCAATAGGGAAAAATAGTCTTTTTGCTAAAAGTTCAAGAACTTAAGTGAAAGTAATATTGAAAAAAGTTACACTTAGATTTTAGGTTTAATTTTTGCCATCTGAAATGGAGTCATGTTAGTTTTATAATGCTTCAGGAAACTTTTATGCAGTATATATAATCTTTAGAAAATGACAATTTTTGTTTTCTAATTCTTGGATATTTTGAAAAATTTGTATGTTTTATTCTTTATCCAGGAGTTCTATGTAGTAATATGCTTCATTTTCTTTCAGTTCAATTTTAAAACCAATGAGTGCATTTCTTTTTATCATTAATTCTCAACTTCTCTTTTTGGTGGTATATTTATTTGTTTGTATTGTTTGTAACTACCAAGATTATCTATAGGTTTTGTTGAATCTGTCTTCCATTTGGATGTCAGGGGCAAGCTGGTGATCCACAGGGCCCATTAGTGAAATGCCCACGGGCAAACTGGATGTAAGGGAAATAATTTATCAACTGAGCAGAAATGTACAAACATTGTCAAGAGACCCGGAGTTCCTAATACTATGGCAAATTATCTCCCAAACATCAGAAATCCGAAGTGGGAGAGTTTGGTCCTCTCACATGCAAGAAGGTCTTGAAAGAAAAGGCATTTCCAGCTTAAATGAACACTTCTGAAAGGAACTGCTTGTATTTCATTGCCCGGAGAGTCCTGTGTTTGACAAAGTGCTAGGATATAGGGTAGAACAAGAGATCCTTGCCAGTACTACATTGTGGTGGTACTAACCATGTTGAGATCACTAACCATGTTGAAATCACTGCTTCTAATACCATCACTGGGACTGTTAGTACTTATACTCTTCAGTTTCCTGGTTACAAGGGGAACAAGTCATGAGGAAGCAGTAGAAATTTCTTGTTCACTTATGGAGTCCGGCAACCAAAAAGAAGAGTAAGGAGAATGGTGATTTCCAAAATAAATAAATAGATAAATAAATGATGGAGGAGAGGGATGATCTAAAATCAAACAGGCAATTAAACAGATACCTAAATTTCAGTATTAAACATAAAACAACCTTTGGGAAATGTGAAAATTATTTTGAAAATACGCATAAACCACAAAAATATAACAGAGTACTGTTCTTAAATTAATAAAACTATATGAGACGTACAAGTAAAATGCAATAAATAAAAATAAGGGTACTAGAAAAAATAATATAAAAAGGTTTATTTTTTATTTTAAATGGTAAAAAAAGGTCGATCAACACCTTGTGGTTTTTGACTTTTTCCCACTAGTTTTTTGCCTTTAAAATATTTTTTTTCCAGTTTTATTGATAAATGGCTTACATACATCAATATATAAATTTAAGGCATACAGGGGTGCCTGGGTAGCTCAGTCAGTTAAGTGCCCAACTCTTGATTTCAGCTCAGGTCATGATCTCACAAAATGAGCCCTGCTATTCAATAGGGAAAAAAATAGTCTTTTTGGTAAAAGACTATTTTACCAAATAGTCTTTTTGGTAAAAGACTATTTTACCAAATAGTCTTTACCAAATAGCTGACAGTGCAGAGCCTGCTTGGGATTTCCTCTCTCCCTGTCTCTCTGCTCCTCCCCTATTCATGCTCTCTCTGTCTCTCTCAAAATATATAAATACACTTTAAAATAAATAGATTGATTAATTAATTAATTAATTAAAAAGCATACAGCATGATGGTTGATGTGCTTGATTAAACCAAAATAGAAAGAATAAAACACACATGTTTGACGATGAGAGAAGAGAATTAACTATAGGTGTAAAAAAAATTGAAGAGATCAACTGAAGATACTGATTGACATTTTATTGATGTATAAAGTGATGATTAATTCCAGTGTATAAAATTACCAATATTGTTTTGATTTTAAAGTGAGACACAAGGTTCAAGTATTTTCTTAGGTATTTTCCATTTAACTTTTAAAGAACAAGTAATTCTTTTTTTAATTAAAAAAAAATTTAATGTTTACTTATTTTTGAGAGAGAGAGAGAGAGAGACAGAGACAGAGCATGAGCATGAGCAGGAGAGGGGTAGAGAGAGAGGGAGACACAAAATCTGAAGCAGGTTCCAGGCTCTGAGCTGTCAGCACAGAGCCGGACGCGGGGTCAAACTCTCGGACTGCGAGATCATGACCTGAGCCGAAGTTGGGGGCTTAACCAACTGAGCCACCCAGGTGCCTCAAGAACAAGTAATTCTAATGGTATTTAAAGAATTCCTTGCATTGAAATGATAATAATAATAGCAATAGCAACAGCAACGATATGTTTGAAAATTTCATAGTTCTCTTATAAAGTCAGCATTAATCATAAGAGCAAACCACTGGCAAAAGGAGACACAAATATTTGAGTGGAATAAAACAAAAGATCTACAAATTTCTCATAGTTATTTATGGGATTTGAAGAGATGAATAAATTGTTATTTCACAAGACAAATGAAAATACAATTGGACACTCCCATCACAAACCATAAAAAAACAAAATTTTAGTGAATTTCAAGTTTTGTTTTTATTAAATTATAATCTTATTTGCTCAGATCTGGTGAGATATATTTCCCAGGCAGGAAACAGCAACTACAAAGAAAAAGAATCATAGACTACTAAGAATTAAAACTTACGGATTTAAAAGCACAGTCAACAGAAACAAAGGATATTAAGAAAATGTTTCAATTCATATGAAAGACAAATGATTTTACATGTTTCCTTAGTAAGAAAGGATTTTTTTAAGTATCCAACTTATTTATTTTGCATTTTGACAAAGAAGTAAAATGTGTTTGGTATTACTGTGAGCATTTATGTTACCAAAAGTTAAATGTATCATTGCCAGTTATACTCCAAATACAGGTCAGAGATGTAAGCAATGTATTACAAAGTAGAAAAGAAACAAGTAAATTGAGATATAAGGAAGAAAAAGATATAGGGAAATAATCATTGTTGAAAATATTTTTATTGAATGCTTTTGATATGTGAACTACTGTTATAGACATTATTTTATAACAATGAATGAAAGAGAAAAAAATAAAATTCCCGTCTTCATGAGTTTATTATACTTTACTGAGTAGAGATATTCACCTGAAAATTGCTCGGTTATCTCATGCCATTTTATGACATCATTGTACCTATGAAGTGATGAAATATAATCATATTTCACATATTTTTAAATAACATACCGTGCTTCATATAATAATGTTTAATTTTACTTGGTTTATTTTTTCTTTGAAATTGTAATAATAATGTTCAAGGCCCAAGGCTCTTACATATCTGTCCTTATTATGAAAAAATAATTTTCACCTTTTGCCCATGTAGATTTCAACAGACATGTCTCCCCAGCAGAAATAGGTAATCCACAAACACAGCAAAACATATCAAAATATTATTTGTAGCACTTTCCTGAATCAAAATCAATGTGCAAAAACTTATTTTCGATAAAAATGAAAACCTACCTTATATTTTAATTATTTTTTTAAGTACTCTATGACTAATACGGGCTCGAACTCACAACCTCCAAGATCAAAGAGACGTATAGGCACCACTCAATGAGCCAGCCAGGCACCCCACTCTATATTTTAAAGATACAGTGAAGGATGCTGAAAAACAGTTGAATATGCTCTTTGTTCCAATGTGTTACAACCACTAATTTCCAGCGGGTGAAAGTAACCTTTTATACAAAAAAAAAAAAAAAAAAAAAAAAAAAAAAAAAAAAAAAAAAAAAAAGCATGTTCCTTAGAAAAACACATCATCTAATCCTTTGCCCTAAGATCTACTTTGAAATTGAATAGTATACATTTTTTTAATTAAATACCTACCATAAGTGGTTATTTTAAAAACTAATTTATAATGGAAGCTTATGTATTTTAAACATCAGCTTCTCAGAATCAGCCAGTTTTAAAACCATGGGATGCCCCAGGCACTTTTACACTGTGACCTTTATTTTTCATTAAATGTGCTATATAAAATTGAATTTTGATGAAGTCTACTCCCTGACTTAGTCTAACCCTTAGTGACTTATAAAATCAAGCAATTAACACATTTAAAAAAAATAATTTTACTTCAGATTATCATGGATCATTTTCCTCACACCTTTGTGCCTGATTTGACCCATGGTCCCTGACCCTATGAATGATTGCTTCATGGGATACTTAAAGCTCATGATGCCACGTGAACCCACACAGACATGGCATTTATCTTCCTTTTAACAAGCCGTGTCAAAATAAGGAGACCTAATTTCACACGTTAGAGGAAAAGAGACAGAAGCACTAATCAGAGATGAGGGAAAGCACATGTGAAATGATTGTGGATGGGCAGGGAGAATTTTCTTCCAATTACCAGTCTATATGCTATAAAGAAAAGATGATTAAAAACAAACAAACAAACAGAAGAATGAATAGCCTTTCCTTCATTCTTCTCTGGAAGAAAAAAGACAGTAATTATTAAAATGGAGTGTTTACCAATTTGCCACATAAAAATATGGCAGAAAATGATGTAATGTTCATAGAGGGTGGCAAGT
Organism: Panthera uncia; assembly: GCF_023721935.1. Lineage (NCBI taxonomy): Eukaryota > Metazoa > Chordata > Mammalia > Carnivora > Felidae > Panthera > Panthera uncia. The sequence continues at coordinate 130,705,937 of NW_026057577.1, read as the reverse complement.
TCATTCTCAAATAAGAAAGGGATACAGATGTTAGAATAGCAAGCATGACAGTGGCACAAAGAAACTGTAGCCCTGTGCAATTCTCTCATTTCATTATAATTTAATTAGAGCGATTTGTTAAGTTCTATGTACCACCGTCAGAGAGAAAAATAGATTAAAATGGTTAAGTTGTTAGAAAATAAGAACATGAGAAAATCTGAAAGGAAATAAGCCAGGCTTATGTAGAAAATTAAAAGAACAACTAAAGTTACGTTTTTAAACAAGCACAGGACATGTTTCTTATTCTAAATGCTCACCTATGCACACTCACACACACACGCAAAGACTCTCACACACACAAAGACTCACCAGGGATCACCCATCTATAGTATGTATATGACTGAGCCACCCATGTGTCCCAACATTTGGTGTGATATTAATATAGCCACATGTCCTTTTCTCGATTTTAACTCTTAATCTGCCTATTATGTTTGAAATGAATTTCTTATAGACAATGTGTAGTTGGTAATCTTGGTTTATTTGTTTTTAGTTCATTCTGAAAATCTCCATCTTAAATGGCATGTTTAAGCTATTTACACAATTTATATATCATGTGTTTACTGATATGTTTGAGTTTAATTTACTGTTTTACTATTTGTATTCCTGTGTCCTCTTTGTTTTTTTGTTCTGCTTTCCCTTTCCTACCTTCTTTCAGGTTATTTGAAAAATACTGGTATTGAATTCTCCTTGTGTTTTTGAATATATCTACTTGTAGAAGATTTTTTAATAGTATTCTAGAGATTACAAAATACATAGTTAACCCCTCACAGTCTAGCTAAAATTAATATCTTACTTAAATATCTAATTTAAATAAATTAAATGGAACTTAAACAAATTACCACAATATAAGCCCTGTTATTCTTTATTCTTACTCCTTTATATTGTAGTTGTCAAACACTATAACTATATATATTATATATAAGATATATGTACATATATAACATATATACATATACACATATAGAACATGTATAGTACATATATATATATAAATAGTTGTATGTATATATATATGTATTTGACAACTACAATATGAAGGAGTAAGCATATATGTAGTTATATATATATATAACTTTCATATAGTTATATATATATAAAACATATATATAACTATAACATATAGTTATATATAACAATATTATTGTTTTGCTCTAAATTGTCAAACATAAATATTAGGAAATCAATGGAAAAATAGAATTTACTATATAACCAGATATTTAAGGTTTCTTCTTTCATTTTTGATATTCCCAGTCTCCATCTTCTGGGAATGAAGTCCGTTTGTAGAAGCATTTTTATTTTTATTTCCTCCATCTGAGAATGTTGCTAGATGTGGAATTTTGGATACTTAATTTTTTGTCAGCACCTTATAAATATTTTTCAATTTCATTTTGTGTTAGGTAAAGTGCCATTTTATTCTTACTATTGTTTTGAAGATGTTGCCTTTGTCTTTGTTTTCAGAAGTCTGATTATGATGTTTCTGTGTATAGATTTGTTTTGTGTATCTGGTTGGAGTTTACTAAGCTGCTTGAATCTATAAATGTATATCTTTTGCTTACTTTGGAAAGATTTTAGCTATTATTTCTTTAAACATTTTTTTTCTTGCACCACATTCTTTTTCTCTGGAACTCTAACATATGTTAGAATTATTATTTATTACCATCATCATCATCATCATCATCCTATTAGTTAGGGTTCTACAGAAAAACAGAAATAGGATATAACCAGAGAGAAAGAAGGATTTATTTTAAGGAATTGGCTCACATGATTTGGGGGACTAGCAAATCTGATATCTGAAGAGCAGTTTGGCATGCTGGAAATTCAGGTAAGTTATGTTGCAGTCTTGAGTCCAAAATCTGCAGGCTGGAAACTCAGGGAAGTGTGTAATAGTCTTGAAACAAAATTGCTTCTTCTTCCACAAGTCCTCAGTCTCTATTCCTGAGCCCTTTAACTTATTAAATGAAGCCCACACACGTTATGGATGAAGTCATTTGATTTAAATATCAATCACATCTAAAGAACTCAACACCTACACTGGTATGTGTGTGTGTGTGTGTGTGTGTGTGTGTGCATAAAGCGTATATATATGTTATTATAAGTATAGACTACGTATTAGCCTATAATGAGTATTATAGGAAATAGTAAAAACTTTAAGGATGATGTCACATTAATACTTTGCCTATTGTTTTGTAAATGGAGAACCCAAGAAGATAATATTCATTTGTTATAGGTAGCAATTATTAGTTATATGCATCCATATGGGACTGGGGAAAGGAAGGAAGGCCAACTTGGGTTCACTGCATATTGTAGATGGGTGATCCTTGGTGAGTCATTGTGTGTGTGTGAGTCTACACGTGCATAGGTGAGCAGTTAGAATAAGAAACACGTCCTAAGCTTGTTTTAAAATGTAACTTCATTTTTTCTTATTTTTCTACATAGGCCTGGCTTATTTCCTCTCAGACTTTCTCATGTTCTTATTTTCTGACTCTTGATCTCAGCTCAGGTCTTGATCTCAGAGTCATGAATTCAAGCCCCACTTTGAGCTTCATGTTGGGTGTGAAGTTTACTAAAAAAAATCACACCAAGCATGCATCAAAAAAAAAAAAAAGAAAAAAGAAAAAAGAAAAGAAAATTACTGTGGGAAGAGAGTGATAATGCATTATTATAAAATAATCAGTTCTCTAAAATAATGCTCAAACCCTAAATGCACAGGCACCTAACAACAGAGCTTCAAAATACATAAGGAATGATTGAAAAAGCTAAAAGAATAAATAGAAGAATCTAAATTATCTACTGACACTTCACCACACTTCTCTGTAATCTTTTATAACTGGCAGAAAGAAAATCAGCAAGGTTATAGAGAATCAAGAAGCACTATAAAAAAACTGGATCTAATTTGCACCTATTGAACACCCAACTCAGAAACAGCAGAATACAAGTTCATTTCAAGTGCACATGGAACATTCAGCTAGCTTACTGTATCCTGAATCAAAAAATAAAATTTACCAAACTTGCTTGAACAATTGGGAAAACTTGAGCTTTGACTCAAATTCTGTTATACAAAATTTAATTCAAGATGGATCATTGATCTAAATGTAAAACATAAAACTATACAACTTTTAGGGGAAAATTTAGGAGAAAATATAGTCTGTGTTTGGCACACAATTTTAGCCATGACACCAAAACCATGACCATTAAAGAAAAAACAACACATTAGGCTTACTGAAGTGAAAAACTTGTGCGCCATGAAAAGAGACTGGGAAGAGAAGGGAAGGACAAACTACATCCAGGAAGAATATTTGCAATCTTAAATCTAACAAAAGGACTTTAGCAGGAGTCTGGGCTTTCAAAACCCAGAATTATAAACAACAAACAACGAAATAAAAAGTGACTAAAATAATAAACATTTAAGCAAAGGAAACAGGATATACAAATGGCAAATAGGTACATTAAAATATAGCTATTAGGGAAATGCAATTTAAAACCACATAATGAAATAGTACCACATATCCATTAGAATGCAAGACAACAACCATAACAAAAATACAATACCAAGTGTTGATGATTATATAGAAAACCTGGAACTTTAATACCTGCCAAGTGCGAATGCAAAATGTCCCAGTACAGCTGGAGAATAGTTTGGCAGTTGCTAATAAATCTACATGCATTGACTATAGGATCCAGCGATTCCTTTCAGGAATTTACTGTAGAGAGTTGAAAATTATGTTCATACAAAAACCTGTACATAAATGTTTGTAGCAGCTGTATTCATAATATCCCCAAACTGGAAACAACCCCAATGTTCCACATAGGTAAATGGATGAACCAATTGGGGCACAGACGCACAATGGAATATTTATTCCACAATATGAAGGCAGCAACTTGGGTGAATATCAAAGGAGTTACATTGAGTAAAAAAATCATCATCAAAAGGTTCTATACTGCATACTTATTTCTATGTTATATTCTTAGTAGGCAAATGCTATGGTTTTGGAGAATAAAGCTGCAGTTAACAGGGGTTGATGACTGGGGTAGACTGTAGCTGCAAAGAGAGAGGTGGAAGGAGCTTTTTGGACTGATGGAATTGTGGTAGTTACATGAGTAATTTGTATTACACACGCTCCTGTGTTAAAATTCATGTAACTGCATACAAAACATTCAACTTTATTTTAGATTAATTAAAAATCAGAAAAAAAATGAAAAAGTGAGTGTGTATAATTAATGCATTTTAATGAAGCATTTGTGTGCCAATACGTTTTGTGTGTGTGTGTGTGTGTGTGTGTGTCCAACTCTTTTCATTAGAGATAATGAAGTTGGAGTTCATTCTATTTTTTTTTGCTACTGGTGAAAATATGCTCATAAGGATTCATATACTGCTTCTAACTTCTTTTCTCTAAAGTAGAATGGTGTATTCCAGACACTTGTGAGCAAATCTGAGGGTAAAAATCCACCAGAAAAAAAAAAAAAGTAGAACAAATAATTACATGAATGCAAGGGAAAATTACTACATCATTTCATGTTCCCACACAATTACTTGACTCTCTATTAGGCAAATTTGGCCTTGCAACTCAAAAAAAAAAAAGGCGATGTACTTATATTTCTAAAGAATTTGTGGGAATTTAAATGCCTATAAGTTTCTGGGATGAATTTTGCATCATATAAGAATTGTTTTGTTAATGAGACTAAAGGGAGTTAGGAAATTTGTAGGGTTTTATTAAGTTTCCAGATGCTTTACCCATTTTATGTCATTTAAGTCATATAATTTTATGAATTAATTTCTATTAACTTGAATGTGCATGCGCATGTGGAAATTAAAGATCAAATGGTTTTATATGTTCCCCGATGTCAGATAGCTGATGGGAAAACCAAGTGGAATAGGAACTAAGTACTATTTATTATATTACTAAGTATTACTTAAGTTCCAATTGTACCTAAACTTGTGAAATACAGAATAAAGACAAGACTGATGAGCTCCTAGGTGAAACATAGAGAGGGATAGTTCTAGTCCATGACTCAGGAGTACACTTTTCTAACTTGGGATCTTGGTGTGGCCAATTTCTAGGTCATCCTACAATCCTTTCTTCCTCCTTACAGTCTTTGCTGGATATATGACCATGTAATCAGAAACTGTGTTCCCCGATCAGAAGTATCTGGGGGAGTTTTGTCATGCCAATATGATCTGACTGAAAGAGAAATTTTCTACCATATTATTTGCATAAAATGAACTCGTTTGCCCTCCTTTTCTGTTTTTTTTGTCCGTCCTATGTGTAGAATACGTATATAACCTACCCCTATGACATACATACATATATACATGTATATATACATGCGTATATGTATATAAAACCTAGCTTCAACTATGCAGACTAGGAAAATGTCCTGAGGTGTGGTGAAGGAAACCTGATCTCTGAATAACAAACTGGAACTGAGTCTCACTATGCTGCTGGGTTTTACTCCAGCCTGTCACGAGAGTAAAATGAGTGAGGAGTAAAATGAGTAAGAACAATGAAAAAGAAAACCTTGCTTTTAATTTATGTGGCTATATTATTTGAACTTTGATGCAATAGTTTTCCCCATACTCTGGTGGATGTATTTGGTAAACCTATTACTTGTATGTATGGAAATATCATGAGAACTTCACAGGACAGATGAAATGAATAAATGTTATAAGGTTTAGTGAAAGAAGTAGCCATGTCTTCTTATAGGTGGTTGAATAATGCTGTTGAGTGTATTGTGATTGATTTGATTGTGATAACAGTTTTCAAAACAAAAAAAACCCACATTTGATATAAAGAAAAGGTCATATATTCATATTTATATTCTGATTATGTATATTCTTATAATAGTATTTCAGCCATTAACAGACCCTTAACATTTTGCATGGTCATTATGACCCGACATCTGTCTAGACTATAAAGCAATTCACCACATATAGTTTATTATTATTCATTTAATTTCAGTTCATCAAGTTGCAGTTAATAATTTAGAATGCTAAAGTAATAACTTGGACCTTATTGCCATTGAGTGAAGAAAGATGGAATAGTGTGCCACAGAAATGGCTTTTATTAAAAGTAAGAACAAGAAAAAAGCAAAAAAAAAACCCACCCAAAATGTTAAAAAGCAAATTAGAAATCCTTACCTATAGTAACAAGTACCTATTCCTTGGACTGTACCCAGAAGTAAATTATATGAATAAGATAATAAATCTTTTAGGTCCACAGAGTAAAATAAAGGTTAAGGGCTGAGAAGAAAATTGCAATGTATTTTATTGGAACACGTTTACATCTCAGGAGCAAGTGAGTTGTGTTCCAGAAGTATGTTCCAGAATTAATTGTTTAAGGCTTAAAACACATACCTCTTTCACAAACATTTCTGCCCATAGGGTCAGTTACACAAGTATCATAACCATCCTACGTGATTGATTAATCTACGTCTCTACTCCTTTATCTCATCAACTGGCCTAGAACATACTTAACCATCAAAAGTATGGCAACATCATAGGCTTTTTCCTTCCCTCCAAATCATTTCACCATGGAAAAAAGTATGAAACCTCTAAATGCATCTAAATAATTCTAAATGCTTCCGACACACTTATTTGGTTATTTTTACAATACCTGTACTTGTCCCTTAGGAAAATCTACTTCCTCTGACTATTATCTATCATTGCAACCACTGTTCTTAATTCATTTTGCTCTGTTGGCCTTCTTAACCCATTATTTTCCTTATCCTACTTTTATTCTAGGAAAACTAATTACTACTGAAAAAAAACCCTACATTATGGTCACTATATATTCACTACATCTAGTCTTTACTGCTGCTAAGCTACATCATATTTGCCAAGTTGATTTTTTTCTCTTATTCTCTGCAGGGAAATATCGTTTACAAAAAAGTATTTAACTTCTCCTTTTTACATCTAAATTTGTTTCTTACACTTCGTATTGAAACTGCTCCAAATTTCAGCCACCATAACTATAAATGCATTTGTGCAGTATCAGTCAAGTTTGAGTCAAGAAAGCAAAAATTGTGCCAGGTCTTTCAACTGGAGGAAACGATATATAGGTAATTATGTACTGACAAACCAATGGAGGAACTAATGGACTAAAGGACAGTAAAATGGCTCTGGTTTCAGAAACTGAAGAAGCTACATCAGTGATTGCTGCCACAGGTAACACTAAAGCAGATTATTTTCAAGAATATTCTCAGAATTAGGACAAAAATTTATTTCTTCCTTTCTCCTCATGATATTCCAAGGCTGCTAAAAGACAATTCCAGCTTCCAATTTCTATGTAATATGCAAATGCCCCTTGATGGCAGAATCTAAGCTGGCATTATACTAGTAAGAATTCCCAGAACAATTGTTCTCCGGTTTCCAGTCTATATGATATCAGGGAGAGTTGCAAAAGTTGCTAGGAGAGAAGCTTAATTGACAACTGAAAATATGGCTCACATCCCTTTGCTTTTTGCCAACAACTGCAATGGACGAGATGTCTTCCTCAGGGCTAGAGATAAGCCTTCAATATGTTCACCGTATTCCTTTAATTTCTGTGCTCCCAAAACACATTTCCATCCATTATTCCTTCTGTCACCAATGTCTGCAAGATATCTGTCTCTGTTGGATCCTATCAGCTCTTACATTTCTTTCTGAAATGGAAAAAAAAATAAATCATAAGTAAAATTTCATAGAGCACAATCTCTCATTCTCACTAACACATTAGTTTTCTCTTCTGTAAAATCAAATTATTTTTAAAAGTTCTTTTCTTATTGTGTTTCTAAAAGTAATGTCTACACTTTAGACTTACAAATTGTTTTTTCCATTCCTATACCCTGGATGCTTTTGATATTTAATATGTTAGATGTTTTAAGCATATGTAATAATAATCAATTACCACAGTTTTAAGTAATGTTATTTAAAGTTGTTATTGCTGAAAAGCCCTCCACCAATTAAGTCAAGGTTACTCAAGTAAATTTTACTTAGTCCATAGAATTTTGAAGAAAATTATCTCAATTACAATAAAAAATAGATAAAGTAGCTCCATGTTTTGTTATACAAGGAAGTGCAATCTACTATCTTTTAAATCTGAACAATTGTGGATGATAATGCCTGAGGAAGTAAGTCTGTCACATGTTCTGGAAATACAGAAATCTATTTTAAATTCCAGCCATATTACAGAAGTGGATTATGTGTTAAAGGCTTCTTTTTCTTGTTCAGTGTACTTCCTAGTGCCAAAGTTTTTCAATAGCAACATGGCATCTAAAATTAAGTATGTAGCATATTTGTAAATAAACAAGTTTTAATCCTTCAGATTAAGGTTTTCTAGGGTAACAGAGCTGAGTATATTCCCAAATTTAAGGTTATAAAAGGAAAATAGAGGTCAGTTTCTTAGTAGTCTCCATGAATCATACAGAAAAGTCCTGAGACCAGCTCTAAGGTTTATTCTATACTCTTTAAATAGCTAATAATACAAAGTACAATATAATTTTATAGAAATGAAACTGTTTTGGAACTCTTCACTTACATATTAATAATGTTGTTGTCAATGTCTTACTGTATTAGGACAAATTGAATACAAAATTAAAAGAGAATACATGATAAGAGTTGCCATCACTGGCTATTGGTAGTAAGTTACATGAAAATTTGTGATAACAATAAGAAATGTATTGATCTGAGAATTTCTCACTCAACAAACATTCATTTACTAGGCAACAGCTAAAGATCCGGGAAAATAAAAGTTTATTAAAGAACATTTCTCATCCTTTTAAGGGTGACATTTATAGTGTATTTTATTCAAGGTTCCCTGGGGGAGGGGGAGGGCAACGAAATGTACATAAGGAATTGACTCAGTGATTATGGCGGCTGAAATGTCCCCATATCTGCGGGTGAGTCAGCAAGCTGGAGACCCAAGATACCTGATGGTGCAGTTTCAGTCTGACGGCCAGCAAGCTTGAGATCCAGAAAGAACTAATGTTGCAGTTTAAGTCCAAAGACAAGAGAAGTTCTCCCTTATTTAAGAGAGGTCAGTGTTTTTGTTCTATTAAGGCCTTAAACTGATTTGGGGAAGGCCACCCACATTAACAGAGCAATCCACTTTACTCAGTTTATTGAGTCAAATGTTAATATCATTGAAATATCCTCACAGACATATCCAGAATGTTTGCTCAAATATCTGGGCACTTACCGAGTCAAGTCAATAGATAAAATTAACCATCACATACAATGAGAGTCTCAATTTCATAATTACAATTGCTCATTTAACTAAGTCAGTATTTTGACTATAATCTTACTAACTATAGCAGAAAATTGTATAACTTCACACATAGATCTTTCAAACATATAGAAATTACTATTTTAATTTCTATAGTGACTTAAGATTTATAGCATATTTATATATATTTTTTTATCTCGTTGGATTCGGACAACTGCATTCTTTGGTATATTCTATTAATTTTATTTTGCTAAGTGAATTTTATTAAATTCCATTATATCAAGACTGTTGTGCAGGATGGCATTTCCCCTTAGGTAAATGTATATAGAAATTACTTTTGCTAGTTTATTTTCATATATTTCATAATAAAAATTTTTATAAAGTAATTTTCTGGTATATATTAATACTATATAATATAAACAATAGTAACAATAATATTAATATATAAATAATATTTATATAATATATAATAATAAATAATAATAATTAATAATAAATTAATAATGTGTTTAACTAGAATCTAATGAATTTTTTAACTGCGTTTGGTCACAATCAATATATGTGATTGGTCATATGCTTGTCTATGATGTTTCAGTTTGAACGTACATCCAGATAAATGCGCATATAATTTGATAAGTAAGTAATTAAGGAAAGATCCATTCTAATTGTACATTCGCGTAGAGTGTAGAATTTGATTAGATATCACGGTTACATTGGTAGTAGTAATCACCAATAGAATTATAGAGTTAATTGTAGATTTAATAATGCCATTTTATTAAGATCTGAATTTATAATTTAAAATGGTGCATAGTTACTGAAAAGGTCAATGTCTGTATTTAAACACTACTTCCTTTTTGAATAGGATTATGTTAAAAAAAGGTATTCATTATTGATTAAGATACTCAGAAATATACTTTTAGTTAAAGTGTTTTAACTGATAACTCAAATGGCAATAATTTTAATAATCATTCATAAATTTGTTTTATATAATATGTTAATAGCTATACATAAGCTTTCAAAGTTTAATTCTGCATATAAGGAAATTGAAGACTGACATTTAACTGAGGCAATGTAAACACTAGAGACCACGTAGGTATCTGCCTTTTTTATGCTTTAACTCCCAATTTATCTCTTTTTCTAGTAAAGCCTAGGTAACATCTTATATGTATACTTTAAGATTCAACTTTATATTGGAATTTTTGCTTTACCAAACCTAACAGTGAAGGATCTGCTACAACATAATAGCCCAATACTTGCCTATGCAATTCAATCATTCCTACATTCAAATTCAAATTCTATTTCAGCTTAAGTCTTCAACTTGCTACGTGAATATAATGAAACGTCAGACTATACTAATCATCATAACCAATTTATTGTAAATTTAGAGGATGCTTGGTAATCAACTATGACAAAATTGTGAGCATAATACTGGCCATAGGAACAGGTGAGGGACAATTAAAATTCTGGGATGGAAAAGACACGTAACATACATCACCAGATAGGATGTTTCTCCACTTTATTTCTTTTTAACAGTACAAACATGGCCAAAATTTATTTACTTGCATAGGCTTTAATGCTGACATATTTGTAAATTTTAATGGACAGTATTTTTTCTTAGAAGAGAGTATACAAATATTCATATTAATGCCAAATATTATCCTTTCGAAGGCTTTTTCTGAGTTTTTAAAAAAGAGGACCAAAATTCATTCTGATCCACATTAAATTGTTTGTTTTGTAATGACAAGCCCTATGACATTATGTCTTATAATATTATGTGTGCTAATCTCCTGAGACCTCTTGCTTAATAAATTGTCAACCAACTGGGGGATGATTTTGCTTCTTGACATTAAAAAATCCCACTTCAAAGTAAAGTGCTGTCATAATGGGAAGCTTAATTTAAATTAAATAAAATAAAAAAAAGTCAGAGGTTTCTAAAAGCAAAACAGAATCCAAACAACTTTTGTTATGTGAGTACTCTGTAAAATCAAATTCTTTTAATTTTTTAAGGTTTGTATTTGAACTATGTTAAAATAAATATTCTTGATATAATTTTATACATAAGCGTTTTGTATTACTAGCTGTTATAGAAATGAAAGCCCTTTTGAGAAGGCATTTTAAGGATTTAAATAATATATGAGCATAACTGAGAAATCTGAAAATGGCATTTCCAAGTAATGCTGTTATGCCTTAGCCATATTTGCTGAAATTACATGAAAAATAGTTTCAAAAGGGATGTAGAGTTTTTGACAGGATGCTTCTATGAACTTGAGGTGCTGACTGAATCAAGTCAAAGCATGGGGTTCTGTATCCCGAAAGCCTTCCTCTATGTGTGCTAACTCACTGGTCAAGAAAATGTGAATATTTCTGTCTTGGAAACTTTCTTGTCAAAAATGTTCCTTGGTTTGCATGAGGACACATGGTCAAACTGTCACATATAAACTATTTATTTTAAACTATAAACATTACTGCTACAATTATCTTTCATTCATTCAGAAACAAACATTGAATTCCGGGAGATAGTGTTAATCTTGAACTATATAACTACAATGTTGTCAATATTATTACAACCTGAAAGAAAAAAGTATAAATGATGACTATCTAATTGTCACTAAGTAATTGTAAATGTATTTTATTTTTCTAAAATGTTTGTTTATTTTTGAGAGAGAGAGGGAGACAGAGCATGAGTCGGGGAGCGTCAGAGAAAGAGGAGACACAGAATCGGAAGCAGGCTCCAGGCTCTGCACTGTCAGCACAGAGCCAGATGCGGGGCTTGAACTCACAAGCTGTGAGATCATGATCTGAATCGAAGCCAGATGCTCAACCAACTGAGCCACCCAGGAGCCCCTGTAACTGTGTCTTAAAATTGATAGTTTTAAGTAGGAAAAGAAACAAAACTTAAAATCATTTATTCAGAAAGTAGTTTCAAACACCTTGTAGTTAATTACCTCCTCTAGGTAATATTGTGGTTTATATTTACTAAAAAATGATCTACTTTATTTTCTGTGATATAATAAAATAAATTTAGTTTTTGACACTAGATTCAAATTATTGCATATAAATATCAGTATCTCCAAGAAAAGCCATTTTTAATCATAGAAATGCAAAAGATAATGATAGTAAATGATATAAAAAAACTATCCTTTTTATAAAAGAAAGAGAATCTTTGTCATGAATCAAGTAACGAGTACTAGATACAAGTATTTGACATGCAAAGGAATAAAGGTGTTTTCAATAAAAGTTGCACTATAATAATCCCTCTACTCCTACATATGTATTCTGGGGGGGGGGGGGGGGGGTGTATTTCCAGAAGGAATAATATTATGTTTAAGATTTAACTCAAAGAATAAAAAAATAAAATGTAGTATCATACATAGAATACATTATCAACAAGGGAAACAAATCTGTTGATAATATCATTCAGCTAACAATCAATGATAGACTTGTGTAGTCAATTTAAAAAAAAAATTGGTAGACTCAAATTAAGCAAATCTGTATTTCAGATACAGGCATGCCTCAGAGATATTATGGTTTCAGTTCTGGACTGTGGAAATAAAGTGAATATTGTGATAAAACAAGTCAAATACATTTTTTGGTGGCCTAGTACATATAAAAGTTAGGTCTACGCTAGACCGTAGCCTATTAAATGTTTAATAGCATTATATACTTATAAAACAAGGTGCATAATTAAATATGCAAATTAGTTTTTGTGAAAAGTGTGACACAAAGACATGAAGAGAGCAAACTAATGTACAAAAAGAGCGGTGTCCATTAATGAAAGAATACTTTATGGCTAAAAGATGCTAGCCATCATCTGGGTTTTCAGGGTGTTGCAATCCTTTTGCTGGTGGAGGGTCCTGCCTTAGTGCTGCCTCCGGCTTCTGTGTTAAATCTTGCTGTTTCACCTTGCACTTTCAGGTTATCGAGATGGCTTCTTTCTTTAGACCTCTTGAACCAAACTCTACTGGCTTCAAACTTTTCTTCTGCAGCTTCCTCTCCTCTCTCAGCCTTCACAGAATTAGAGAGAGCCAGGACTTTGGTCTGGATTGGGCTTTGGTGTAAGGGAGTATGGTGGCCGGTTTGGTCTTCTATCCATACCATTAATACTTTCTCCATATCATTGGTGAGGTTGTTTTGCTTTGTTACCTTTCCATGCTCACTGGAGTAGAGCTGTTCATTTCCTTCAAGAACGTTTCCTTTGGATTCACAACTTGGTTAACTGTTTGGCACAAGATACCTAGCTGTTGGCCTATCTCTGCTTTTGACATGTCTTTCCTCACTAGGCTTAATCATTTCTGGCTTTTGATTTAGATCCATAAGATCCTTCCTTTCACTCGAACACATAGAGGTCATTTTAGGGCTATCAATTGGCCTAATTCAAATATTGTGTTTCAGGGAAGAGGGAGGTACAAGAAGAGGGAGAGAAATGGGGAATGGTCGGTCAGTGGAGCTGTCAGAACACACACATTTATCGATTAACTTTGCTATCTTCTATGGGCACCGTTTAGGGCACCCCAAAATAATTACAATGGTAACATCAAAGACTACTGATCACACATCACCATTAGAAATATAATAATAATGAAAAAACTTTACCAAAATGAGACAGAGACATGAAGTGACCAAATGCTGTTGGAAAAAAAATGGTGCTGATAGACTTGCTCAACGCCATGTTGCTGCAAATCTTCAATTTGTAAAAAATGCAGTATCTGTGAAGTGCATTAAAAAGCAATAAAATGAGTTATATCTGTATAAAATAATTATACTTATGGCATTTTCAACATCCTGGGTAATACCAGATAGTTTTGAGCATGTTGACAATTTTTACTAATGTCTTGATATTAAACATATTTAAATGAGAGAAAACAATGTGGGTTTTTTCATGTATCTTAAGGCTTTTTTAAAAGAAAAGTTTATCAAAATTGATATATGTCAGTGATTCTCAAATGTGTCTTTTTGTTAAAAATACAAAGTATTGAGCCCACATGAAGCCTATTAATCAGAATCCTGAGATGGGGCCCAGCAATCTATCCTAACAAACCAAATAATACTGATGTTCTTAAAGAAACAAACAGATACTTATAAAATCTTTAGCATGGTATACTGAACCTTTAAATGCTCAAATTTTCCTATTTCCATTAGTATTTTGCTAATTGTATTTAAAATATGTTAATATTGGGGTGCCTGGGTGGCTCAGTTGGTTAAGCGTCGGACTTCAGCTCAGGTCACAATCTCGCAGTCCGTGAGTTCGAGCCCCGCATCAGGCTCTGGGCTGATGGCTCGGAGCCTGGAGCCTGTTTCTGATTCTGTGTCTCCCTCTCTCTCTGCCCCTCCCCCGTTCATGCTCTCTCTCTGTCCCAAAAATAAATACACTTTAAAAAAAAATTTAAAAAAAATAAAATAAAATATGTTAATATCAATTTTGAACAATTCTATTGATTTGAATTATTTGTTCAATATTTATGTATTCTTGGGTGTGTCTTGAATTTCTATTTTGATGCGTTGATTGGAATATGCACAAGCATTACTATGAGGCTGATTTTAATATTAAATATTTGTATTATGTTATATTGTCTTAGGGAGCAAATCTTATTATCTTTTATCATTCATTACTAACTCAATGGTTTTTAGTCTTTGTTTTGCTTTTAAACTTTCCATATACTAGTCATTGTACTTGATTCTGAAAATACAACAATGACGAGTAAAAAGTGCCTGTATTCACAATGATTTTATTACAGTGAGAGAGACAGATTGTGTGGTTTCAATGACGAAAATGGAAATTTAATGATTATCTCCTGCTCTTTAAGTGAGATGTATGTAGGAATTTTGTTACTCACCTTTCTGAGTCTTTTTTAGAATCTCTCAAATATTTGCTACTGTAGATGGTGATATATTTTAAAGAGAAATAGGCAAGAGAAAAGGTGCTAATCTTCACAGTCTAGAAAAGAAAAGAAACATAAAACTCCTTCAAGTCTTGCCCCCCACTGTTTCCTGGTTCTGCTTCCTCACTCTCCATGGTTGAGTCTGTGATTGACATTGTGATGGCTACTTTTCTGTATCAACTTGGCTTGTCCATTATCTCCAGACATTTGAAATAAACATTATTCTGGATGTTCTATGGCGGTGTTTAGGGATGAGATTTATAAATATCAGTTCACTTTGAGTAAAACATATTGTTCTCCACAACATGGTGGACCTTTCCAATTAGTTCAAGGCCTAAATAGATTAGCTGATAAGCAAGAGGAAATTCTGCCAGTAGACTGGCTTTTGACTGGAACTGCAACTGTTTCCTGTGTATTCCAAATGTTGTCCTCCTTTCAGATTTTGGACTTGCCAACCTCACACAATCATATGAGCCAATTGCTTAAAATAAATCTCTCTATAAATGTACACATATCCTATTTGTTCTATTTCTCTGGAATCCCCTGACCATGCTATGATTGTGAAGATATATATTTGTGCACCTTGAGAGCTTAAGTGAATGTTCTGATACCATTTGGAATATATGCAGGGACTGCTTGATGATGACCAAAGTTTACTTCCTCCAAGATTGTGAGTCCACCTGCCAATGCCTGTGGGTTTTGTGCTGTGTTTTTCTATGAATGTCAGTGTCCAACTTCAAAGTTGGAGTTAGGATATATATATATATATATATATACACATAAAACATCTGCATAGCATAAGACACATAATTTATTGAGTTTCATGCTACCTGTGCCCCCCCAAATCAGTTTTATATTATCTACAAAACAATAATAGCTAAAATTAAATGCATTCATGTAACCATATTTATCTGCTTTATATACTGTTGTTGAACTAGAAGTAAAAATAGTGAACATAAACAATATGGTCCTTGTCTCATAAATCATAGTTTAGTGGGAGACATAGCAAAGAATAAATAAGCATTAAATAATTATTATTTTTGATCTTTTCTATATTGAATATCAACTGAAATTAAAGAATAAAAGAAAGGAAAGTAATCAGAGTACAGTTCTCTGAGAAGGTAATATTTAAGCTGAGCACTGAGAAATGCAAAGAAAACAATTTTACAAGACCGGGGCAATATTGACAGAAGCCAAGAGAATAATAGCACAGGCAAAGGCACTGAGATGAGATGGAACTCAGATATCAAAAAAAAAAAAAAAAAAAAAAAAAAAAAATGTCATTGTTACTTTAAAGATTAGATCATTCTTTTGCTGTATTTATTTATTTTTGTGAGACAGTGAGTGGGAGTTATGGAAAGGCAGAGAGAGAGGGGGACAGAGGAGCTGAAGTGGAATCAGTGCTGACAGCATGAACCTGGTGTGGGGCTTGAACTCACAAACTGTGAGATCATGACCTGAGCCGAGGTTGGACGCTTAACTGACTGAGCCACCTAGGCACTCCAAGATTACATCATTCTTTAAGTCACTTTTAATCCTCCATGGGCAAGACTCCAACCAAAGTTGCAAGGCACTCAACCCTTTGTATGTATGCATGTATGCACGTATGTGTGTATGCATGTATGTATGTATTAAAGTAAACAAAGGCTTAGAATTATAGGTTACTTTTTTAAGACCTCATAACTCATAAATGTGAAGAGCTGGATTTGAATGTACCTGTTAGGAGTCAAAACAATTTCTACTTCACCATTAACCTAACTCTTCTGTCTGGCATTGAGATTCATTTTTTCCTTAGCCTATACACTTCTATTCACTTCTCAGTGTACCTTATAGGGACAGAAAAGTGCTTTTGATGAATTGAGTAGGTTATTACTCTCTAAATTCAAGTTTTGTTTTCTCATATCTAATATTTTACCCATTAATTTCTTTTACTTTTGCCTTTCTAAAAATGCATCCAGTCTCCACTTTCTAGTTTAATTCCTATCAAATTAGCTGTTAAGTCCAGATAAAAAAGAATCATGTTCTTCTCTTAACTCTTATAGCTAATATCTATAACATTTAGTTAGCATTTAATCAAGCATCATCTTTTATTCAATATTTGACTTGTTCTATTTCTTGTTATTTATATATTCACATATTTAAGCTTAATCCATTTGAAGCCACCCTAAATTTGAGATCGAGAATGCCTTATTATACTTGTAAGTACCATAGTATTTAGTTGGTCATTTTAAAATTTATTTTGACCAGTGGGAAAAATATCTCTGGAACAAATTCATGAATACTTCCCAAATTACTAGCATTGCAAAAAGGTTTTATTTCCGTTCACTCAAAAAAACCAAATGTAAGTAATTGAAATCGATTAATGGCAGAGGTTATTGTCATTTGACATTGAATTGACATTGACAATGACATTGTCATTGAATTATGTCTCCAGAAAGATTTAAAAGGTCTAGTGTCCGGTGCCTATGAATGTGACCTTATTTGGAAATATAATATTTGCAGATGATCCAGTTAAGATAAGATTCTTGGGATGGACTCTAATTCAGTATAAATGCTGACCTCACAAAAAAAGAAGCACTGTCTACAAGGCAGAAGCTACTAGGAGCTAGGAGAGACACATAACACATACCTTCTCCCCTCATGGACCACAGAAGACAGCAATCTCAATGACACCTTGATCTCAGACTCTGGTTTTGTGAGCCATCCAGGTTCTTTGCTGCAGCATCCTTTACAAACTAGCAGTTATTTAGTATAGTATTCAATAAATTGACTTAAATCCCTAGGTTTATAAAATGTTATTTTACAAATACAAAGTAAACAATGTATTAATGTATCATTGTTGCAAATTATAAAGAGGCGGAACTGGAACTAAACACATTCTCATGGGTGTTTACAATTCAGGTATGGTTACAACGTGACAATATATGCTCTGGATGTTGTTTATTTATCTTCTCATTGCATGCCACAGTGAACACTGGGATGGTCCATAAAATCAAAGTCAAACTCATTCCAACATCCGTTTTTTTTGAAAAACAAAAACAAAACAGAAAAACCAAGGTTAATTTAAAGTTTAAGTGAATAATATTAAACCACACAGTAGTCATTGACCTAGTTAATTGTCTCTATTGTGTGTGGTTAACCCTCGGTAACAGCGAGAAAGCTAATAATCACAACAAAAGACACAATACAATAGCTTATTCTTTGTCTTTAATCCTCTGTTAGCACACTGATTAACTCATTCCTGACCTGGTGTTCTTCCAGAGGTGAGATAAATCTTATTTAGAAACTGCTATCACGATACTGGGTGCCACTTGTGTCTCCCTGCTTTTGCTGTATGCTGGCTTTTCTTTGATGCTAGGCACTTCAGAGCCTTTTATGCATTTAGGCATATTAGGTATAAAAGCTTTTAATCACACGAATTCCTCTAACTGTTCCTAATCTATATGTAAGTCTCTCAGCTGTTCTTATTCTGATATAGCTGCTGCTGGATGAAAAACAAAAAAGAAAAAAAGAAAAGAAAAGAAAGAAAAGAAAAGAATTAAGAAGGTTCTTACATTCTACTTGAAATGAACTGAAATCAGTTCAGTTAACTGAAATTTAACTGCCATGGTCATTGCCTTTTCCTTTCCAGGGTGATGCTCCTATGACCGTAGTGGGTACTCACATGTCTGTGATTAGAAGTGTGTGTAGATCTTCCCTGCAAAGTTGTGGTCTTCAGGCAACGAGATCATGACCTGAGCCAAAGTCAGACGCCACCCAGGAGCCCCGAAACAACCAATTTTAAACTGTAGACTGGATTCTCATTCCAAACGTCTTCCTTTTATTTTCTTTTTAATCATTTCACTTAACTTCAAAACAACTATTTTTAGCTTCAGTTTTGTTTATTTGGGCTCAGGTGCATGATGGTATTTCTTTCAAATTCGGATTGTTTGAAGAGACAACAAAAAATAGTTCATAGCAACCTGTGGAATGAGACTAACTTTACTGTACCTCCAGTGTGTTAATCGTTACAACAACCCAGAAGGAGGCTTAGGAAAGCCTTATTAGAAACAAGTAAATAGATTTAAATAGTAACTAAGATCACACAACTTGTAAATGCAGACGAGAAGTTCAGACAGATGGCATGTTCACCCCAAAAATTGTATTCTAAAACTCTGTGATATAATCTCTTTTAAAAGAACCTCTGTTTTAAAGAAAAACTTGATTAATCAGAATAGACATAATCTAAAATCATCATTACTCTGGATTTGCTTTAGCACAAGTCACAAGCACAAGTCACAAGCCCACAACAGGCCTATGACTGTAAAAGGGTTGATTTAAGAAATGTGTACAATTAACACCCCCTTTATCTTTGGAGTAATTCATTTTTATTCCTCATATATCTTTTATGTCTATGAACTAGAGCTATGGCACCATGAATTAATGTAGCCCTTTTGAATGTATAAAGCACATTGATATATTTATTTAATTACTGTTGGTAAAAAACAAACTTCAAGGTGAATAAAAAATGGGTCTCAGAACTATAACATAATTAATGGCAAGGTGAATCAAAATTAAAACTTGGTGACTTTATAACTACATGATAGGGAAATTCTACAATTAAAGTTAACTATTGCATTTCTAAATCTTGAGAAAGATATTAGATTAATATCTGGACTTACCAGAACAAATATATTATTTAGGAAAATAGAAAGACAAAAAAAATTATAGAGAAGTAAGTCAACCAAATCTTTCTGTGAAGAAGAGAGATTAAGAGAGAAAGATAATGTGACAGTGAGTGAAAGAGACACTATAGAAATTGAGACAAATTTAGATAAATGCAGAGAGAGATGTGCAATGCTTTGTATTCTTTTAAACGCTACAATAATGGAGGAACTAAGCAAAATAGCAATTCAAAGTTTAGGTAGGTCTTTTGTTTTTTTGTGATTGTGTTTATTTCAGTCAAGTTGGATAAAAACTCAAACTGAAGAAATTACTCCAATGGGAAAAAATACAAGTAAGAAGGAGTTGATGAGAAGTTTGAACTGCAGACAATGAGGTTACAACGTGGAATATTTTTATCTTAAAAAGACAAACATTATCTTGAGTCTACGGGCTTGAGAGACCTCTGGTAACCCAAAACCCATAGATTTTTCCATCAACTCTAGTCACATCTGTATGAGATATAGCATGACAATGTTTTTCTCTGTTATCTCACCTAATCTGGTCAGCAGTACAGCAGCAGAGAAGTCCAGGGTCTTCTGGGAAAATTCCAGTCTTTTCTCCTAGTTCTAAATGCAAGTTGCTCTGGGATCAATGTAAGCAGGTTTCCTGTTACCCAAATTTCTGTCCTTGTCTTTAGTATTATGTACGTTATTAAAATCAGTCTAAATGTGTTGAAGAATCAATATAGATTTAATTTAGTAAAGGGAAGTTTAGACTAATTAAGGTTCCTCATGTTACTGATCATAAGTGTTTTCCTTTTATCTTCTCTGCTTGCCTCCTTTTTGAAAATTTTCTACTGAGTTTTAAATTTTTTGATGATGTACTTAATAGGTAATTAAAAAATGGATTTCAGTCCGTTAAGCCTCCGACTTCGGCTCAGGTCACGTTCTCATGGTTTGTGAGTCCGCACCCTGCGTTGGGCTCTGTGCTGAGAACTCAGACCCTGGGGCCTGCTTCACATTCTGTGTCTCCCTCTTTCTCTGCCCCTGCCCTGCTCATGCTCACTCTCTCTGTTTCTCAAAAATGAATAAACATTTAAAAAAAATTTTTTAAATGTATTTTAAAGTACCCAGGTGGCAAGCAGTATTCCTACCAATTAGCTATTTGTATATAATCTTTATATTTTTTAAGAAACAGCAACAAATTACCTTAAATTAACTTCAGTGTTTATGGTTTCCTCTATGGAAATTCAAAATTACATACCTTAAAGCACTGTGCAAATATACATTTGGGCTTAATGATGCACATTAAGTCACATCAATAGACTTTTTTTTTTTTTAAAGAAAATAGCTATCATTAAATATTTTTAAAATTTTGCTAGGAAAAACTCACTTATTTCTTGAGAGTCATGGGGCACAAAACATCTTTTAGATAAAATTGATAAAGAATACACTTTTTTGTGTATGACATTTTTTATGATTATTATATTTTTCAAATAATTGCATTAACTATGCTATCCAGAATGAGTCATGTTCAATGACAATTGAGAAAAGTCACGTATTGGCTAGTAAGCTGTAGCATATGATCTCCAGAACCCTATTACATTTTAAGTTTTTGATTTCATGTTGAAATCTAGATGGGCTTTCAAACAATACATTATACACAGTAGTAGATAAAAATAGCTATAGTCTATGAAATGTTGTTGACATAAATGATTTAATATATTCTTATTGCAAATTCTTAAAGTTAGCGTAAGAGAAATTAACTTGAAAAATGTAAGTTTATGATCTTATTATTTAAAAATTATCCTTATCAAATTCGGAGAGCCACATTTTCAACACAAAGTGGGCTATCCATAGAGAATGGCATAATGACTCATTCAATTTTTCCATTATTTCACATGAAAATATAGTCTTCTAAAAATGAGGGGGATGCCTGGGTGGCTCAGTCGGTTAAGCATCTACTTTGGCTCAGGTCATGATCTCACAGCTCATGATTTGGAGCCCTATGTCGGGCTCTGTGCTGACAGCTCAGAGCCTGGAGCTTGCTTCATATTCTGTGTGTGTGTGTCTCTCTCTCTCTGCCCCTCTCCTGCTTGCTCTCTGTCTCTCTCTCATAAATAAATAAATAAATAAAATAAAATAATAAGGGTTGTAAATATCTGATTAAAAGCAGGCATGGCTTATATGCCCTTACCAATACTCTTTAACATATTTTTTCGTTAATTTATTCTTTAAACAAATATGGACAGCACTAAAGATCAATATTGGTAAAGCATTTACAGTTTTAATGGTCCTAAAATCCAAAATGAATCAGTTAGGAGTTAACCTTTTAAAAGGTAGTTAAAACACAATTGATAAGTAATTAATATGATGAGCTTCCAAAAACATGAAATTAATCTTAATGTCAAAATAGAGTAGCAATATCCTTCTTGGAGAATAGCAAGTAATGCTGTGTAGTATCTAGGACTGTGCCACATAAGAATAAATTACTTGAAATATACTGAAGTTTTTCACTTGGATACTATCTTTAATTTATTAAACAAAATCCTTTCCTTTGTAAGAGAAATCTGGCCTACAATGATAGATATTTGACATTCGTAATTTTACAGTTTCCTCCTCAAACTGCAAAAAGAAAAATAATGTTTGTTTATCCATAAAGAATAGAGATGTGTTCCAAATTCCATAATGAGGTAACCTTTACTGGAAACACTTTGTCTGAAACTAGGTGATAATTCTTGTGTATGTTGTGGTTGAAAGTTAATCATCTTACACAGTTTTACTTGTGTGATGGTTATTCCAAGATCTGCTGAATGGTAAATTGAATGTGACATAAATTTGGTTCATATGCTGACTAAACTTCAACATATGAATGATGGATGATAAATGCATTAAAATAGGAAAATATCAACAAATGTAACATTGATTATTTTGGAGAGTCTAGAAAAATCAAATACAATATAACCTAAAAAGCCCATGTAAATTGTTCTCCAATACATCTCAGAAATGATTTATTTACAAAAGAATCCATTTACTGTTTAGAAAATTGGCCAAACCAGATAAGCAGCTCCTAATTGGCCACTACATTCCTTTCTCAAAGATGACTTCATATGGGCTCGTTCTGATTCCTAAGTTGTCCATCTTGCTTATAAAGAGAACTTAGGAAGCTACACTTTATTTTCTTTAGCTTTTATTTATTTTTTATTTTTTTTAAATATATGAAATTTATTGTCAAATTGGTTTCAATATAACACCCAGTGCTCATCCCAACAGGTGCCCTCCTCAATACCCATCACCCACACTCAGGAAGTTACACTTTAGATAAAAAGTTGAGAGTAAAACATAATACTCAAGAGCATGTATGTTTGCTGCACATTTTAGAAAGTTAAAAAAAATTAGTGAAGGCAATGTAAAAGCCTTACCCTTTAAGGTATATGGTGGTAGACTGGGGAGTGTGGCAAAAGTAACAGGTAGAGGGAAAATTCTGAGTGCCTTTCACCTTAATGGAATGATTTCCATAGATATGATTGCTGCAATCATTGGAAACAAACTTATTTATGAATGTGGTATCTTATTGTGTATTACCCCTCTTAAATTTAGAAGAAAGTAACATAAAATTATCCTTGGCAAGTGGCTGAGAAGGAAACATATCATTTTTATTTCTGGCTCTCACACTAAGCAAATAAATAAACAAACAAACTGAAAGTAACCATAGAAAGAATTATTGTTTAATTTAATCACTTCATTGTCCTTGATATGTTTCTGCTCACCTTGTAAAGTTTATGTATATTCCGGTTTCATGAGTTTAACATTACATTTATTTTACTTATATTTTAATTTTGTGCTGTTTTCTTTTTCTTTTTCTTTTTTCGTTGTTGTTCTGAAGCTTCTTTCAATTTTATATAATCAGAGTGTAGACAGTTACCAAGAATAACAGACTCTTTGGGAGGCTTAGTTTAGTTTTCTAAAGCCAATCCCTTTGAAACTTGGAGAATTAGGGATGTATTTTTTGTTTTTTATCAATTATAAAAGTAACAAAAACATAGATAAACAAGGGCCTCTCTAAGAATGTTTACTGATCTAAACAGGATAACAGTAGAGAAGGAGAAAAGTAAATTTGAACATAGAATAAATACAGCTCATCAATGGATATTTACCAGAGAGGCTTAGGATAAAATCAGTCATCAGTTCAATAGGAAAGGCCATCAACTTTATGATCCTGACTTTGTATTTATATGAACCTCAGTATCTGGGATACACTTGAAGTCAATTGCATACCGACCTCATTCAGTTTGGTGTAGTGCTGTTTGAAGAATATCATTTACAAGTGCTTAGAATAACCTGTCATATTAGTTTATAATGGGTCATGTGCTTACCTAAAATCATCTCAGATATCTTCATGCTAGTCAGTATCCCTAAGACAGGTTATCTTTCAAAGGCTGAAAATCATCACCATTTCCTTAAGGCAGCGGCAAAGAGAGAGCCATATTGTATGGATACTTTAAGTTATTACGCTTCTACTGCTGTCACTTGCGATCCCAGAGAACTGACAAGACACCAGTTCCTCTTGTAGGGCAGTGCTCATGGGGAACACTGTTCATTTGTTCCCAGTTTTCTCATATCGTCAAATTTAGTTCATTCATCGCATTTAATTATCAAAAAACTGGTAGACTGAGGCTACCGTATTATACAATATTAAAGATAAACTGAACTAATATAGTTTATCATCCACATTTTTCTCACCTGACATAATCCCATTAAACTAACTTTTGTTTGTATGTAAATTCTAAAGTTCATTATCACCTGAATGGACATTAACTGAACTTTTTTTTTTTTTTTTTTTTTTTTTTTATTCATTTTAGAATGAGAGAATGCAAGCAGGAGAGAAGGGCATAGGAAGAGAGAGAATCTCAAGCAGGCTCCATGCCTAAGGCAGAGCTCACTGTGGGCATGGATCTCAGGGTAGGGGGGCTGGATCCTACAACCCTGTGATCATGGGCTGGGATGAAATCAAGAGTGGGATGCTCAGCTGAAGGAGCCACCCAGGCGCCCCTAACTGAACTTTTTAAAGACCCGCAGGCTTGTTACTAGAACCTATTCACAATCTACACTCCTCCCCTGGGTTATATCATCATAGTTGTATATGCAGTGTAGATTCTTTAGTCCATAAATCACCATTTTTTACATATTCAGGAAAAAGGTGTTCCTCGTCAGTCCAGACTTGTATATTACACTGCGTGTTTATCATGGCCTTTTTGATAACTGGTAGGCATATAAACATATTAAATAGTAACATTTTAAGTTTACCTGCTTATACCTCCCTCTCCCTTCTATTTTTGTATTTAAAGTGCTAATTCTCTGTAATCCACATAGTTACCAAAGCCAGAAATCTAGGATTCCTTCCTTCCTTCCCTCCTTCCTTCTTTCTTTCCTTCTTTCTTTCCCCTTACTCCCTTCCTTCCTCCCTCTCTTCCTTCCTCCCTTCTTTCTTTCTCTCTCCCTCTCTTCCTTCCTTCCTCCTTCTTTCCTTCCCCTCTCTGCTTTCTTTCTTTCCTTCTATTTCTTTCTTTCTTTCTTTCTTTCTTTCTTTCTTTCTTTCTTCTCATATCATTGAATCTAACTGATCAAAAAACTTCTGTTACTCTTCTCTTCAAGTATATATATATGTTTATATTATATATATATGTATATTCTCATTCTCTTCCACATCTGACTATTCTCAAACTTTCCACTATCACATGAAGTCAATAATAGATCTACATCTTAGTACCCGGTGATGATCTGCTCCTTGTGAAGGTCGCTGTAGATATATAGGTCTTCTGAATAACTCCAGAAACTGCAAGATGTTTATTTTAGGCCTTTTCAACTCTTTTAGGAAAAGAAATTGTTCATCACTGTCCTTCATGATGCATCTATTGAATTCTGTGCTTTCAAAACAGAAGTTTAAATCAAATATGTCTTTTTGTGAGGAATTGTGTGTGTGTGTGTTTATTTTTTTTAAGGAAGAAATAAGACTGTAGCAATAGTAGCAATGAAAGAATGGCATGGATTGGAAAAAGAGCATACTTCTTTTTCCTGTGATGGGATCCTACAAAATCATACACTATGCGAGTCAGTAAAAAATATAGGGAAACTCAAGGGAAATATATGTGTAATTTTACCTATATTCTGAATCTCTGCATGCTATATTCCCCCCGATGCATTGTCTTTATCTAAAGTGCTAAAAAAGATAAGACATTCCATCATGCCTCTGTAGTTTAGCACAGAGCTGTGGCCTTTAACATTGTGCCAAAGGGCTGGCGCACCGAGTGTCTCTACCCATGTAACCCCAAATCGTGTTCAGAACATAGGGACATTTTTATAAAGGTGCATGGTTGTTTTACAAGTTTAAAGGTAAGCACAAAGATCTTGCTGTATAAAACAGGAGTTTTAGATAGGGAATAAAACAGATTCTTAACTGTATTTCATTTGGTAGATAAGACTAATGTCTTCAGCATTTCCAAGGGGCATACTTCTGAAAAATCAATTTGAGGAAGGAAAAATCATTAATCTCAGAGTGGAATTTTACACATACCAAGAAAGTCACATGGAGAATAGGCACAAGTTATCCTTGGTTGCCAAGGCAACTATAGTTTTAGTTTCTCTACTAAGCAAGCTTCTCCATTGTCCTCAGTTGTACCATGGATGTTAACTAAAATGCCATGTCCTCTTGCAAAGAGTTTCAGGATGCTGTTTTCCCGAGGGCTAATCAATGTAAGAGATTGCCCGTGAAGATAAGTCAGACAAATACATCATGACCTAATTTTCTTTTCATCTATCTGGTAAATCAACTGTGAAAATAAGAACTGACCCATATGTTGGGGGCTAAAAGTAATCACAACTGACCTAATCAAGATTAAGAAGTCATCTATGTTTAAAAAAAAAGATACCAAACGAGGAAGAGATTAGTAATTCTTTATTGAATCACACTTCAATTTAGCATTCCTTTGTTAAAGGTGAATATAGATTGTGGAGGTTAGGGGGCACTTGCTATAGGCTAATTATTTACAGACATGGCAAGCAAAATAGAATTATACTAGAACATGAAGGCAATGGTGATATAAATTTAGCAGAATCCATCAGTGCTTACAAGTCTAATAATTTCTCTAACATCTTCATTTGTGCTGGGAACAATCTGTAACACTCTTCCTCTCTCGTTTGATATCCTTAAATCATAATACGAATTATGTTGAGTTTTTACTATATTCTAAACACTACTCTTTGGTATATTTGGTGCATATCTTTAGCAGCTGAAGAAATTTAAAGCAGGATGGATTATATGACATGCAAAAAATTACTAATAAAAGAACATGGACTAAAAGCATTATACTAGTATGCTTAGTATTTGAAAACTTCCTTCAAAGGGACATTAATCGTACCCATATTCCAGAGTGAATATGATAATTAGTAAGATGGTAAGAACACTGCAACCCTTCACACAGAGTAAATAGTTAAAATTTTCCCTTTACTTTTTCTCATTTAGATTTTATTAATTCAAATGAAGCAAATTCAGTGGAAGCTGCGATCTTCAAGGAATTTTTTTTTATGAGAAATGAATCTGGATTGAGACTTTTTAAGAGGTATAGACCTTGGATAATTCAAGCACCTGCTGTTTATGGTGATGAGAAAGAAAGTAGGAATAAGCATAAGGTAATTGAATAGAATGGCGAAAAAAAAAGCATAGTGGATATTAAAGGAGAATGGACTAACTCATCGCTGATTTTGTGGAGTAACAACCAGGCATGGGGAGATGTAAAAATTTACAAGAAAAATACAAGCCTGTGGTCTAGAAGATAGTGTCAACCAAAAGAGTAAAAATACTTTAAAGGACAGTTGAGTAGATGGAATGTTTCTCGTGAAGATCACAAGAATGTGGAACATAACTTTTTGCCAAATCCTTGGATTATTTGGAGGAATGAAATATAACATAGGTGTGGAAATACAATACAATACAATACAATACAATACAATACAATACAATATAAACCATTGATTGGGAAGAGTGGAAAGCAGTGTTACTGAAGCACAGTCACATAGGGGAGAGTATCTTCCCAGAAGCTGGCTAATAGCAGGAAAAAACACCGCCCCTATTAATAGAAATAGGTAGTTGTTGCTTAAGGAGCAATTTTATGCACATGAGAATATTCCTTTAGGTGAGAGAATGGTGCTGTCATGAACAATTTTTCTGTGGTGATGCAGAATATTTGCATTATTGACTTATCCATGCTTAAATTCATATGAAGGACCACATTAAAGGATGAATGTAAATCCGTGAATGTGCTTCCTAAGTTCAAATACTCCAAAAAGTGCATTTTGCTGATCTGTGCATATTTGGGGTTGTATATTTTTACTGATATCACAAAATAATTTGTATCTGCCTAGAGATGTAGTAAAAGCAAAGATCAGATAGAACATCTTGAAGGAGAATTGTTGGAGCTGGAAATATCACAGTTATTCATCTCAAGATTTTTGAAAAATTTATAATTTGGAAATAATGTTGTATTTCAGAAGAAGAGCTAAGACAGTACAGAGTGTCTCTTTGTATCCTTCACTCAACTTCCATTAAGGTTAATATCTTCTAATGTGTCCTGGCATGTTCTTCTTGGGAGCTATCTTATTTGAATTTCCTTAAATTCTTGATTATATTATATTATATTATATTATATTATAAATATATTATATTATATTATATTATAATA
This sequence comes from Panthera uncia, assembly GCF_023721935.1. Taxonomy (NCBI): domain Eukaryota; kingdom Metazoa; phylum Chordata; class Mammalia; order Carnivora; family Felidae; genus Panthera; species Panthera uncia. The sequence continues at coordinate 130,677,438 of NW_026057577.1, read as the reverse complement.
TATTTATACACACACACACATATATATATATATATATATATATATATATATATATATACTTTTACTTTGGGGCAGACTATAATAATAACAACTAATCATAGACTCCATCTCTCTAGTTTTTACACCAATTTTTTTTCCACTCCAGGATACAGTCCAGTATATTATATTGCACTCAGGCATCATACTATCTTCACTTTCTTTAATTTGTGACAGTTTCTCTCCCCTCCCTACTTTTTTAATATTTATTTTTAGCATATTGTTTTTATCTAGACACTTCTGTTAGATCCTAGTCAAATAACTTACAGATACTATCCTTCTGTTTGGATATACCTGAATACCATAGATGTGGTGTCATCACATTGTATCAGAAAGTACACGGTATCGACACGACTCATTCCATGACTGTTTTGATCACATAGTTAAAATATGGTATTTTCACATATCTCTATTATAAAGTTACAGCTTTTTCTTTTCTAAACTCTATTTGATAGAAGGAAGTCTCTAAGTTCAGTTCATACTCAACGGGAAGGGAATCAAGCTCCATGTCTGGACATATGTAAAAATCACCATAGTCAAATATTTTGAGGGAGATACTTTGAGTCTATGTACATATTCTACTTCTCCTTATAATTATTGACCACAAATTTTAATATTCTTTAGTCCACAACAATTATTATTGCGGTTCTCTAATGTTCCTTTTTTTATTAACTGTTAAAAATTATTTATGACACATTTTAAGACGATAAGGAAGACATTATTCAAACTAGAATTAGTCTCAACTCCAAATAGAAATGGAAAGTGAGGATTTATAGCCAAGGAATATGGTGGGAGCCAGTGGATGGAGATGATTAAGAAGGAATATCAGAGGTAATGGAAGATTCTGGCTAAACCAACATGACAGGATTCTTGGTATAGATTGGCAAGGGTGATATGGTATCATCTAGGGGATGAGTAATTTGACCAGGTATCAAAGGTGATTAAGATATTTAGGGTGGTAGTTTCTCACTAACCTGACAGCAGGCTTCTTGCTCTGGAGGACAAGAACCAAAGATTCAGTCTCATCAAAAAAGGGCTTAGAGGAACCTGACTACAATTTTGTTAAGGACAGAGTCTTTGCCATTAACTCATTCCTTTCACGTTTATAAATCAGAATTCTTCTCTGAGGGAGATTTGAACCTTCTCTTTAATTAATTTATTTATTCTATCCTTTGTAACAGTTTGATTTTGTGGATATTTATTTTATGGCAGTTCACAATGACAGAAAACTCTTAGTTTACTTTTTTCTGAGGTAGCCCTCCAGTTGGCCCAAATTACTGTCTTCTCCTTTAGGCGCCCAAGGGGTTCTTCATTGTCTCTAGTCTATTTTCTCTCTGTTATTTAGATTCGGTAGTTTCTAAAATTCCACTTCATGTTCACTGATTCTTTCTTCTATCTTCTCAATTCCATTCTTTAAACTGTATAGGAATTACTCTTTCTCCCCTTTCCCTAGCCCCCACTTCCGGCCAGGGTTAGAATTGCTTTTATTCCCATCTATTTCTCTCCTCTTTTTCCTGCTGCTGTGACTTACACAAATGCCCACAGACTACTTTTTTTTCCCTTGCCCCCGTATGTTGATATGTGTGTGTGTATTAATTACATTTGTATGTTATAAAGATATATTTATTTACATATAATATAATATATAACATAACATTAGTAGATTGATCTGGATGGATTTCTCAAGTGCCTTGTGCCCCGATCAAGTCAACACTACATCAAAAACAATCTAAGTATTCTTCTTGATCTTCCACGTGAGCTCCCAGTGGAGTTCCAGGAGAGACAGCCTGAAAGGGCAGGCGATTCTCCTGTCCTTTATGGTCAGCTAGAGCTTTATACTGTCATGTTAGCCCAGAGTTAGCAACTCCTTTAAAGTTTCTACTTAAATATAGTCAACAGATTATATGACCAAGTGTCTGTCCCAGAGAAGCAAACACTGAGATCCCATTTCTGTCCCCAGGGACCTATCTTTCAATATATTTCAGGTAGTTGGACTTTCGGTTCTCCAGTGTTTCCAAGAAAAGTCATTAATTTGTAGTAGGTGTAGCTTTTTATCTCATCCTAAGGGGTGGGAGCAACATTCGTTTCAGCTCTTTTAAATTCTGACTTGAAAGTTGAGAGGAGGTTTTCCTTGCAGGTCAGAACTTGAAAAAGCTGGGAAGAGTGTTGCTCCCGCCCTTGGAACAAGGTAAAGAGCTACCCCAGCGACAGCAGAAAAATTATGAAGTGGAGATATGGAAACCTGAAATCTATCTGTTATCTCCTCCCAGTGCATCTTATTAATATATTGTAAGTTTGAAAAATCAATCAAAAGAATCTCTTTTTTTGTTTTACATAAAATCCTGAAATTTGGATAATGAACTTGAAGACAATCTGTGAAGAAACTATATACCTAATTGGTTTAAGTAAAATGACACAGCTCTGAATTCATTTTTTTCCCCAGCTATGTCAAAGCATTTTGATTAGATTGATAAAAAGCAGAACTGGTGTTGATATTACTTTTTTTCACAGATAGGGAACATAGCAAGGCCATTGAGTAATCTCTTTCTGTAAATAATTCTATTATATACATACGAATTTATCAGTACCCTTCCTTATACTCAATTGGATAATCAGAATTAATTTTATCGTCTTATTTAATTATAATTTAGTATTTTCAGCATGCTTTGTAACATAGTGTTCCATAAATCTGATGAAATATAAACCAGTGGATGAAACACTGATTTGGTTAACTTAACTAATGTTATCTTCCTGAGCAACCGTAGAGTTGTTTTCATTCTTTATCAAACACATTTTCCCTCAAATACAATATTGCAATTACAGACTGTGCATGAAAATGTCTGTGCATTGTACTAGTGCCAATGAGTAATCTCCTGTTTGGGGCTATAAACATTTCAGTTCAGCTGTTCAATGCATGTTTACATAAGCTCACATCTTCCCACTCAACAAGATTTCTAAAAGAGCACAGCTCAGTGAAAAATTGAAGAGGGAATGATGAGTGGAAAACAAGTCTATTCTTAACAAGCTATAATCAAATCATTATATGAAGCTTTATTCTTCTGCATTTCGTATCCTAGTCCTTCAGCGAAAGAAACAGAATAGGGGAAAAAGTTGACAAATAATATTACAGTTCAAATTGAAATTCTACGTATCTTAAAAAGTAGATGCTGAGTCACAAAAAAGAAAGATTAATAACTGCTGTTTTCAAATGGCACTGTAAGAGGTTTTGTTTCCAGATACAGGTTACCCATGGAATATTGCCATCTAGTATAAGAAGTTAGGGGCCATATGTTGAAAATCATAGGAATTTTTTCAGGAGGTAACACATTGATTGCCCAGATTTCTAAACCCAATATTTTAAGAACCAATATTTTGCATTAGATGCCAAGAGAAAATATTGTGAAATAAAAATACTGACAATTCTCCCTAAAATCACTTATTTGGATGAATAGTTGAGCTCTTTTTTACCACAAATTCCTGTGCTTACACAATGACAGGAAATGGGTGATCAAAGGTAAAGTGTCTGTCATGCTCTTAATGAGCATAGTACAGTATACGACATGATATACAACAGTGCAAGGTGGAAACATTTTATTAATGATACTTTCCCAGCTGCCTGAAGGAGGAAGTGATCCCAAGCCTGCACCCGACCTACAGATGGACAAATGTATTGTGGGCAAAATCAGGTGTCTAATTTCGTTTGGGGGCTTCGGTACTCAACTTAATGAATTGAAATCAACCCAAATCAAGTCCAGCCCTGCTTCTTGGAGATTTTATAAGATGGTAGTTTTGAAATATTTTTGTTTCATATACTATCATTTAAACACATGTGGGCTTTCAACGTGATACATGTATTATTATTAATTAACAGGATATATAAGAATCTTATAATCTGTTATCTATTTTATAAGATATGGAAGTAAATTTTAATTTTAAAAATATATGATAAAGATACACTTGAGTTTATATTTGTTATACATAAACTCTTATTAAATACTTTTACCATTTTAATAAAGGTGATGTGACTGTGCATTTTCTTAGACATTTCTAATTTCAGCTTAACAATCAATTTTAATGTCTGTCATAGCTGGAAAATATATCTCCTAAGAATCCACAGATATACATTCATCAATGGCTCTACTTACTAAACTATGGTACTTATTATTAAATATAATCTTCATTTAAACAAATATACATATTTGTACAATAGATATGTATGTGGACAGTCAGTAACATATGCACAGATATTCACATGTACATAAACACACACACATTGTTATATGTATGGTAGTTTTAAAATATAACAGCAAATTTTTTGACAGTGCTCCCATTGAGAAGCAGGAATCTGTATTTCTTCTTCATTTTGCAAACTGGACCATTTGAAACATCGTAACTCTTTCCTCAGGTAGCTAATGGCCTGGTTATAAATAATACACATTCAAAATAATCAGATCATAGGAAAAATTCAGCATAAATTATTTTTATTGTGGAAAAAATATTGATGAAAGATGAAGATACTTGAGTGGAATTTCCATCTCTTCCATTCCAAATGTTCCAAAGCACATTATAATATAATATATTTGAAGAAAATCGTTTGTGCTATTGTAGCAGCAATTAGAATCTTGTCATTCTTTGTGGGGAAATGAAGACCACATTTATATAAAGTATTATAATTTATAAGTCTTTTCATGTTTATAATATAATTAATCTGGTAACTTTGTAAAGTAGTTCCTAATCAGTGTTGTGGAAAATGAAGAAAAGAAACATACGGTTGCATAAATCATATAAATAGTAAGTAGCACACTGTCTGAAACTGAAACAGATATCTATCAAATTCAAACCCAAATATCTTATGGTTGGTAAAAGATAGTTGATTTGAGAAATAATGAAAGCCTCATCTGCAATTTGCCTAAAAGTCTCTTATTCTACACATTGTGAAATGCTAAATCTATTTACGATGCTTGCACTTGGAAGTGTGACAAAAATTTTCACTTATTTCCATGTTACAAAATATGCATAAGACATTACTCTGTCACAGGATTACATGATGTCACCTACAACATTAACTCAATTCTGCATTAGACTAGTTCTTTACTTTGTAGTCTTTACTTAATAAACAGATGCTATGTTTTGTATTGCTGTATTCAGAACTGTTACTGTGCCAATTATAACTTTAATCCAAATCTTTCCTCTTGTACAAGTGAACGATAAATTATTTTTAGTACCTTCTGTTTCAGTAAAAATCAGCAGTGGTCTTTTAGGCTTATATTCACCATGCTTTTCCATCAAACTGTGTTAATCAATTCTAACTATTAAAAATATATATCTATATTATATATATAGATATGTCTTTGAAACAGAAATAAGTATTTCCTCCATTTTTTTTTAATTCAGCAATTCAGTACACATTATTACTTGCTTAATTTAATTAGGATAACACAAAAATTTCTTTATATTAACGCTTGTTAAATTTAAAGTAGTTAATTCAGCTGTTCTGGAAGAACAGAGTCAATTAGGATTTCCTTTAGTACTCCCTACTTTTAATTGTAGTCCTTATTCATACATACATATGGTGGAAACTATTGGGGGGCACCTTTCTGAAGAGTACTGATAGTATATTTCAAAGTACGTTACTCTGTGTCAAGCAGTTAAATATTTTAAAGTATTTACCTAAAAAGTAAAACACTACACAAGATTGTATTTTTTTTTAATGTTTATTTACTTTTTGAGAGAGAGACAGAGCATGAGCAGGGGAGAGGCTGAGAGAGAGGGAGACACAGAATCCAAAGCAGGCTCCAGGCTCTGAGCTGTCAGTACAGAGCCCTTTGGGGGCTCAAACCCACAAACATTGAGATCATGAGCTAAGATGAAGTCGGACACTTAACTGACTGAGCCACCCACAAGCCCCCACAAGACTGTATTTTTAAAGATATTATCAAATATCTTAAGATAATATGGGGATATAATAAAATCAAATGTCATGAATTATCACAAATTTATGGGTTTTTTTTTGCTATTATTGCTGAAATTATTTTCTAATGTCCACTTCTAAGTCAGATGGGTTTGTTTGCTTTGTCCTTCTCAATTCTCTAAGGTCAATTATGTAGTCTGAGTAAGCCATTCTTCCGTTGAGTGCTGTGTGTGTGTGTGTGTGTGTGTGTGTATAATGAACTGATATTCAGTTTGGATGAACATATTTTTTCTAAAAACACTTATATTTCTCATAAATATTATTTTTGATTTATAAGACATGTGTGACTTTTATGAAGTTATTCTTCTTCAAGATTTACCTCTTCCAGGTGGCTCATGTGGTTGAACCAGCGACTCTTGATTTCTGCTCAGGTCGTGATCGCACAGTTTGTGAGATCAAGCCCCATGTGGGCTGTCAGTGCAGACCCTGCTTGGCATTCTCTCTTTTCCTCTCTCTATGCCCCTCTCCTGCTCACACACACACACACACATACACTCTCTCTCTCTCTCTCAAAATAAATACATAAACTTGAAACAAAAAACAAAATAAAACAAAACAAAAAAAAGATTTACCTCTTTGTGGTTCCTGCATGGCTCAGTTGGTTAAGCGTCTGACTCTTGATTTTGGCCCCCGTCATGATCCCAGGGTTGTGGGATCGAGCCCCGCGTTGGGCTCTGTGCTGGACAGCTTTGGAGCCTGGAGCCTGCTTCCGATTCTGTGTCTCCCTCTCTCTCTGTCCCTCTACTGCTCACACTCTGTCTCTCTCTCCCTCAAAATAAATAAACATTTAAAAAAAAAGAATTAGTTAACCTAACCAGCAAGAATAAGGAGTGCATGTCTTGCCAAAAAGGTTTGGAAGCTGGTCAGATATACGTAATTCAACCCGTGGCAGGTCACTGGTGAGCTTCGAATACATTTTCCAAAAAGAGAGCTAATCTGTATATGTTTTGTTGTGTTTTCAAATTCAATTACCAAATGTTTCAACAGTAACTGTAAATTCAATTTAGAAATTGTAAATTCTATGCTGTGTTTTCCACCTTCTGAATTCTTATGGCATCTTCTAATTAATTTAGATTTTAGATTTTTCTTTCCCACTTTCATCAGTTGAAACACATTAATTTTTTATACTTTGTCTCCAATAATCAATCGTCATAAATACTTGGAATTCCCTGGGATTATTTGTTGTTCGTTTGCTTTCCTTTGCTCATGGAGGATCTCTCTCCCTCTCTCTCTTTCTCTCTCATTTTGGTTAATATTCTTATTTGCCAAGGCTCTGTGGAGTCAGCTGTGGCCTGGGGCAAGTCTGTATCTTGCCTAAGATAGTTTAACATTATTTTCCAATGTCCTGGGTTAAGAAAGATTATGAGGCAGAACTTGGAACAAGAGGACAAAAAGGCATTGATCAATGATTAGGGACTGCTACTTCACAGGATGGGGATGATAGGACATATGTCATATACTTAAATGGTGACTATTTTCTGTTTGCCCCAGCCCTAGTTTACATTTGTCATCTTAGCTTCTCATTTAGTTTAGCATGTTTTCAAGCTTTTCTTTTTATAACAAGACACATTTTCTTTTTTCTTCAACCCTTCTCAGATGGAACACGATAGAAATTTTTCTTCCAAAGACAAATTGTGTATTTAATTAAAACTTACATATTAGATTTCAATACCTCACTCATCCGACGATGAATATGTAATCTGAATAAAATGTTGACATTTGCATCCATTATAGAATCTGTGGGAATGGCCCTAATCATATAAAACCAGAAGAAACAAATATGTGGAGAGAATGACAACTTAGTTATTTTAAGACTATCTCCCTGGACAAGGAACTATCACAGGTCTATATAGAAAATGTCTGTGCACATCACTCTTTTAAGCGTGACTTTCCATTTAAATCAAATGCCGACTGTTCTGAAAGTGACTCCACTTACGTTCTCTTCCAAAGTTTTCTATGTACCTGTGTAACATGGAACAATAGGTCAGTGTGTTTCTCCCTTAGCAGAAATTTAGATTTCTCTTTCAACTTGTTCCAAATATAATTGTTATTTTTCTTTTTACTGTCACTAGTAAGATTTTGGAAATGTTTGCACGCTTCAAGAACGATGTTGTAAATCAGTCTACATGCTATAATGGTAGTGGCTATATTTTGGTTGTGATTTGTTTAATATCAGTTGGAAATGTTAGTAAATTATTAGTAAAATAGTGAAATATTCCACAATAAAAATAGCGAACAAACAACAGCTAGCAAACAGCTTTTGAAGCTTTTAGTGAATTGCACTTATCAAAAACAAATACTTCAACAAGAAGACATTTACAGTTATCCTTATAAAAGCAAGAGAGGTCCAGACAATATTAAGGGAGTAGAGCTGCAATATCGTATGTGGATTAATTTTGAATTTTGAATCTCTCCACTTGTTGGAATAATAATTTTATAGAACACTCATTTTTAACTGGATCAGTGGATATTCAGTACTACAATGGGATCACACTGAGAAAGGCTTTGACTTTTCAGCTTCTGACTCTAGAAAAACTATGGTTAATAATCATAAGTAGAAATAACTTATTCAATGAGTTTCAATTTTATGAAATGTTTGTCAAGGAAAGACACTTTAAATGCAGGAAATATGCAGCATCTGGGAAAAAGCTAGAATGTAAATATTTACACATTCAAATGCAGAAAAAAAATAGCTTTAAGAAAACACTCCATTAGTAGAATTTGTTTCTTAGCTCAGCACTTTTAGAGAAATTACTTTTCCAATGAAAAAATTATGGTTTCAATAAAGGAGTGTCTCAACTTCAAATTTTGCAACAATAAAACATAAATTTGAAGATGATTGCTTGGTACTTTTCTACAAAATGAACTAATACGATCATATTGAAAAATAGACTGATCAAAAATATAATAAGCTTTTAAAGGCAACCAAGACTAAGAAACCAAGTTGCATAAATGAATATGCATAGTGCTTCCCCTACTCATTTTATTCTTAATTTGTTGCTCTTATAGTGAGCACATATAGCGTTATTTCACTAACTACTTCACTAACAAGGTTGTGTTTCTGTTTTAGAAGTCATTTTATTTTTGAATATTCATGTAATATAAATATTTACCACATTCTCCAACATACAAATTAATATTTTGGTAAAACAAGAATATTTTAAAATGAGCTGATTTTATTTAACTGTATTCTCCCTTTAATTCTGAAAATTGTCCCCATTTAGATGATAAGCTATACAGTCCATCATATATTGGCCAACTTTTTTAAAAGTTTATTTATTTATTTTGAGAGAGAGAGAGAGCAAGCTGGGGAGGAACAGAGAGAAAGGGAGAGAGAGAATCCCAAGCAGGCTCCATGCTGATAGCACAGAGCCCAACACAGGGCTTGATCTCACAAACTGTGAGATCATGACCAGTCCTGAAATCTAGAGTCAGACGCTTAACTGACTGAGTCACCCAGGTTCCCCTCCTCAACCTTCTTTTAGATCTTTTCTTTCACAATCAGGATAAGTAGAAAGGGAAGTGGCAAGAATTAACTAGATTTCTACTTTAATTGACTCACTAGGCAAGTTCCCTATCATTCTAGATGCTTTGTGCAAAATATACTGGATTAGCAGAAGTTACCAGTCATGAGTGAGAGTCAAGTTGATGTGAGTGGGAAATGCTGTACTAAGTCAACTCTCTCATACCTTGTCCACATTAGGACCGTATTGCCCGAAGCTGAATCAAATATTTGATCGCTCACTTGAACGACTCACTTTAGTTAAACAAGGAAGTAGTAAACTTTCTGCAAATGAGTTAAGAAAGAAAAAGTGTTCATTCAGATGGTGCAGTATAAACATGTGTGAATTAAAAAATAGATGTACAAAGGGGCCAGGTGAAAAAATCACAGCATCCCTCTTTTTATAATCAATCATTATTAAGCACCCATCATGTGCTAGCTATAAACAAATATACATTGTTTACAAAAATATAACCTCTAGGGCACCTGGGTGGTTCAGTCAGTTAAGCATCTGACTTCAGCTCAGGTCATGATCTCACGGTTCGTGAGTTTGAGGCTCGATTAGGGTGAGCTCGAGCCTCGCTTCTGGTAACACCAGCTGCAATTTGGGTAAAAACAAGAGCCTCATTTCAGGTGAGCCTCACTTCTCTCTCTCGCTCTCTCTCTCTCTCTCTGCCCCTTGTGGGATTCTCTTTCTCTCCTTCTCTCTCTTTTTACCCCTCACTCACCTGCACCGTCTCTCTCTCTCTCAAAAACAAACAACCTCTATTACCTGAAATACATTGTAGATACAGTATTTAAGAGTTAGGAAGATATTTATAATTAAACAGAAGATGTTCAGGCAGCTCATATATTAAATTTTGAAATGGTGGAAAATAAAGAAGATATTTACAAACATAGTATGAATCTATTACTGACAGAAGGTATTTTTTAATGTTTATTTATTTTTGAGAAAGAGAGAGAGACAGAGTGCAAGGAGAGAGGGAGACACAGAATCTGAAGCAGGCTCCAGGCTCTGAGCTGTCAGCACAGAGCCTGATACGGGGCTCGAACCCATGAACTGTGAGATCATGACCTGAGCTGAAGTCAGATGCTCAACTGACTGAGCCACCCAGGCATCCCAAGAGTATCTTTTGAAAGAAAAAGAAAAAAAAAAGAAAATCCTCATAGTTAATCCAAATCACAAAACGGATTCTCAATACCCCACTTACTGAGTTATAGTAATAAATGTTCTGCTAAGCCTGGATGCACATCTGAGATTTTTTGGAGGAGCGTGAAATATCCTGTGACAGTCTTCAATCAGTAGTATGTTTCTATATTCCCAAGGACCTGGTCTTCAAAGCAATGTTGCAAGGCTGAAACCTGTCCCATTAAACATTAAAAAATGTATACACTTAACTTTCAGACCCATTGCTGAGAGGAATATCTGAGCTTTACTATTCCTGGTTAGGTCTGGACATATAAACCAAGAAGGAGATTCTTGACAAGTTGGTACAATCTGCATGCAGAAGTATCTTTAGGAGCTTATGAAGGAAACGAGAGTTATAAAGTTGCAAAGAGCTGAAGGAATAATAAGAAAATATGCTAATAAGTAGCAAAAACTCAAAGACACTGTTTATCTTTTTGGAAGAACTGGGCTTTCCTTTGCAAAATCCTGAAGTTGAGAGATGAATCTGAGATAATAACCAGTTTCATGTGAGAACATAGCTTAGGGAGTCTTGGATCTCTGTAAATGAGATACATCCAATAAGAAGCCAGAAAGTCACTAGGGGACTAAAGACAGTGTTGACAAATAATGAAACATAAGATTTCCCGTAAAGCTCCCTTTCTCTGAGATCTGAGCAAGAAGGTTTGACCCTTAGGTCAAAGTCAGAGAAGGATCCACGGCAGAGAATGGGTGCCATTGCATCAGGCCCAGAGTATCCCTGGCAGAACAGGACTGATCCTGCAAAGGTACGTAAATGAGCAAAGAATCATAAACAGAGTATAGATAAAGAGAATTTGTAGAAGAATGTAATTAATTCTAAAGGATGCAAGCCAGACACTCCGTCTATTGCCTAAGATAGGCCTCAAGACAAGCCAACAAATTGCTTTCCTGAGGATAGGGCTGGACCAAAATCTTAAAACGTGTGTTAATCAGTTCCTTGTTCGAGTACCAGGGGACCAACTAGCTATACTGTTCATTAAAATCAGGGGACTGTGGAATTGGCATAATAGCTTTGTGGCATATATGAAAGACATTCCTCTTAAAAACTCCAGGTTAATATGTGGTAGAAGATATAGACATTCAGGAGAGAAACTACTTAAAAGCAATTCTTGATATAAAGGTTTCTTGCGGCACTCCAGTGTTGAATGGATAATCTATAAAGGAGAGAATCCATACATGTGTGATGATCGACTTAAAGGATTTACCCGGAAGTCAACCTGCGAGATTGAGAGATTCATCTAAAAAGGTAACACAGACAGGTGGAAAGACTATAGAAAATGCTTAACCACAAGTTAGTCTTTACAGCTTATGTTTATAAAAGATGTCAATATGATTAATTATAACTACTGTTCATTGCAATCAAGGAAAAGGACAGGATGCTATGAGACAATGGGTGTGAGTGTGAGTGCAAAAATGTTTTGAGTTGATTGTTCAGGAAAGTTCTTTCTATGATAGACACATTTAAGCAGAGATCTGAGGGACAGGTAGAACTTCATTATAAGAAATATAGGAATATCAATGATTATGTCAGAGAAAACAGGATAGAGGAATGTGCTGGGTTTGGAAAAAGACTGAGGTACTCAAGAAAATGAGGAAGGCAATGTGGTAGAAGACTAGATGTTGGTGGACAGAGCTCATAAAAGAGGCTGGAGAATGGGGTAACATCCACAATGCAGTCATCCAGGGCCTTGTAGGCCATTGTGATCCATTTGTTGTTTTATGTTTATTTCCCTGGTATCTTTTAAGATTGTTTTCCCTTTATACACAGTGTCCTCCAGATTTGGGACAGTATACCTAAATATGTGCATTTGTTTGAGTTAATTGCATTTTGCTATCCTTAGCTCTTTCAAATTGATAGGAGGTGGAATTCTAAAATTCAGGACAACTAACAACCTTTCAATATATGCTTCTCTGTTATTGTCTGTATGCCTCCCCCCACCCAACCCAGGAATACCCAGTAATTGAGAGGGTCTCAAAATCTTTCTGCCATTTACCTATACTTCGATTTTATTTCTTTGATATCTCTTCTTGTTATGCTCTGAATTTTTAAATATATCCAATCAATGGAATCTTTTGATTAGGATTAAGCTAGCATTGATCTCAGGAACTCTTCTTCTCCTATCCTCAACGTCCATGGCCATCATGATATCTTCTTCTCTTCCTTCATAAGGAGTTTCCAGTTGGTATCATTTCTTGATTTTTGTCTTCATGTGTCCTTTAAGCACTTTAGTTACCTTTTCCTATCTTTAAGAAATATAAATGTACTTATTTTGAAATCATTTTCAAATTCCCTACTATTGAAAACCTTTGTAAATTACTTGAGTTCATTAATAATGAGGGTTTTTGAGAACATTTTTTTCATTTTTTTTCTCACTTGCTTTATAATCTTTATTTGTCAGCTCACGGCTCATTGTAAAAAGTTTTAGGTAGCACAATTTCTTTGTTTAGTTTTTTTGTTTTGTTTTGTTTTTTTAATCAGTGTCTTCTTCTCTCCAACTTGTGATTTTATAGTTGCCTGACCTCAATTCTGGGCCCCACTATTTGAGGCTGTTGTTCAGAAGTAACCAGGGAGATACCACAGTTCAAGTAACCTGGCCTAAGCCAAGGTTCGATGGTTTTCTCTTTTTCTCTCACTACCCCAGGTGACTAATATCCCTATGGCTCAGTTTCAGATGTTTGATCATCCTACTTCCTGGGTGCCAGAGGTTTCTTTAGGGATTACTTACATACTATGAGCCTGGCTTTTGTTCCCTGCAATGCATGGGCCACTTATCCACTAGAAATGAAACTCCACATGCCTTTTCTATCCCTGGACGTGTAATTCAGCAGGTTCATAGTTTCAGCTTTTACATCATGCTGATAGATTGAAGAGTTTGTCTTGTTTTTGAGTAGGCCCTTATTCACAACTACAATGCAATATGAATTTGAGTCCCATTATGCCAGGGAGTGACATAATCCAAATTATAATTTTAAGAAGGTCACCTCTGCAGCTACATCCAGAACAGACTGGAACGGCTACAGGGGAAGCGGTAATAGGAGAATGGGAAAGGGAGGCAACAACAATGATGGATTTGGGCATAAAGAAGTAAAGCAACAGTGTGAACCATAATCAGTGTCACTGACCTCATAATGTAACACAGCAACAAATCTAGCTCATTATTAGAAAGTGCGATTCATAGAGAATCCATCTCCCTAGATTATTTTCTCTCATTTTTATTCACCTTTTTCAAGGCTCAGCATAGATCACAACTCCCACCCATTTATTACCCTCCATTTGTAGAATTTCTATTTATTTTGTTTTAGTTTATATTAATGGCTTTTGACATTCTTTATCTTTAGGTTAATAATAAACTGTATTTGTGGGTCTGAAGCCTCCTTTCTTAGTTCCTCAAAAGCAGACAATGTGGTACATTTCCTTTTTGGTAATAAAATGTGTGCCATGAAAGGGAATTTAAAATGTGTGTGTGTGTGTGAATCAATTTTGATATTGCTGAGGGTAAGGTAAAATTCAGAATATAAGTGTAGGCTTAGTTGAAAGTAACCCTCATTTGTTTCCCCAAATTCCTTTTGGCATTAAAGGTTTAGTGCTCATATTTGCTCCTGTATCTCTGGCATCTTGCCTGCACATAGAAAGGTAAACTGTCCTAAAAATAACTAACTAAATAACTAACTAACTAAAGAAATAACTCTCTAACTTTTTAAAACTTATATTATTTTTATAAAACAATCAAAAATTGAGGGTTTAAAAAGTTGTACTCTGATGCGCATTCAGACGAAAACAATGATTACTTCAATTGATCTTATGCTTAGTCTTTTAAAATTTTAAAAGCATTGAAGGCGTTAAAAATGTATACAGTTAAAGAGAGTGATGTCAATTGGCATATGAAAAACTCTCAGGCATACACTGCAGGAAACCAATATGCAAGCATAATCCACGTTTCACTGCCAAGATTATAGTTATTTGAGGAGTATCATTATACGTGCCTTCACAGAGCACTAGAATCATATGAAATACTCAACACCTGACACCTAGTCAGTGTTAAGCTAATCAATTTAGCAAAAAAAAAAAAAAATAGCTTGTTTACAAATAAGTTTAAGACATTTTTAAAACAGAAAAACAATCATTCCTTTCATAATTGTCCTGTGAGGTAGTTAAAACTCTAGTGTCCTGGACATGAAATAGTGACTATAAAATGGCTAAATGCCATAAGAGATCTGTAGAAAAAATAATCTATAATTTTAAATTTTTAAATATTTCATTCCAAGATGTAAACATTTGTTAATTAAAAAAAAAATGTTTTTGAATGTGTATTTATTTTTGAGAGAGACAGAGAAAGAGTGCAAGCAGGGGAGAGGCAGAGAGAGAGGGAGACACAGAATCCGAAGCAGGCTCCAGGTGCTGAGCTATCAGCACAGAGCCCGATGCGGGGCTCAAACTCATCAACTGCGAGATATGACCTGAGTCCGAAGTCAGTTGCTTAACGGACTGAGCCACCCAGGACTGAGCCACCCAGGCACCCCAACTTGTGTTACATTTTTAAGACTATAGTCATAGCAAAATTTATCAACAGGAAAGTGAAAGATAATTTACCATCAACTCTTTTCCTCATTTTCCCCTCTCCACTTCATCTTACAGTTCTCCATCTTTTGCAGTAAGGTCATTTTTGTTGGTACAAAGAAACATAAACTTATCCTCTCTTTGCAGTAGCAACTTCCCTTGTGACTCTGGCCTCCTACCTATTCAATGGCATTTGCCAAGGCTTAATATGGAGCTTTTCTATTTGTAGGTCTGCCCTTCACAGAACATAAATCATGTGTGGCAACCTCAGATCACCAGCTTCCTGGTGGAGATGAAAAACATTTGCAGATTGTGATTGAAATTCTTTTTCCCCAGGCACTGCACAAGCCCCTCCCTCAACCTCCGGAGAGACTTTAAACCTCCAAGTGAAGGTAGAAGTTTCTCATGTATATCCCAATGCCCCAAATCTGTCGAAGTTTTGCTATTTTTGTCAAGTTATGCATGCACGATTCTTACCATCCTTTTCATTTGAGTGAAATTCTAATTTTTTCTGTGCCAACATTGATATTTGATATAGTTTTTCTTAATGACTGACTTTGGTGCACAAATTTGTAATCCTTTTATTCATTGATTTTGGTAATGTACTCATGGTTTAACTTAGTTTTTGAAATTCACCACATTTTAATTATGAATTGAAAACGTGCTGAAAATTCTCCATACTCCTTCCACCATTAGCTGGCTGAAAATAGAAGAACAGAAGACTCTAAAGGCTGCAGAACCCCGTGATCAAAGGAGACTTGATCTCTGAGTGACCGTGTGGAACAGAGCCTCCACTCCCTACCCCATTGCTGACAGTTTCCTGCTCAGGATATCTTCAAAAGTACACTATTGTGTGTACATATACATATATATATACATACATATATATATGTATGTGTATATATATATATATATATATATATATATATATATAGTTTGAGAATAAATACAACTTTGCAAAATTCTAATAACTATTCTATAACCAGCTATATATGACAAAACTAATAACATGGATAAATGGTAAAAAGTGTAGTTGGTTATAGTATAGCTTTTTTGGAGATTTTGTCAAGTTGCTCTACAAATCATTCTCTAATAATATCAAAATTGAAATCACGAACAGTTATGTAAAAGAGTTCAAGTTGTACCAATCCTTGTTATTATTATTATTTTGTCATTTGCCATTCTTGGTCTCATTTCTTAGAATTACTTGTTAGAATTTTGTTCAGGCACATACAATAGTTTAATTACATGTCACTATTCTGAATTTAGTCGCATGGCCATACCCAGACATAGCATTTTAGCTATCACTGGGAGTAAAGCATAATTGGAAGTTGGACGGATAGTAAGAGTCTTTGTCTTTGTCTGTTTTTATATTTTTAAGTTGTTTTTTTAATTTATTGACTTTATAGTAGAAGCAGAAAGAGCTGACTCCAAATTTATCAGTCTTCTAACCCATAAATTCTGCTGCCATCGGTTTTAAGATATCCTTTAACAATTTTTGATGTATTATTGCTTTTTTGGCTAAAAATAATCTTCAGTTTTCAGCATGTATTCAACTTGGAGGTTTTATTTATGATGTGGAAGAATCTATCATTTTAAATATAGACAGCACTTTGTTAAAGCACCATTTAGTTAATAACCTATTCTTTCTCTATTTTTTTAATGATTAATTTATCAGACACTATATCAGTTTAAAGTTGTGATTCTCCTAACCTCATGAGGGATCTGCAAAAACTTGCAAGAAACTTTGAGAGAGTTTCTACCAACTATCTCAGGATATAGCTTCAAAGGTATTTTCAATTCATTGCCAATAAGCTACCATGAATCATATGTACTTTATTTTTTTATTCAGCTATATTGTTGAGCTTCCATCCTGATTCTAATGATAAATAAATTATCAAAGGCATTTTATGTAGACATTTTCACAGCTAGTAATATTTTGTCTTGTTAATTTTAAACTTTTTATATACAGCATCATTAAGTAGTGTATAGGCTTTTAGTGGAAGTTTTTTATGCGGATAAAAAATATATATTCCTTAAAAGCTTGGTTTGAAAAAAAATTCTTAAATTTAAATTTGATTAATTATTTTTACAGTAGTTCACAAAATATTTTATACTTTTCTTTTTTAATCTTTCAAAGTAGCAAATAAAATATACAATTTTTATACTTAGAATTTGGGGTTAAAGCAGTCATTGTTTTATGCACATTTCAGAATTCATATTACTTTCATTTGTAAGGGAAGCTCATATACTTGCACATAAGCGAGATAGATATATACAGTTGACCTTTGAACAATATGGGAGTTGCCAACACCCCCGCCCTATGCAGTCAAAAGTCCACTTAGAGCTTTTGATTCCCCTAAAACTACTAATCCCCTGCTGTTGACCAGAAATCCCACTGAGAACATAAATAGTTAATTACCCCAAAATTTAAAGTTATATTTATTATATACTGTGTTCTTATAATAAAGGAAGCTAGAGGAAATAAAATGTTATTAAGAAAATCATAAGGAAAACATGTTTACAGAACCATATGGTATTTACCAAAAAAATTCCTGTATAAGTGGACCCATGTAGTTCGGACCCATGTTTTTCAAGAGTCAACTGTATATTATTTCATCATGTACTGGCACATATAGGCAAAATTAATTCTGATCTTATTGAAAAATTATTTACTCTTTTACCTGCAAAACAATTATAAAAAGTATATTGCTAAGATTTAATGAACTAACTTATTGTTGTATGTTTAAAACTTTTTTTCTAGAATAAAATGCATAATGCTGCCTACAAGCATTTATTTGGTTTTGTTTTTCTTCTCTTCTCCCATTGTCTTTGTGTAAACTCTCACATCCATTCAGTATAATTTGGATGGAGCTGGATTATTAGATTATTACATAGCATCCAACTCCTATTTTGCATTTTTTCCCTTGAAAAGATTCAGGAAAAATGCATATTAAGTCAGCTATGTTTCTTCAATATTGTAGGAAGCCCTCTATTCAAAAGCATGGCAGAAGACTATGATAATAAGAGTTCCACGTATGCATGTTTTACTATTATACATAAGGAAGAGCAAGTCTCCAAGGAATGTAGTTATGTGAATTCTATAATGTAAGATCTGGCAATACAGATTTGCTACTTAGCTTATAGAAGCTATTATGGACTCCCATCTGGCACGCTTATACCCAGAGGGATGAGTCTCTCTGTACAAGGCATACAGTTTCTTTATTTCCCTCTTTAAAAATGAACCTGAAAGCCTAGATGGAAGAGAATGTGTAAAAAGTAGTTTCACATTCATCTCAATATAAGACTTACTTCAAAAATTAGTGAATGAAAGCTCACTGGAAAATGCATTGATGAGATAATGAAGAGAACCAGAGGATGTGCTTTGTTTCCTCCTTTTTGCTTAGTTTATCATATTTTTTTGATTCCACAGAGCTCCCCATCTGAAATAGCTGCCGAGAGCACATCAGTATCAATTTTATCATTTGCAGTTAGAAATAAAAATATCAGATGGCCTTGACTAGTGTATCTGAACATATTTCATTTTTAGTAACCTGGACTATGGATCACATAGCACTTTTGATTTAATATAAAGTCAATTAAAATCAAGGCAGTCTTCCTTTTGATTGAAGTAATTTTGCAGCAAATTGAAAGCAAGCAGAGCCATTTTCTGCAGTGGCTTTGCATACTAAGTAAAAAATGCGAATTGTCACCAGTAGTATTTTATGTCACTTTAATAGTTCTGAAGAATGATAGCAATCCATATTTTATAAACATACTTATACACATAAAGCTTTCATGATGAAACGAGTTGTTAGTTTCTCTTTTCTTCTAAAATCTATGAGTAATTATCATTATGTATTTCACTGAGGCAGAACAGGAACCCAAAATATCACATGATAGGGGACATGGGAACAAGGAAGCAAGCAGATAGACACATTTTTATGTAAAGTAATGAAACCAGGTATATCTATCTGTAACAGAATAAAATTCTTAGAATGTTCTTGCTTCAGAAATAGCCTGATGACCCCTTCAGAGCTTAAGTATGGTGATTTTTAAGATAAATTCTCCATCTATGCTTTGTTATGCATTGAATGCGGTGGTCTTGGTATTATTGGCTTGATATAGCATATGTTTGCACTTACATTTTCCCTTATGTTATTATCAGTTATCACAAACATACATTCAATTCAAAGGAACCATGGTCATTTTAAGGAAATGAATCCTGGGCCTAGACATAACAATATAGCAGGTGTTAAGAAAACCAACAGACCTCAGACCATCTTTCCCTGTAGTATCGGTCCTCCGCCTGTTCGCATGATAGCGAGGGCAGGAGAAAGAGAACTGTCTTTTCCTGATATGTCGGGAGGACCAAAAAGAACAAACACATGAGGACTGCAGACCTGAATTTTGGGCATACAGATATAATTCAGTGTTTTCTTAACTCCTAATAGACAAAACCGTGGTTTCCCAAAGCACTACTGGCCAGAGAATGTTATGCATGCAAATTAGAATTGATTGTTCTCTCTGATGAGTTAGAGGAAGACTCTTGTGCCCAGGTTAATGAGAGACTGTTCTTTGAAGAAGTAAAATTGCAGCTGAGTACTTACAGAAAACAGAACTGTGGAATGAAAAAGATGCAGGGATTAGTTTGCTCCAGATGTCAAGGACAATTTAAGAAAAGGAACAGAGGTGGAAGAGGGCAAAATATGTGAAATGAATGAAAACTAGGTTTGCCTAGGTATAGGGTGCAGGTAAGAAAGTCTTAGAATCTAGCTTGTATTGGTTCCGTGAGAGAGCAGAAAAACTTGCTGCCAAAATTTGTTCTTCACCTTGAACATACAGCACCCATCTGCATATTTTAGTAAATAACGAACATCATGACATAATGATCTTACATTTGTACAGTGCTTTAAAATTTACAACACGTCTAAATATAGGCTCTCATGTGACTATGAGGCTTAGAACAATCCTGTACTATGCAAAAGTCAGGCATTCTGAAATTCATATTGCATACTCATTTAATTAGTTCTCCTAATATTTACTGAGCATCTTCTATGTACCATGCCCTATTTTATGCTCTGGAAATGGAGTGTAAATGAGACATCTCCCCTCTTTAAAAGAATAGTAGATTAAGAAAAATCTTTGGGGGCAAGAGGCAGACATAGAAACAACTGTGTTGTAAGAGTCAAAAAAATGTTGTTGACTACATGAATAAATAAGTGAAAGTTTTCATTTTTATCATTCTTAATTATTTCATAATTCAAAACACACTCTATGCACAACATCCAAATATTTTCACACTTAATCTGGGGAAAAAGAGATAAATAAATATTGCAAATATGTAGCACATCCTATCTATAGGAGTACCTTTTTTAGCTATGCAGATGGTCATGTGTTTTCTCTCGATTATTTTGGCTTAATGTGTGAACATTCTTTATCTTGACCTCGAGAAGGCAAGGTAATACATAGTAGACTTAAATCATTCACTGAATTTAAGAGATGTCTTTGCCAGTGATATATTGAAAGGTCTTGTGTAAATAACAGTATTTCACTTTCTCTTGGTATTCAAGAAAGGAAAATAAAAACAATCGGCACATTGGAAACTACTCAGACAAGAGAAAACTAATTTGGCTTGAAATGTTGTTCATTTGAAAATGGAAAAATGGAGAAATTAGCTAGGGATATACACCGATTGAATATTTAAGCAGCAACATATAAAGAATGCAGACAAGTTTATATTTAGGCCATCATATCAAATATTTTTATAAATATATATATATTTTTAATTTTACTTATCCTTTATTCAAGTTCTGAATTTTAGAAAAAGTTATCTATATCTTATTCAGGCCTCAATTCTGTTATCTCTGAAGAACAATAGAGAGAAAATATACCAAAAAAAAAAAAAAAACACACAAAAAAAATCAGAATTAACAAAATTAGAAATAAGAAAGGTTCTATAAATTTGGGATTACACTATACTGTCGAATTATATGTATATAGATACTTTGAACGACATCATTCTTTCAGAAGACAAAGGTAAGGATTTGTATATTCTTAGTCATTTTTTATTGCTTCTTATGTACTGAAACAGCAAGACCTTTAGCATAGGATTAAGTAACTCAGATGATTCAGTACGAGGCCAGTTTCTCTCAGTAAAGACCTAGCATGAGGGTGGCTGCTGTATAATACACTTATATTAAAGTAACTGCAACACATACATGGCCCCAGCTGGTTCTCCCACTGTTTCAAAGCAACATATACATGTGCAAAGGAAATCACCATTTAGTCCTCAATCTTTATCTGTTCTCCGAACACTGTGAATTAGACAAGATTATTCAATTGTTTTCAAGATTTATAGTCCATCATCTATAAAAAGCTGAGTCCTGCCCCATGCCCAGTTTGTTCTGGCATCTTCTTAGTGCTTCTTTTGCTTTCTAACATTGAATATTTGAAATGAGGAGGAAGATTCCAGGTCCTTTCCTCTTGTAACAGGAAAAAAAGAAAGGCAACATAAAACAGTCTTTTTTTTTTTTTAACGTTTATTCATTTTTGAGAGACTGAAAGACAGAGCGTTGGCAAGGGAGGGGCAGAGAGAGAGGGAGACACAGAATTCGAAGCAGGCTCCAGGATCTGAGCTGTCAGCACAGAGCCTTACGCAGGGTTCGAACTCAGGAACCATGAGATCCTGACCTGAGCCTAAGTCAGACACCCAACCAACTGAGCCACCCAGGTGCCCTGAAACAGTCTTAAAACAACAAAATAATAACAACACAAATCCCTGAGAACATAAACACAGTGGAAAATATTTACTACGTGCCTGTTACTGTGTGACATGCTTTACATGCATTCTATCATTTTATGCTTACAATTCTTTACAAGGCAAGTGTTTATAAAATAAATATATATTAAATTATATGTAAATGTATATAAATACCCCTACATAATAATATCTTACTTTTAAGAATGAGTAAACCCAAGCTTACCAAACTGAAGTATAGTCCAAAGTCACAGAGTAAGTGACAAAGACTTTTCAATACAGGTTTGCTGAAGTTCCAAGTGCACTACAGTGGGAAACAAAGAACACAATATCCATTTCAACTACATCTAAAATAAACTATACAATGAGTTAAGATTAATTTCTTTTTTTATTAATTTTTAATGTTTATTTTATTTTTGAAAGAGAGAGAGAGAGAGAAAGAGAGACAGAATGCTAGCGGGGGTGTGGGGGAGAGAGAGTGAGAGGGAGACACAGAATCTGAAGCAGGCTCCAGGCTCTGAGCCATCAGCACAGAGCCCCATGCAGGGATCAAACTCACGAACCACGAGATCATGACCTGAGCCAAAGTCATATGCTTAACTGACTGAGCCACCCAGGAGCCCCAAGATTATTTTCTAATATGCATTTGTACTTTGCTCTTCACTTCACCGTCTCACTTTTGCTCATCTGGTGCTTTTGATGAATATCAGAAATGCTCCATCCTATATAATGAAACTGGGAGGCGGTATTTATTTTAAAGCTTTAAGGAACACTTCAACTTTTTAGGAAGGGTCAAAAACAACCCTTTGAAACTTATGAGAAATTCATATATGTAAACACAATTATTCCCCCCAATGCGTGTAGTTAGTCATGGACGAAAATACAGGTTTACCTTGGAGCCCAGGTTCGAGTGAACCACAGATATGCACTTTATTACAACTTCAGCATTTACTCTTTCTACGTTGCTTTTAGATCCTCTGTGTATGCCATATAAGAAATAAGTAACAGGTAATCATTTTTTTTTTATCTTTTTACTAAAATGTTCTCACTGTTTATTGCCAATATGTCATGGCACACATTTTATGTTATAGTCTAGATGCAAGGACCATTAATTAGGCACATTGATAAGTTATTAAAAAATAAAAATGCCCAAAAAAGATCATAAGACTGTATAATTTTGGACAGAGGCCTGCGAACTATTTCTCCAGTGGTGTCCTGCTCAACATTTTAATCAGGAAGTTGGATGAGCATACAGAGAAGAATCTCATATGTTCATTAAATTTGTGGGTCACTGGAAGCCTGAAGAGTTAGTGAATGCACTGCAGAACAATTACAATCCAGAAATGATCTTTATAACCTGTAATGATGGGCTGAATTGAACAAATGAAATATAGTAGCGATGTGCACAGGGAAGATACCATACTTAGATCCAAATTGCAAATGATGTAAGAACTGAGTTAACATCCGCATGTGACAAAAATGTTTAAGTGATTCACAGCACAATAAATTCAATGTGAGTTAGCCTGTGATGTGGCTTTACGGAAGCTAATCATTCAAGCTCAGCCTGAAAACAGAACTCGACTGAGTATGTGTTATTTCTGTTCAGATATTTCTGTTCATATAATATCTAAAATGTTACTCTTAATTTTGACTACTGCCTTTAAAAATGATAATGGGGAAATATTAGGACATTCTATTTACGACCGTCTTAATAAAATAACGTAAATGATAATATTATAAAGGACATGTAAAGAACTGTATGAATATTACCTTTGAAGAAAAACAATTTCCTCTGGGAACAGAATGGGGAGAATAGAAGCATTAAATTGGTAAGCAGCACGAGATAGGGAGATAATATATTCCAAATATTTTTAAAACATCATTTGGAAAAGGCAATGCGTTTGATAAGCATAGTTTGAAGGGTTTGAACAAGGACCAGTGGATGAAAACTATAGAGGAAATAATTTAGTGTATATTTGTCTGCTTAGCGCCTATCATGCCTTGAGTACATTAGTTGATTCTCTAGGGACTGAAAATACATATGTAGACATACTCCTGACCAAGAGAAATCACACAAATTAAATTACTTACTCAGTTATAAAATATATTTTATAAAATAGCATTTAATGATCCTCCCTAATTTTGACATTCAATGAGTCTTTTACCTATAATTTCAGTTTCCTAGCAATTATAACTATCCATATATTATGTCCACCTTTTAAAATACGGTTCTCCCCCCGCATCCTCCAAGGACACATTCTGAGACCCTCACTGGATGCATGAAATCACAGACAGTGCCAAACCTTAAATATACCATGTTTTTTTTCCCCTATTTATACACAACTGTAATAAAGTTTAATTTATAAATTAAGCACAGTAAGAGATGAACAACAATAACTAAAAAATAGGATAATTATAACAAGACACTGTAATAACAGTTATGTGAGTGTGGTCTCCCTCTCCCTCTCTCAAAATATCCTTTGTAGTGTATTCACTCTTCTTTTTCTGCTGGTGTGAAATGATAAAATGCTTGTAATGAGAGGAAACAAGGTGAATGACGTAGGCAGTATGATGTGGCATTAGGCTGCTGCTACTTACTTACCGTCTGAGGTCAGAAGGAGGAATGTGTGCTTCCAGATAGTGGTTGGAGAAAGTAACTAAAATTACAGAGAGTGAAACTAAGGATAAGGGCAATATTGTACAAAGGAATATTCCTCAGTGAGTATGGATCTACTTGTAATTATTTGCATTGAAAACAAAAAAACATAATTTTTTGTGTGGTTTCTTATTTTTATTATTTATTTATTTATTTATTTATTTTTGTGTTTTTAATTTACAACCAAATTAGTTAGCGTATAGGGCAACAAAGATTTCAGGAGTAGATTCCTTAGTGCCCCTTACCCATTTAGCCCATTCACCTTCCCACAACTCCTCCAGCAACCCTCAGTTTGTTCTCCATATTTATGAGTCTCTTATGCTTTGTCCCCCTCCCTGTTTTTACATTATTTTTGTTTCCCTTCCCTTATGTTCATCTGTTTTGTCTCTTGACGTCCTCATATGAGTGAAGTCGTATGATTTTTGTCTTTCTCTGACTGACAAATTTCACTTAGCGTAATACCCTCCAGTTCCATCCACGTAATTGCAAATGGCAAGATTTCATTCTTTTTGATTGCCAAGTAATACTTCATTATATATCTATATATACCACATCTTCTTTATCCATTCATCCATTGATGGACATTTGGGCTCTTTCCATACTTTGGCTATTGTTAATAGTGCTGCTATAAACATTGAGGTGCATGTGCCCCTTCAAAACAGCACACCTGTATCCCTTGGATAGATACCTAGTAGTGCAGTTGCTGGGTCATAAGATAGTTCTATTTTTAATTTTTTGAGGAACCTCCATACTATTCTCCAGAGTGGCTGCACCAGCTTGCATTCCCACCAGCAGTGCAAAAGAGATCCTATTTGTCCGCATCTTCGCCAACATCTGTTATTGCCCGAGTTGTTAATGTTAGCCATTCTGACAGGTGTGAGGTGGTATCTCACTGTGGTTTTGATTTGTATTTCCCTGATGATGAGTGAAGTTGAGCACTTTTTCGTGTGTCGGTTGGCCATCTGGATGTCTTCTTTGGAGAAGTGTCTATTCATGTCTTTTGCCCATTTCTTCTTCATTGGATTATTTGTTTTTTGGGTGTTGAGTTTGATAATTTCTTTATAGATTTTGGATACTAACCCTTTATCTGCTATGTCATTTGCAAATACCTTCTCCCATTCTGTCGGTTGCCTTTTAGTTTTTCTGATTGTTTCCTTTGCTGTGCAGAAGCTTTTTATTTTGATGAGGTCTCAACATTCATTTTTGCTTTTGTTTCTCTTGCCTCTTGAGACACGTTGA
The DNA here is from genome assembly GCF_023721935.1 of Panthera uncia. NCBI lineage: Eukaryota > Metazoa > Chordata > Mammalia > Carnivora > Felidae > Panthera > Panthera uncia. Next base: position 130,651,509 of record NW_026057577.1, on the reverse strand, counting down.
GAAAGAAGTTGCTGCAGCCAAGATCAAAGAGGTTTTTGCCTCCTCGAGGATTTTCATGGCTTCCTGTCTTACATTGAGGTCTTTCAACCATTTTGAGTTTATTTTTGTGTATGGTGTAAGAAAGTGGTCCGGGTTCATTTTTCTGCATGTAGCTGTCCAATTTTCCCAACACCACTTGCTGAAGAGACTGTCTTTATTCCATTGGATATTCTTTCCTGCTTCTCCAAGGATTAGTTGGCCATATGTTTATGGGTCCATTTCTGGGTCTCTATTCTGCTCCATTGATATGAGTGTCTGTTCTTGTGCCAGTACCACACTGTCTTGATGATTACAGCTTTGTAGTATAGCTTGAAGTCCGGGATTGTGATGCCTCCTGCTTTGGTTTTCTTTCACAAGATTGCTTGGCTATTCAGGGTCTTTTCTGGTTCCATACAAATTTTAGGATTATTTGTTCTAGCTCTGTGAAGAATGCTGGTGTTATTTTGATAGGGATTGCATTGAATATGTAGGTTGCTTTGGGTAGTATTGACGTTTTAACAATATTTGTTCTTCCTATCCAGGAGCATGGAATCCTTTTCCACTTTTTTGTGTCCTCTTCCATTTCTTTCATAAGCTTTCTATAGTTTTCAGTGTATAGATTTTTCACCTCTTTGGTTAGATTTATTCCTAGGTATTTCATGGTTTTTGGTGCAATTATAAATGGGATCGATTCCTTGATTTCTCTTTCTGTTGCTTCATTGTTGGTGAATAGGAATGCAACCGATTTCTGTGCATTGATTTTATATCCTGTAACATTGCTGAATTCATGAATCAATTCTAGCAGTTTTTTGGTGGAATCTTTTGAGTTTTCCATATAGAGTATCATGTCATCTGCGAAGTGTGAAAGTTTGACCCCTCCTGGCTGATTTGGATGCCTTTTTTTTCTTTGTGTTTTCTGATTGCTGAGGCTAGGACTTCCATACTATTTTGAATAACAGTGGTGAGAATGGACATCCCTGTCTTGTTCCTGACCTTAGGGGGAAAGCTCTCAGTTTTTCCCCATTGAGGATGATATTAGTGTTGGGTCATTCATATATGGCTTTTATGATCTACAAGCATGCTCCTTCTGTCCCTACTTTCTTGATGGGTGTTATCAAGAAAGGATGTTGTATTTTGTCAAATGCTATCTCTGCATCTATTGAGAGGATCATATGGTTCTTGTCTTTTCTTTTATTGATGTGATGAATCACATTGATTGTTTTGCAGATGTTGAACCAGCTCTGCATCTCAGGTATAAACCCCACTTGATCGTGGTGAATAATTTTTTTAATGTATTGTTGGATCTGGTTGGCTAATATCTTGTTGAGGATTTTAGAATCCGTGTTCATCAGGGAAATTGGTCTATAGTTCTCCTTTTTAGTGGGGTCTCTGTCTGGTTTTGGAATCAAGGTAATGCTGGACTCATAGAAAGAGTTTGGAAGTTTTCCTTCCATTTCTATTTTTTGGAACAGCTTCAAGAGAACAGGTGTTAACTCTTCCTTAAATGTTTGGTAGAATTCCCCTGGAAAGCCATCTGGCCCTAGACTCTTGTTTTTTGGGAGATTTTTGATTACTAATTCAATTTCCTTACTGGTTATGGGTCTGTTCAAATTTTCAATTTCTTCTTGTTTCAGTTTTTTTTTTAATTTTTTTTAACGTTTATTTATTTTTGAGACAGAGAGAGACAAAGCATGAACGGGGGAGGGTCAGAGAGAGGGAGACACAGAATCTGAAACAGGCTCCAGGCTCTAAGCTGTCAGCACAGAGCCCAATGCGGGGCTTGAACTCACGGACCGCGAGATCATGACCTGAGCTGAAGTCAGCCGCTTAACCGACTGAGCCACCCAGGCGCCCCTTGTTTCAGAGTTGATAGTGTATATGTTTTTAGGAATTTGTCCATTCTTCCAGATTTCCCATTTTATTGGCATATAATTGCTCATAATATTCTTTTAATATTGTTTTTATTTCTGCTGTGTTGGTTGTGATGTCTCATCTTTCATTCTTGATTTTATTTATTTGGGTCTTTGCCTTTTTCTTTTTGATCAAACCTCTAGTGGTAAATCAATTTTGCTAATTCTTTCAAAGAATCAGCTTCTGGTTTCATTGTTCTGTTCTACTGTTTTTTTGTTTTTTGGTTTTGATAGCATTAATTTCTGCTCTAGTCTTTATTATTTCCTGTCTTATGCTAGTTTTGGGTTTTATTTGCTGTTCTTTTTCCAGCTCTTTAAGGCATAAGGTTAGGTTGTGCATCTGTGACCTTTCTTCCTTCTTCAGAAAGGCCTGGATTGCTATATACTTTCCTCTTATAATCACCTTTGCTGCATCCCAGAGGTTTTGGTTTTTTTGTTATCATTTTTATTGGCTTCCATATACGTTTTAATTTCATCTTTACTTCTTGGTTGGCCCATTCACTCTTTAGTAGGATGTTCTTCAGTCTCCAAGTATTTGTTACGTTTCCAAATTTTTTCTTTTGGTTGATTTCGAGTTTCATAGTGTTGTGGTCTGATAATATGCATGGTATGATCTTGATCTTTTTGTACTTGCTGAGGGCTGATTTGTGTCCCAGTATGTGGTCTATTCTGGAGAACGTTCCATGTGCACTGGAGAAGAATGTATATTCCACTGCTTTAGGATGGAATGTTCTGAATATATCTTTTAAGTCCATCTGGTCCAGTGTGTCATTCAAAGCCTTTGTTTCCTCGTTCATTTTTTGATTAGATGATCTGTCCATTGCTATGAGTGGAGTTTTGAAGTCTCCTACTATTATGGTATTACTATCAATGAGTTTCTTTATGTTTGTGATTAGTTCATTTATATATTTGGGTGCTCTCACATTCAGCGCATAAATTTTTACAATTGTTAGGTATTCTTGGTGGATAGACCCCTTAATTATGATGTATGCCCTTCTTCATGTCTTGATACAGTCTTTATTTTAAAGCCTAGATTGTTTGATATAAGTATGGCTACTCGGGCTTTTTTTTTTTTTTGTTGACCATTAGCATGTTAGATGTTTCTCCATCCCCTTACTTTTAATCTGAAGGTGTCTTTAAGTCTAAAGTGGGTATCTTGTAAACAGTATATATATGGATATTGTTTTCTTATCCATTCTGTTACTTTATGCCTTTTTATTGGAGCATTTAGTCCATGGACATTTAGAGTGAGTTCTGAAAGATATGAATTTATTGCCATTATGTTCCTTGTAGAGTTGGAGTTTCTGGTGGTGTTCTCTGGTCCTTTCTGATCTTTGTTGCTTTTGGTATGTATGTATGTATGTATGTATGTATGTATTTATTTATTTTTCATCTTTTCTCCCCTCAGAAAGTTCCCCTTAAAATTTCTTGCAGGGCTGGTTTAGTGGTCACAAACTCCTTTAATTTTTATTTGTCTGGGAAACTTTTATCTTTCCTTCTATTTTTAGTAACAGCCTTACTGGATAAAGAATTCTTGACTGCATAGTTTCTGATTCAGCACATTAAATATATCCTGCCACTCTTTTCTGGCCTGCCAAGTTTCTGTGGATAGGTCTGCTGCAAACCTGATCTATCTTCCCTTGTAGGTTAAAGACTTTTTAATTCCCTTGCTGCTTTCATGATTCTCTCCTTGCCTGAGTATTTTGTGAATTTGACTATGATCTGCCATGTTGATGGTTGGTTTTTGTTGAATCTAATGGGAGTCCTCTGTGCTTCTTGGATTTTGATGTCTGTGTCTTTCCCAAGGTTAGGAAAGTTTTCTGCTATGATTTGCTCACATAACCCTTCTACTCTTATTTCTCTCTCTTTATTTTCTGGGACCCCTATGATTCTGATGTTGTTCCTTTTTAATGAATCACTGATATCTCTAATTCTTAAATTGTGCTCTTTTGCCGTAATCTCCCTCTTTTTTCTTTTTTTTTTTTTGCTTCATTATTCTCCATAAGTTTGTCTTTTATATCACTGATTCTCTGTTCTGCCTCATCGATCCTTGCTGCTGCAGTATCCATTTGAAATCACAGCTCAGTTATAGCATTTTTATTTCATCCTGACTTGCTTTCACTTCTTTTATCTCAGTAGAAAGGGATTCTAATCTATTTTCGACTCCAGCCAGTATTCTTAGTATTGTGATTCTAAATTCTGGTTCAGGCATCTTGCTTGTATTTGTGTTGGTTAAGTCCCTGGCTGTCATTTCTTCCTGCTCGTTTTTTGGAGGTGAATTCCTTCGCTTCATCATTTTGAAGGGAGAAAAGGAATTAATGAGGTAGAAAAAATTAAAATAAAAAAAATAAAATTAAAAAATATTAAAAATAAAAACTTAAAAACAAACACACACAGAAAAAAAATTAAATAAATGATGCTTGATCCTAGGTGTGTTTTGGTCTCGGTGTTGAAAGTGGCTTGATAGATTAGAGAGAAAAGGGGGAAAAAAGAAGAAAAAATAAGGAAATCATTTGAAAATTTGAAAAAAAAAATGAATACACTGAGATAAAATAAAATGAAATGATGGAAGTAAAATAGATTTGGAAAAAATTACACAAAAGTAAAAAATGTATTAGAAAAAAATTAAAGAAAAATATTTTTGAAAATAAAAATGGATATTTTCTCTTTCTGTATTCAAGAAAAAGAAAAGAAACAAAAAAAGAAGAAAGAAAGAAGAAAGAAAGAAAGAAAAGAGAAAGAAAGTTGAATAGATGGACTGGCTAACAGACTGAAGTACAACTGAAATTACTTCGTTTTCCCCTAAAGGTCAAACTTTGAAGCACTTTATAGCCCATAAACTAAGCAGGTGGTGAGATTTGTGTTCTTGAAGAGCGAGGTTGGCCCAGTTGGGCAGGGCTTAGTGTAATGGCTCTGTTCTCCACTAGATGGTGCTGCTAGCCTACTGGGGTGGATTGTTGTGGCACTTGTAGTTGCTTATGCGCGTGTGCGGGAGCAGTGAAAATGGCATCACCAGCTACCCAGTCTCTAGTATTTGAACTCTGTTCTCCCTGATCTGCAATTGCACACCTGTCCTTTGTCTTCAGGTTCCATCCACTCCCAGCTTCCACACTATCCATGACCAAGCCCCAGACAGCACCTCCCTCCTGAATTTTGTCTCAGATGTGGCTGCCTTCTCTGATCCCCCACTTCTGAGGCACTGTGGCGTTGATCTGCTCCGCCCCTCTGTGGAGGGTCTCACCAAGCAATGGCCGGGTGTCAGCCACACCCAGAAATGCTTGTGGGACTGTGCTGCTGCCAATGCCCAGAGACTGTGGCCAGGTGCCAGCCTGCCCGAAAAAAAAGTTTGTGAGACAGTGTAGCAGCAGCACCTCAGGGATTATGGAAAATCACAACACACAGCTGGCACCAGGCTTCACCCCCAACGACCTTATTCCTGCACAAGCGAATGTGGCTGTTCTCTGGGTCTGCTGGGCCCAGGTGGCCTCACAGCCTCTACTAAATGTCCTTCCAGCAGTGGAACCGATTCTCCCAAGAATCTTCCAGACCCCACTCTGCTCCTGGGGATTCACCCTTCCCACCAGAGCACTGCCAGGTATTGAGCTGCGGAGTTTCAGACTCTGGGCTCCCCCTGTTGACAGTCTTAATGGAAGCTAAACCCTCTCCTTTATCCTTTCTCCCTTTTTATTTCAGTCCCTGTGGCTGTTTCCAATTTTCTACTTTCTCTCCAGCTGCTTTTGGGGAAGGGTGCTTTCCCCATTTTCACCCCTGCCTCGTCTCCATCCTCTCCCACACGCACAAGTGGCTCCCTGCCCTCCGTGGCTTCTCTCTCCCCAATTTCACCTCTCCATGCCAGGTACCTGCTGAATTATGTGGTTTAGGTTGTGCAGGTTGTTGTGTTAATCCTCAGATAAGTTTCTAGGTGTGCAGGATGGTTTAGTGTTGGTCTGGCTGTATTTCATGGACATGAGACACACAAAAACTTCCATGCTGTTCCCAAACAAAATTAATTTCTTAATCAACCTGTAGTGCAACTGAAAACACCACTATAGTTGGGATACTAGGCATATTTCTTTGAGAACCTAGGCCAGCTGCACTCTTAGGACGAGGTTCCAATCAGAGTGTTCAGACTTCGGTGAGGAAGATTAGAACATGAGATTTGACTCAGCTGGAATGTGAGCGCATAGAACCTACTCAGGAGAAATGAAAAACTCTTACCTTTTGAAGTATTTTGGAGAAGTCCCCCCTTCCAAGAGCCCAGCCACCACTGACCTTTATTGAGGAAAAATATCACACCAGATGGATGAACAGACACAAGTTGATTTCTTTGGTAGCAAGAGGGGAGAAATCTTGAATACTGTGCTGTGCCAAGACAAAAAGCTAGAGTCTTGAAGAACTGGGATGGAATGGGAATGGAGACCACAGGCCATTGTGTTTTCTAATTGGTCTTACTTAACAGAAAATAAACTTTCTGTCTTCATTTTACAATTTGGAGCAATATGCTGGGTCCTGCCCCACAGAATTTAGGCTTCCAGTCCCCTAGTGAGATTAAAAGACAAAGTCTGTATCTTTTTTGAAGAAGACATTAAAAGGGGTGGTTCCCAGGTCCTTGAGGAAGATATTACTAGGTTGTAAAAGTGGCAAGAGTTTGTTTTTTTTTTAAAGGAATTTACATCACAAAGAGGCAGAGAATACATTAAAAGTTTTCTAAGCAACTATTCTAAGAACATTGTGGTCAGGGGCCCAGAGCCCCAAGAAGCCTGAAGAAACCTTAGTCAGGCTGATGGGAACCTTAAAGCCTCTTTGGTCACCTTATAAGTCCAGTCAGCCTTCCCAAGAGGCTTTTTTCTTTTTTTGCCTTTATTAAGAAAGTTGGTCCAGATTCCTATGATCCTTACAAACAGAAAATCAGCACTTCTTTCTAAATTCCACTTAGACAAAGACTACGCTAGTAAAAATTTTATATTTTAGAAAAAGTTTACTTTATTTCTATTTATTTTTTTAAGTGTAGAGTGCTCCTTGAAAAACTGTATGTGTTAAAATTATATACATTTAAGTGTTTACATTTATATATGAAACAAATTTTTTTAAAAGGAACTTCCATGTTTCACCCAGCTTATTTTTTAATCAGGCTTTAACTAATCCTTAAACAAGGCTAAGAGCAAATTATATTTTAGAGTATAAGGTATGATTTTCAGTTACTTTTTTATAAAAATAGTTTTACTCTGATTGTAGTGCTTTGACATTCTTAAAAATAGCTATGTACTGTATGTAATCCTCTCCTGCCTTTTTGTGACTTGTCTTAAGGTTTTATGCTGAACACAGTTCAAAGTTGTTGAGTTTGTTACTGATGACCTGGTATAACTAATTTTTAAATCAAAATAGTTGTAACATCCCCTTCCCCTCAAGAGTAACTTTTATTTCTAGTCAGGAGAAAACTTTTTATTGAAATAAATTTATGCTTAAATTTCTTGCTAAAATTTTCAAAAGGAAAATGTATAAATAATGATTACAAAAATTTACATCTATTGAGGTCTGCCCCATGTAAGTCTAAGCATTTTACTTTTGTAAACATACTGACTTCTCACACCCAGCCTTGGAAATAGGCACTATGGCAGTGCAATAGACACATCTGTGTGCTCTAGAGTCAGAAGAATTCAATTCAAATGCTTCCTGAAACATTCTGGCTGTGTGAACTCAGGTGAGTTCATTAGTAACTGATAACTATCAAATAGGAACAATAATCAATCAACAGCACAGGACTACAATCCCCTATGTGTTACACAAATTGATTTGTAACTCTTTCTGTGCCTGATCAGTGCTTGACATGTAGTAAGCTCTGAATAGATGTGATAGATGATGAAACTGAGGCGTTGGGAAATTAATTAGCTTTCCTGTGTCATACAAGCTATTAAGTAGCATAAAGCTTAGATTAGAATTCCGGTTCATCTGAGCCTCATGTCTGATGTCTTCTAAATTATTACATCAGTTAGAAACCCTGCAGAAAGCAGATGCTGTACTCTAGGTAATGTGAAGAGAGTTTTGCTAAAAGATAATTCACATAGATTTAGTCCCAGTTTAAGAAAAACAGCAAAGAATGTAATAGGATATTTAGTTCATTACCATTCTTCCATTAATTAATATTTACATATATAATTAGATAATATATAATGCTAACAGTGCAATTCCATTCGTAGTGTAATACCATTTCCTACTGTATATCAGAATCCAATGTCATTCTTCATTCATTTTAAGTGCATTTGATCGTACAATCACAAAGAATAGTGAGAGAGAGCTATTTCTGCCCATAGACGAAGAAAGAAATAAGAGAGACACACTATAAAAATTTGAGGGATGAGAGCTGTATGGTGCTGTGGCCGTGGACTTTGGTGGAAGGAAGTGACCAACATATAATGATCTGACTGATAGCAAGAATAAGGTGTTAAATAACCAAACTAGATCTTAAGTATTCTCACCACAAAAGAAGGAGATGTTATGCGAAGTGATGAAAGTGTTAGCTAACTCTATGGTGATAATCATATTACAATATAAAAATGCAGCAAATAAACACCTTAAACTTATCCAATGTTATATATCAATTATATCTCAATAAAAAATAAAGAGGAAAAACAAATTTCCTGCGGTGACTTACTTGTTGAAATCCGATCAAGAGCTGAAGAGTGAAGGAATGATAGTGTTTTTAAAGATATATCCACCATCATTTACTACACCTCTCCTCAATAAATGGAACTTAGTTTCCCTCCCCTTACGTGTGGTTTCCCTGACTATAATTTAAAGAATGGAACATGGCAAAGGAATACAATGTCATTTCCAACATTAGGCTTCTCTGTTTGGTATACGTGTTCCCTTCCATTATCTTTGTCTCTGTCTCTGTCTTCCCCTCCCTCTCATCATTACTGTGGAAAAAAAAAAAAAAACAGCTAAGCTACCACTTCCTCATTTGAATGAGTTTCTTCCTAGATTTCCTTTCAAATCTGCTCTCTACATACTTTGTACCACATTTTTAACCTAGTAGGCATTTTAAAAGCTTTTGTTATTGTTAGTAAGAAATGTATCTTCTATTCATTGTTTATCCCCAGTTTAGAACAATCTCACAGAGAGTATATAAACACAATAATTTGTTGAAATGTTTGATCAGTGATAAACATTTAATTTAATGGCTATTTTTCACATGGATAGACGCTATCTTATATGTGAGTATGCTGAAATACTTGAGTGAAGAAAACTCAACAGGAAAAAAAAAAACATAAACACTGTCCATTATATGTTAATGGCTTATATCCCAAATGGGATGTTTATTTTATACATTCAGAATTCTAGAGAAGCAAGCAATTAAATTTAATATTTAACTGCAGTATTTAATAAACAGCTCTATAACATGTGAAATTATCAGGTTGTTTATTTATACTGTAATATTTTAGTTCCAAATTATATAAAACAGGAAGTACTCTGGACCCTTTGAAGAAATACATTTATACCCAGTAAGTGTAGGCCTTGGAACAGATGATGAAATACTCAGCCGAAACAGCTCTGTCTTAATAAATTCAGGGATGTCTGATTCTTTCTGAATTGTTTGTTTTTATTTTTTCTAGCAGGTGCTAATCTTGTTTGAACAGGTGGAAGAATGAGAGGCAAAGTGAATATGGCTTGTGGAAAATATTTTGAACATATTATCTAAAATTTACCAGGATTGTTAGTGCTAATTTATAGCATCCATATGTAAAGATTGCCTGTCCTCAATCACCTTTATGATAAAATAAACTTTTTTTTTTTTTTTGGTAATTTGTCAAGTTGTGAAAAAGAATGGTGACTTTGTTTCTTTAGTTTCCTTTATGCATTGGAAAAACAACCATCTATTGAATAGTTCCATATATGTAAAAAAAATCAGACATAATGTAAGTGGTATTTCTATCACTGAGCTTTAGGAGTAAAGCATACAGGACTATTTGTTAATGTAATTATTCATTTATTTATTTATCTATCTTTTTCGAGTTTTTATTTAAATTTAGTTAGCATTGGGGCGCCTGGGTGGCTCAGTAGGTTGAGTGTCCAACTTCGGCTCAGGTCATGATCTCACGGTCCATGAGTTCGAGCCCTGCGTTGGGCTCTGTGCTGGCAGCTCAGAGCCTGGAGCCTGCTTCGGATTCTGTGTCTCCCTCTCTCTCTGACTCTCCTCTGTTCATGCTCTGTCTCTCTCTGTCTCAAAAATAAATAGACATTAAAAATTAAATTTAGTTAAAATAAATGAACAGTGTAACAGTTTCAGGAGTAGAATTTAGTGATTCATCACTGACGTACAACACCCAGTGCTCATTACAACAAGCACCCTCCTTAATCCCCATCACTCATTTAACTCATCCCCCCACCCATCTCCCTCCATCAACCCTCAGTTTGTTCTCTATAGTGAAGAGTCTGTTTTCTATAGTTATGTAGAAGACTGAGTTTCACTCTATTTTCAATATTCAGAAAAAATACTGCAATGGTGCCTCTATTGAAGAACAACTCAGCCAAAATTGATACAGGAAAAATAGATAGATAGATGGATAGGTGATAGATAGATAGATAGATAGATAATATAAATAGATAAATAAACTAGAATTTCTCGAAAATGTTACTGAATATTAGCATATAAATAGAAATATGTGTGTGTTTGTATGTCTGCGTATATCTATCTCTCAGCAGAAATGTGTTGACTGACTTTTAAATCAAGAAATGTCTATTAGAAAATATGATACAAATTAGGTGAGAATAAAAAATTGCAGGGGTGCCTGGGTGGCTCAGTCAGTTGAGCATCTGACTTTGGCTCAAGTCATGATCTCGCAGTTCGTGAGTCCGAGCCTCGTGTCGCGCTCTGTGCTGACAGCTCGAGCCTGGAACCCGCTTTGGATTCTGTGTCCCCCTCTCTCTCTGCCCCTCCCCCACTCCTATCGCTTCTTAGAGAATCTGTATTAACACACTCCATGACAGTGCTTTTCCTAATTAGGAAGGGGTGGGTTCATTTGACTGTCACCAGGGCAGGACATTACCTGAATGTTTAGCATTTCCAATCCTAATACATAATTCAGTAAGGCTACAGGTTGAGGAAAGAATGTAACCTGAGGTTTGCTGGTTTTGTTTTTTGTTTTTGTTTTTCTTATGTTTTCAACTTGCTTTATACCACAGGAATGTTAACACGATTGATGCATATTTACTTTCCTATTAGATGATAGAAACTAAAGCTCAGGAACTCCAAATAAGACTGAAAAGGGGCGCCTGGGTGTCTCAGTAGGTTAAGCATCTGACTTCGGCTCAGGTCATGATCTCACGGTTGGTGGGTTCGAGCCCCACGTCGGGCTCTATGCTCACAGCTCGGAGCCTGAAGCCTGTTCCAGATTCTGTGTTTCCCTCTCTCTCTCTGCCCTTCCCCTGATCATGCCCTGTCTCTGTCTCTCTCAAAAACAAATGGACGTTAATTTTTTTTTTTTTTAAAGACAAAAAATCTTTGGGGATGTCATTGTGGCAATCATTTCCTATATGAAAGGGAAGCTCATAGCAAAGGTTGCCGGGAGAACAGTAACCTGTTAAGATCTGGTAAACAACATGAACAAACTTTCTATATTAGTTTCTTATTGCTGCTGTGAAAAAAGTACCACACACGTAGTGGCTTAAAACAACACAAGTTTGTTATCTCACAGTTCTGGAGATTGGAATGACATCAATCTCATTGGGCTAAAAGCAAGGTATCTTCAGGGGGGCTTGTTCTCTCCAGAATATTTTAGGGTAGAATCCATTTTCTTGCCTTTTCAGCTTCTAGAGATCATCTGCATTCTTGGACTGAAGACTCCTTTCTCCCATCACCGCAATCTTTGCTTCTATTCTTGATAACAATATTTCCTGTTTCTAACTCTGATCTTCCTTCCCTTTTGATTACATTGGACCCACTCAGATAATCCAGGATAATCTTGCCATTTTAAGATCCTTATTTTTAAAAAAGTTATGTTTATTTATTAATTTTTTGATAGAGAGAGTGAGACCAAGCCAGGGAGTGGCAGAGAGAGAGGAAGAGAGAGAATCCCAAGCAGGCTATGCCCTGTCAGTACAGAGACTGAAGTGGGCTTGAACTCATGAACTGTGAGATCATGACCTGAGCCGAAATCAAGAGTCATATGTTTAACCAACTGAGCCACCCAGGTACCCAAGATCCTTCTTTTATTATTATTTTATTTTATTTTATTTCATTTCATTTTATTTTTATTAAATGTATTTATTCGTTTTGAGAGAGAGGGAGAGAGGGGAAGAGAGAGAATCCCAAGCAGGCTCCACACTGTCAGCATGGATCCCAACACAGGACTTGAACCCAAGAACCATGAGATTGTGACCTGAGCCAAAATCAAGAGCTTGATGCTTAACTGACTGAGCCACGCAAGTACCCCAACCCTTAGTTTAATAATATAGGCAAAGTCCCTTTTGCCATGAAGGAAATATATTCAGAGATTCTGGGTATTGGAACATGGGCATCTTCAGAGGAAAAGGAGTTATTCAGCCTACCACATCTTCCCCTTCCATTTCTCCTGAAACACAGATGGAAATTGAGGAGGGGAAACCGTTCCTCAGACATATGAAGTTTATAGGTTGCTTTGTTGGCCTGACTCTTGAAAACGTGAAGTTTTCTTTCATTTAAAATTATATATAAATAATACGTAAGTATATATAGTTATTATAGGTATACTTATGTATGTGTAGAAGATAAAGCTCAGGAACTTTAAATAAGACTTAAAAGGGGTGTCTCAATATAAATAAATAAATAAGTAAGTAAGTAAATAAATAAATAAATATAATTTATAAATAATTATAAAATAAATATAAAATATAAATATAAATATAAATATAAAATAATATAAAATAAATATAATTATATAAATATAAATAAATAAAAGGGGTGCCTATACTATAGGTATACTCAAAAGTATACCTATAATAACTATATATACTTATGTATTATTTATATATAATTTTTCAATCATTAAATGCATATTTGTGCTTATTAAATGCATTATTTATGCTAATTCTATTTTGGACATTATGTTTAATCACATGGGGCAGATTCAATAGATCTTGGCTTAAATAGATTGTGACTTTGTAAGGAAATAAAAATTATTAAAAGTGATTATTATGTGGCATAATGTATGAGAGAATAGAAGCAGTTATAAACTGTAACAATGGATAATAATGAACTCTTTATGGTGGTTGTGGAAAAAAAAATATTTCTAGAAGCTGACACCTTCTCTAGGCTTCAAAAATGAAAATGAGTTTGCCAAGAAGGAGGGAAAGATTGAGGTGGGTATATTAATGAGAATAAAATCATTATAAGCAAAAGATGAGTGTGAAAAATATGAACAATTGAAATCAAATGGTATACCCAGGAAAGCCCAGGAGTTCTGTGATACTGGTCAAAATGCCTGAGAAAATCCTTGTACATAAGTGAGGATATGAACGAGCATTCAGTTGGACAAAGAATCTTATATAGTCTACCAAACAACATAGACATTAATTAGTATGTAGTGTGGAAGAATTAAAAGTCAGGAGAAAAAAAAACCAAAATGCTTTTAATTGATTAGATTGGCATTCTGATTGAGAAAAGATTTGAAAGCGTCAGACCAAAGTAGCGGGACATCAATGAGAATGGCATATTGAGTGGTAGGAAAAATGATAGGTGGACACAAGGCAAATTAAATATTAGGATGTAGAAGTGGCAGGACTTGGCGGTTGTCAAATCACATAATTCTGATTTAGGAAACTGTATAAAATGGGCCCATTGATTTAATATTGACAAGGTATTAGGAAGCAAAATTTCATGACCTTGGACCTTCTGGGTTTGAGGCAATTGTGTTAACCTAGGTAGAGCCACCAGGAAGCACTTGGGTGTAACTAATTGAAGCATTCCTCTAGACACATGTTGTAGAATTGGGAAATTCCACGTTAGAAACTGCATTGAAAAGTGTCAGAATCTTCTTGGGATAGTATGAGTTGCATCACTCTTGATAGGGAAGTGAAATCGATTAGAAGAGAACACCTATAGAAAATGTCCCTAAGACTCACCAAAACAAATTCTTAACATTATTAATTATTGGGGGGTAAAACTAAATGAAAGCTTGTTAAAAAGTAAATAGCAGATGAGGAATTGAGAATTATGGAGTATAGTAATTCGTCTAGCAATGAAAATCTCAAGGAAACACAAGTGCTTTTAGAGGAGCATGTTTTATTAGGGAGGGAGTTTTTGTAATATAGAATTCAGACCGAACATTTTCATGAACTTGAGGGAAAAAGGGTAGAATAAGGGATGCGAACATATGTGAAATAAGAGGAGTGACAGTTGAAGCAAGCTCTTGGGGGAAATATATTGGAACGTGACTTCCACTGACATAAGCACTGAGACAAAGTGGTAGAGAAAGAGGTAAACTCAAGTACAATGGGGAGCATGCTGGTGTTTGGAGGGTTTTGGTAGTCATTTGGTAAATATTTTATCTGTTGGTCTTGAGAGTGTGAAGCTATTTGAGGGCTCTCGGAATTATGTAGGATCTCGTTTGAAGTGAATGGAATAAAGAGTTAAATACAGTGAAAGGAAAGTGGGAGAAGTTTTGTGATACTCACCAAGACAAGAAACTATATATCTGTAATTTTATCAATTACAAAAGCTAACATTGATAAGGGGTTCACTAAGGGTGAAGCACTCAGAAGATCTTTACATTGTAATTAATGTGATTCTGACAACAACCTTATTTGTTCAGTCTATTGATTTATTAACTTTGAGATCCTGAAACTTTTAGGAATTTTATATTTTGGAGTAGCATAATGAGTATCAATACCTCTGGTTTAGTTCTCTCTCATATTTTAGAATATCTATAGCAGTGAAACCAGATTTTCAAGAATAGAGAAACAGTCGGAGATTATGTTTTCAGAAATTACTCTTAGATGGATCACTTTTTTTTTTTTTTTTTGGATTCTTGTAACTTGACTCTAAGAGAAAGTTCACTAAAGAAGCTCTTTATCTTGCATGCTCTCTTTCAATATTTCATTAGTAAATTGTCTAATTTCTTATGAATGCTAGGCTACGTTGCACCATTTATTTGTCTCTAAGCTGGCATCTTGGAAGTTATTAGTTTTTCACGCACTACCTTAGTAAATTAACGTAAGTAAGTATTTCCCGATACTCCCAGAGGCCCGTGGAATAGGAATGGCCCATCCAAATTCAATATTAATATCTATTCCAGTGTTCACTCTTCACATCATGAAATTCCAGTATGGTCAACCTGCAACACCTTGTGTAACTGACTGTTATCTTTGAGGACAGTACTATGTTATCGGATACCCTTTGGGGTTTTTGTTGGGAAACTAGCAATGCCGTGATGACAAAAGCTGTTCAGCCTTGAGGGGTGATATCCATCCGGTGTACTCACAGAAATTTCTGCTTTTGTGGTCATGAGCCCAGTGAGTATTAGTTATGAATGGTATTCATAAAACATATTATTCTGTCCACTTTTTTTAATGATTATTTATTTATTTTGAGAAACAGAGAGAGAGAGAGCATGAGTGGGGGAGAGGCAGAGCGAGAGACAGGGAGAGAGAGAATCTCAAGCAGGCTCTGTGCTGTTGCACAGAGTCCAAATGAGGTTCAATTTCATGAACCGTGAGATCATAACCTGAACTGAAATCAAGAATCGGATGCTTAACCGACTGAGCCACTCAGGCGACCCTGTTCTGTCCATTTTTAAGAGCCCCTTTTCTAGTGAGAATTTTCAGGTGATTTTCAAGTGTGATGCAGAGATTCAGCTCCTGAAACTCTTCTAAGAGTGTCATTCATTACCTTGTCTCCACCTCCTTCCCATTAGCTCCACAATCTTGATTCCTGCAAGACCCCAAATATCCATGGCACCTAACAACCACTTCTCACGAAGCAACACAAATCTTACGTGTAAAGACACAGTAACCAAGAACAAGATGCTATAACAATTTTCTCAAAATATATTCAAAGCCCATAATAGAACAGGCTACCAAATGGTTGTCAGAAACAACACAGATCAATTTGTCAATCTATAATTTAGAGTCAGAAATAGAGCTGATTCCTTAGCCTTCTGGCCCTCTGTATTACGTAAGTATGTGACACGTAAGGTTGATAAAACAATCTGACCTTTTTCTTTGAGATAGGTTTTTTTTTTTTGCTATATTTTTACAAGTCATAACTGATTCCTCAGTAACAGCTATAGCTGTTATAGCTACATACCTTTGTGTTATGTTTGTGTCAGGTAGTTTAGTAAATTGTTGTCATTGTAGATGGATCATGATGCTAATGTTCTCAAAGTAAAATGCCAGGATAAGCTCTCTTATTATTTCATTTTGTATGTTCTATGTTCATAATAGATCTTGCTAATCTAATAGCTACAGATACCATATATGCATATTCTTCTAAGGATTTTAACACCATTCCTAAATATCTCTTGTAACCCTTCTCTGTTTCATTCTTTTTCTTCCTATCTGATCTTTCATATTGCCCTTACATGTATTATTCTTACTGAGCCAGATAGATACATTTATGTATTGTTAGATTCTAGGGGGGAGTTGTTTGATAAGTATAATGGTCATCAATTCACATTTCTATCAGATATGCCTATGGAATTGTTATAATCCCATTTTGCATCCTATGTTCCCAACTAGGACATACAAAGAATGAATTAACTCAAGGAGATAATCAAAATGTTTTCCTTTCAAAGAGGAAAAAAAAAATCAAAATTAACTCATAAGAAAAACAATTAAAAGAGATAAAAATACACCACTCCTTTCATTAAAAAAAACAGCATCTGCTTTTAGATTATACATGATTTAGAACAAAATTTCTGTATAAATTGTTTTGATGAAAACAGGACAATGTTCTGACAAGAAGCCAGAAGATCTAATAAGAAACTCCCAAAAACACTTCTGTGTCCCTTCTCAACCTCAGGACTCTGGTCATGAAGGAAGTTGAGCAGGCAAAAAAGGAAATAAGAATGTGTAGGAAACATGGATTTTATTTTGATAACCTAAAGCATCAAGTAAATCTGTTATCTGATTCTTAAGCCGTTTTCTGACCACCTATAGTGGTTACTTGAAGGTGTTGTGAGGGCCTCTGCTGAGGGGTATTGGGAAATTAAGGGAACAGAGAAATACACTGTAGCTTCTGCTGTTTTTTCATACATAACAGCACTTTTTATTTTATTTTTTTAATTTTTTAAAGTTTATTTATCTTGAGAGAGACAGAGGCAGTGCGAGTGGGGGTGGGGACAGAGAGAGAGGGAGAGACACAGAATCCCAAGCAGGCTCTGCGCCACCAGCTCAGGGCAGGACATGGGGCCCGACTCACAAAACCGTAAGGACCATCATGACCTGAGCCAAAACCTAGAGTCAGATGCTTAACCAACTGAACCACCCAGGTGCCCCCATATACAATAACACTTTTTAAACTTCAAATTGTTTTTTAATATATTGGGTTTTGAGTTAGATATCACTTGCAAAAAGTTCCCCTCATTGTAAAAACAAATGATTCAGAAAAGAGTTGGACTGACCGTTCTCTAAAATTCAGTGGTCTTCTCATTAAAAAATTCATGTCTATTTTTTATGTATTTAATCTGTTATATAAAAATGGATTTCAAGAAACTGATAGTGGAACTCTTAGTGATATTTGACAATGAGCCATATGTTTTCTCAATTATACATATTTGCTTTGGTCGCATTTAATTACTCATTTATGCTAAAGAAAATCTTGTTTTCGCATCATTAAAACACTGAACCGATTGGATAACTCAGAGATCCAATGCATCAGATCTATTTTACTTCAACTAGAAAAGTATCCCTTTATAATGTCAGGTGTGTAATTTCAGTAAAATTATTTAATAAAATGATTTCCCAGTACAGATATGACCTTCATCAATGGAATGTATTACATGAAATTTCAAATTCATACACATTTAATCTATCCTCTTCTAATTCACATTATCAAACTGATTTAACTTAGAAAATGGATTACATCCCATGTAGAAAATATACTTTATATGTTGGAGTTAAATATTTATTAATTTGTATTCATATAATTTCATATAAATAGATGGTAGATAGATAATTAGAGATGCATTTCTGACAAGGTGAAAATTGACACCCTTTAAGAGAAAATTGATATTAAACCAAATTTTTGGTCTTGTTTGTAATTATTTTGAATTTCTCAGGTTTCTTTTCTCTTTTTTCTTGATCATTTGAAATACCATTTCCTGCTTAATGTGAACAAATCAGTGAAGAGTTTATGAACTGTCACAAAATGAATACACCGATGTACCTACTCCCAGATGACAAAATAAATATTAATCATTTATCAGAATTCACCTTTCATGCTCTTTTTCATTCATTAATTTCTCCTGAGTTGACAAAAGAAAAATAAACCTCATGATTTTTAGCATTACAGATCAGGTTGCCTGTAATTTATGTAAATGAATCCATACAGTATTCATTCTTTTGTGACTGATTTCTCTCAATCAACCTTATGTTTGCAACATTTATCAACGCGGTTGTGTGTAGCACAGACTAATTCTGTTTCTGTCCTACATAGCAATACAATGAACATAGTGCTAGGATAGAAACAGTCTATATCTGGCAACAGTTGTGTTAGACAGCACCATTACAGCATATATTATTTTAATATGTGAATTCTATTGTTGAAAAATATTAGTGTTTTCTAAGTGGGCTATTATGAAGAGTTGTGCCAGATATATTTGTATATACATCTATTGGTTCTTATATGTACTCATTTTTGTTACCTGCATGTCTAAATCACCTATGTAATATATCTCCATCTCCATATGTATCTTTATCTAAGGGAATGTATATGTTCCAATTAAATAGACAGTGTTGAAGATTTTTCCAAAGTGTTTTTAGTAATTTACCTACACCAGGAGTCATGAGAGTTCTTGCTACTCCACAAGCATTTCAACCCTCAGCATTATCATTTAATTCAGTTTTTTCCCCCAGCTTCACCTATTCAGAGGCAATGCAGTGACATCATATCATGATCTACCTTGTATTTTCTTGATCATCACTGAGATTGAATAGCTATTATATTCTTATTGAGCTGGATATCCAATTTTGTAAAAGACTTTAAAAGTTACATCTTTAATATGATATTCTTTAACTAGCAGAAGTTAGATTATTCTTGCTCAGAGCCTTTGTTTGGTATAAGTCTTTAGTATTTGTCTGGCACATATCTGCTACTGTTTTGTAGCTTTCTTTTCACCCTCACAGAGGGGTCTTCTGATGAACAAGTTTACTTAGTTTTAATGCATTTCAATTTATAAATATTTTTTCCTTGAAATTAGTGCCTTTTGTGTTATTTGTTAAAAAAAACAAATTCCAAATATCAAGACTTGAAACCATTCTCCCAAATTTTCTTCTAGAAACTTTATGGTTTTATTATCAGTATGCAATCTACAATTGCCTTGGGATTGATTTTCAAGAACAAAGTGAGGTAGTAGTCAAATTCCTTTTTTTTCTCCATGAGGATATTAAAAAGATTAAGCTCACTTTTCTTAAAATAAATGTCCGCAGGTTTGAGGGTTTTGGTTTTTTGTTTATTTGTTTGTTAGTTTTTTGTTTTTTGTATTCACTATTCTATTGAATTGATTTGCTTATCCTTGCACTTTGCTCCTATTCGTAGGATTTTTTTCAACCATTTTAATTTTTGCCTATTGATGACATATATGAAATACAGATTTTATTATTTATTTTATGCAGCCATATAATTGAACACTAATTGTTTTTCTATTTTACTTGATGTTTAGGAATTCTCAGGAGGAGAATGGTGTGCCATCTATAACAGTGATAGTGTTTTTGCAGTCTTTTTGGTATTCATGACCATGTATGTATGTATGTATGTATTTTTACCTTGGCTAGAAAATTCAGATCAATATTACTACGAGTAGTTATGATACACAAGCATGTCCTTTTTACTTTCTTGAATAACAATGTTGCTAATGCTATGCTTATGTATGATATTGAATTTTCAATTAGATAGAAATTTGTTTTGTTGTCAAGAAAGGATAATTCTAATTCTAGGAGATAAAAACTTAAAAACACACAAAGTAGTAGTGAACACAGTATTTCTAAGGGGCAATGTTTCTAAGGAGAGGATTGAAACAATTTTACCATGAATTAAACAGTACTTAATTTTGTTAATATTACTAATTTTCTTGTTAATTTTAATGTCATACTGCATTTTAAAAAACATGTAGTTCGCTTTTTCATGGATATAAAATCATTTATTTTATTCAATGACATACTAGATGTTTAAATGGCATTTGATAAATTTATATTTATGGATTTACTATCACTTCTGCTTACATTTCTTCTAAAATGTATTATCTTGGACTAGTTGCCATGACTAAATTGATAAAATATATTTAGAGCACATACATAATTTGATCACTAAATATATCTAGTTAAAAATTTTTAAATCCAATAAAATCATTGTTCCAATTAAATGTTACTACCGGCTTAACTGAGTGTCCTTTGAAGGAAAAAGGCAATGGGAGATAAACACCTATTTTAGGTATAATAGTCTGTGGAACTGGAAAAATGGGAACATACCCTAATATTTTGGAAAACAAGGCCAATGAATGGACAGAGCATAAGTCAGAGCTATGTGTCAGGGCCACTGGACTTGGCATATTCTTTTAGTTGAAATATATTAAAAATATACTTACTGGGGTGCCTGGAAGGCTCAGTTGGTTGAGCGTCTGACTTTGGCTCAGGTCACGATTTTGCAGTTCCTGGGTTCGAGCTCTGTGTTGGGCTCTGAACGGACTGTCTGGAGCCTGCTTCAGATTCTGTGTATCCCTCTCTTTCTGCCCCTCCCCAGCTCATGTTCTCTCTCTCTCTCAAAAATAAATAAGTGAGCTTTAAGAAAAAAATACACCCACTGGACTTCTCTTAACAAGAGGTAATAAAAAGAACAACTATTTTTAAAGAGTGTATTGTGTGGAGACAACTCAAATACGTAGCCACACACAATTGTGTTGGAGACTGGGCGTAAAATGTGTTAAATCCCTCCATTGACCACCTTCCTTACCTTGGAATGTCACTTAGTCTCCCTAGAAATTAATTCCTTATATCTGTGATAGACAACATATCAGTAATTTGTATATATAATTTTGTAAAGGCTAAATGATCCGTCTGGATAAAATTCAGCTCAATAAATTGTTAGCCATTATCATCTTTGTGTTTTTTCCTATTGTGTTGTTGTCCTTAAATTTGAAGCCATTCAGATCTGCAGCCGTCAAAAAGGATTAAAAGAACATTAGAATTCTAACACGGGTGGGTTATTTCCCAGAGAGTGTTTTACACATTAGCCAAAATATGAGTTAGTTTTGAATTCCCTTACCTGTAGTTTGCTAACACTGCATGTAGTTAACATAGTTCAATGCCAAATTATGGCATGGGAAAGAATGCAAATAATATTTAAATTCTTCAAATTTTTGAGTAAGTTGGCAATGAAAACTCCTTCTAACTTTCTGATCAGTAACTGGAAAAGAAAGGGACAGAAATGTAACAGTCACTGAATATTTTACAATTCATTTACATAAATGTTGGCAAAATAAATGATATTTTTTTCAAAAGCACAGAACTCTAGATCTAATAAAATATGCCACTCTTATTATTATCAATAGGACAGGTTCTAAAAATGTTGGCAGATCTATATAGCTAGGTTAGTTGGATTCAGTCATTCATTTTTATGCTTACATAAATATAGCAAAGGTGGAAATACATATTTGTGGATGTACTAAAGTTTGTTTTAAAAGCATATGTTGAGAAAAGGAATGATTTCTTGCACAATGGCAAACACACACACACAAAAACCTATATGTTCACATTACATAACTTCACAATTTATTATAAGCACATGAAATTCAGGTTAAATTCCACTTCAGAATCTCAACACTGATTCTGCTGTGGTCGCATGCAGTGGTAACATTATACCGATAAAAGCTCACAAGGAACTGTGCATTTTAGAATGGCCACAACTGGCCTTTGGTACAAGACTAACTGAATAAGTGGCTGCAGGAAAAAAGAAAATTCTGGTAAATCTAGCAAGACCGCTATTAACTCTGTAGTGAAATTACTGAGTTCAGTTTGATGAAATTATCAAACTACGCTTTGTCATTCTACTCGAACAGGTAGTGTCGGTGTCTGCAGACATGTTTACAGTTATTTTTTTAAACTAACACTTGATAAGCCACTTCCGAGTTCGAGATGGATTAGAAAACTTCAGTTAAAAAAATGAAGAAGTTAAAGCAAAATGAAAAGGAAATGAACACAGAAGCTGCTGTCGTTTATCATACCTTAATAGAAAAATTCTCTCTCTTGCGGAATTCAGTGGTTCATCATCTTCAGTGATCACCTTTGTGGTTGGAATGCTGGTAGCCGCTTCATTTCAGAATGACCACATCAATCACCTCTTAAAGATTTCTCGTCAGTGGAGTTAATAAGAATTGGGCACATCACTGTATGATTTAGGAGAAGGGAAAGCAACTTCTGATAATACAGAGCCAGAGACATTATGGGTGAGTTACTGTTTCGAGGAAGATTTCAGGAAAAGTCACAAAAAATGTCTTGGTAACTGCAGACGGACGTATTAGTGGCTGTAGTGGGAGACGAACTGTTGCGGACTAGTTAAGTGTGTTTGAGCTAAGCCCACATTAAGAAAAGTAGACATGTTTCTAGTATGTACGTTTGCTGAGTTAAGGCGCTTGGTCATTTCAGTTTAATTACTTAACAATAATAATCTGCCTAATATCTACTTGACATATTGAAACATAAACAAAAATATAGAGTGTTTTGGAGAAACACTAAAATAAATAGACATGTTCAAATTTAAACTGTGTGACATAATCCTCTATCTACATAAAATTCTAGTGTATTCCTGTTTTCATAGAGGTCTGGCCAGCAGGGTTTAAGCAAAGCATGATGAACGTGGAAGAGTTCCAGGAAAGTAAATAAAAGGTGATAAAAACTTTAAAAATTATTTATGTCAGAAATGAAAATTATGAGCAAATAATATTGCGTTTTATTTAATGAAAGCTATACTGTTAACGTATACATGTATACTTAAAAACTTTAAGGTCATTAAAATTACATTGAAACATTAAATATATAGAAGGGATATTTGGTTTAAATAAAATACAAATACAGGGGCACCTGGGTGGCTTGGTTGGGCATCCAACTTTGGCTCAGGTCATCACCTCCGGTCTATGAGTTCGACGCCCACATCGGGCTCTGTGCTGACAGTTCAAAGCCTGGAATCTGCTTTGATTTCTGTGTCTCCCTCTCTCTCTCTGCCCCTCCTGTGCTTGTGTTCTCTCTCTCTCTCTCTCTCTCTCTCTCTCTCAAAAATAAATAAACTTAAAAAAATACAAATGTTAGTATATGAAGATCCCATAACTAAGAAATATACTGTTTTCAAAGCGGGTATATTTCTGCAGTACTAAAAGACACTGCTACCATGGATCAGCTCGTTTATAATAAACAAACAAACAAATAAACAAACGTATACACTGTGTAAGGTTCTGATAAGTGCTGTGAAGGAAAATGAAAAAGATGAATAAAAATATATGAATGTACATGTACACACACATATACATTCTTGCATATACACTTGTATTTGTATATGCATATATATGTGTGTGTGTATACATGTTTGTACATATGTATATTTGTGTACGTATACAACATGTTTTAAAAGTAAATTTATCTGGGGGAGGAGTTAAGACGGCAGAGCAGCATGGAGACCCTGACCTTGTCTCATCCCTGAAACTCAGCTAGATCAGCACCAAACCATTTTGAACACCTAGGAAACTGATCTGAGGATTAACCCAGCAATCTGCATCACTTGTGCCACAGAACTCAGCAGGTACATGGTGAGGAGAGATGAACTGGGGGAGAGAAAAGCCATGTAGGGTAGTGAGCTGTTTTTGTAGAAAGAGGACAGAGGAAGGGAGACGGGGAGAGTGTGGCACATTGGGATCATGCAAGAAAAGCATTCCCCCAAAAGTAGCTGGAGAGAGATAGAAAGAAGGAAAACACCCACAGGGGACTGAACAAGGAATCTGCTCCCCAAAACCATTAACAGGAAGAAAGGAGATGGTTTCAGTACCACCAGGATTCTATAAACAGTGGAGCTCAGAGTCTGATGTTTCAGAGCTCAGTGCCTGGCGGTGCTCTGGTGAGGAAGTAGGGTGAATCTCCAGGAGCAGGCAGCGGGGTCTGAGAAGTCCATGTGCCACATGGGGAGAAGTAGTTCCCTGGCTTGGAGTGCATTTGGAAGAGGCCATATGGCCTCCTTTCAGGCCAAGGTCCCAGCAGAATCTGGAGAGCAGCCATGTTTACAGGTATTGGGACAAAGACCAGAGTGCAGCGAAACCTAGGGCAGCTGTGTGTTGTGATTTACCATAATCTCCAAATCTCTGTTGCCACGTGATTACACGAACATTTTCTGGGGCAAGCTGGCACCCAGCCATTGCTCAGTGAGACCCTCCCCAGAGAGTCATCACTGGTCCAAGCGTAACAAAAGAGGTAAAAGATCTGTATGCTGAAAACTATAGAAAACTTATGAAGGAAATTGAAGAAGACACAAAGAAATGGAAAAACAGTCCATGCTCATGGATCGGAAGAACAAATATTGTTAAAATGTTGATACCACCCAAAGCAATCTACACACTCTAGGCAATGCCTATCAAAATAGCACAAGCATCCTTCACAGAGCTGGAAGAAACAATCCTACAATTTGTATGGAAGCAGTAAAGACCCCGGATGGCCAAAGCAATCCTGAAAAAGAAACCCAAAGCTGGAGGCATCATAATCCCAGACCTCAAGATATATTACAAATCTGTAATCATCAAGGCAGTATGGTACTGGCACAAAACCAGACACTTAGATCAATGGAAGAGAATAGAGAACCCAGAAATAGACACACAAATGTCTGGCCAGCTAATCTTTGACAAAGCAGGAAAGAATATCCAAAGGAAAAAAGACAGTCTTTTCAGCAAATTATGTTGGGAAAACTGGACAACGACATGCAGAAGAATGAACCTGGATCACTTGCACCATACACAAAAATAAACTCAAAATGGGTGAAAGACCTAAACGTAAGACAGGAAACCATCAAAATCCTAGAAAAGAAAACAGGCAACAACTTCTTTGACCTCAGCTGCAGCAACTTCCCACTTGACATGTCTCTGGAAGCAAGGGAAACAGAAGCAAAAATGAACTGTTGGGACCCCATCAAGACAAAAACCTTCTGCACAGTGAAGGAGATAATTAGCAAAACTAAAAGGCAACCAATGGAATGGGAGAAGATACTTGCAAATGATATATCCAATAAAGGGTTAGTATCCAAAATCTATGAAGAAGTCATCAAACTCAACATCCCCAAAACAAATAATCCAGGGAAGAAATGGGCAGAAGTCATAGACACTTTTCCAAAGAAGACATTCAAATGGCTAACAGAAACATGAAAAGATGCTCAACATCACTCATCATCAGGGAAATACAAATCAAAACCACAATGAGATATCACCTCACACCTGTCAGAATGGCTAACATTAACAACTCAGGCAACAACAGATGTTGGCAAGGATGTGGAGAAAGATGAACTCTTTTGCATTGCTGGTGAGAATGCAAACTGGTATAGTCACTCTTGAAAGCAGTATGGAAGTTCCTCAAAAAATTAAAATTAGAACTACCTTACAACCCAGCAGTTGTACTACTAGGTATTTATCTAAAGGATACAGGAGTGCTGATTTGAAGGGGCACATGCACCCCAATGTTTATAACAGCACTATTGACAATAGCCAAAGCATGGAAAGACACCAAATGCCCATCAATTGATGAATGGATAAAGAAGATGTGGTGTATATATATAGATATCTATATATATACAATGGAATATTACTTGGGATCATAATGAATGAAATCTTGCCATTTGCAACAACGTGGATGGAACTAGAGCATATTATGCTAAGCTAAATAAGTCAGTCAGAGAAAGACAAATATATGATTTCACTCATATGTGGAATTTAAGAGACAAAACAGACGAACATAAGGGAAGGGAAACAAAAATAACATAAAAAAAGAGAGTGAGACAAACTATAAAAGACTCTTAAATATAGAGAACAAACTGAGGGTTGTTGGTGGGGTGTTTGGTGGGGGGGATGGGCTAATTGGGTGATGAGCATTAAGGAAGGCACTTGTTGGGATGAGCACTGGGTGTTATATGTATGCAATGAATCACCACATTCTATTCCTAAAATCATTATTACACTATATATTAACTAAATTGTTTTTAAATAAAAAAAATAAAATATAAAGGAAATAAAAGATCACAGATAGTGCTGAACAGAATCTAAGAGAATGCCAGACTGGAGCCTCAAGGAACAGATATGACTGGTATCTTTATGCAAACAACGTGGCTTTAATGAAGGAAGACTTTTCAATTGCTTCACCTCTAACACGTAATTGAAATCCTGCTTTTCAAAGGGAAGGTGATAAATAAGGGGCTAAAAACAAGGATAATTGAAGATTCCTCCCAAAAATGGATTAGAAGATTGGGAGCTAAAAGATGAAAAGGGTTTAAACCCAAGAGACTCTCAGAACCTCCTGATGGGCTGAATATTTCACTGAACTGGTGCATTTCCAGACCTCTCTCAGTTCAACAGCTTCTAAGTGAGAATTAGTACCAGGCTGTTAAGAGTGCTTGAAAGCTCAAGAAAAACATTGTTAGAAAAGAACTAAAAAATATGACTCAGCTGTATAATTTTTACCTAGCAAAAGTTCATTCTCTGGGTTTTGACTTGATTTTAATAAAATTATTCTTTTTAAAAAAATAACGTGGGGCCCCTGGGTGGTTCAGTCGGTTAAGCGTCCAACTTGAGCTCAGGTCATGATCTCTCAGTCTGTGAGTTTGAGCCCTGCATTGGACTCTGTGCTGACTGCTTGGAACCTGGAGCCTGCTTCGGATTCTGTGTTTCCCTCTCTCTCTGCCCCTCCCATGCTTACATTCTCTCTCTCTCTCAAAAATAAATAAACATTTAAAAATAAAATAAAAATAATGTAAATTTATTTTCAAAAAGTTAATTTTCAAAATAAAATCCATACTTATGAATATAGAGAAAATATATAAACAGAATGTAAACATAAAACTCTTTCTTTGACCGTATACTTAAAGAACATTCTCCTTTGTGATTCTGTACAATACTAGAAATCGTACCGGCTTATTATTTATAATAATATATTTTAAATGCCTGCCTGATACTGTTTTCTCTATGGTCCATAATGGATTTAATTAACTTTATTTTGAAGTTATCATTGTATTACCTCCAAAATATTTACTATGCATTATTTTTATTTTCATTCCATACATAAATCTTAAGTGACATATTTCTCAGCTCTTGGTATGATGCTTAGGGTATGATTCAAATACATTGGAATAGTTTTATCTCATTAAGTTGTTCTTGTAAAGTACATTAAAAACATATTTATCATAAACTTTAAAGACTCTACCAAAACAACTGTTTGGTCATAAAGTCATTTAAAGCATATTATATATGTTATTACATATATATTTCCTTTCTGAAATAAAAAGATAATTTAATTTTTCTTAAAATTATCCATTTACTCTTACAAAATGTTTTATATTATTTTACATTAAAAATCATTTTCTACATCCCCTTTCTTGTGTTTTATGTACTATTTCATCAAAGTTTACTATATCACTTGAATGTGTGAAAAAAATATGAATGTAGGGTTAAAGCCATCATCACTACCCAAAGGGAAACAACTCTTTAATTTTTTTTTTTTAATTTTACTTATTTTTTGATAGAGAGACAGCACAAGTGGGGGAGGGGCAGAGAGAGAAGGAGACACAGAATTGGAAGTAGGCTCCAGGCTTGGAGCTGTCAGCACAAAGCCCGTTCCGAGGCTTAAACTAACAAACTGTGAGATCATGACCTGAGCCGAAGTCGGACGCTTAACCGACTGAGCCACCCAGGCGCCCCAAGGGAACATAACTCTTTAAAGACAACCCTGATCAAGATATAGGATCTTACTAACACGACAAGCCTGCTTAGTGCTGGCTATAGGTTATTTCTCCTATGAACATGTAACCAACGTTCTAATATTTATCACCTAATGAAAGAGAATAATGGACTCTTAAAGATGACTGACCATATCTTGATCTCTGGTACCTATGAATATGTTATGTAACATAGCCAGGAGGAATTAAAATTGCAGAATGAATTAAGGTTGCTCGTAAATTGACCTTAAATGAGGAGATAGTTCTGGATTATCTAGTTTGGCCCAATGTAATTACAAGGGTCCTTGTAAGTCAAAGAAGACAGCAGAAAAATCAGTCAGAGGATCTGTGACAACAGAAGCAGAAGTTGGAGAGAAGTAGTCACTGAAGTAATCATTGATGATGAAGGAATGGTGGAGGGGGCAGGTCAAGGCCTAGGAATGCAGGCATTCTCCATAAGCTAACAATGGTTAGGAAATGGCCTCTCCCCTTGGTCCTCCAGAAGGAATGCAGTGGTGCCCACACATTGATTTTAGCTCAGTAAGACACATTTTAGACTCTTGACCTCCAGAACAGTAAGAGAACAAATTTGTGTTGTTTTAAACCACTGAATTAAAGATAATATTCTATAGCACCATAGGAAATTAATACAATAAATAATCTTGAGTATTTTTCTCTTTTTAAATTTTATGTAAATGAAATAGAACAGTATGGACCTTCTGTATCTGGTTTCTTCTATATGGCATTACAATTTATGATAGTGATGTACAAGCTCTACTTTGTTCAATTCACTGCTGCTTAGTATTCCATTATGGGAATATATGCAAATGTATGTATCTCTTCCAGTGTTGCTGAACCTTTTGTGATGTTTCCAGTTTGGGATGATTATGAATAATGCAATTTCAAACATTATTACACATGTATTTGATAGTAGAGAGATAGGAACAAATACATGGACAAGTACACATTTATATATGTAGGATTTTGTATATATGAGTAGAATTTCTGGGTCATAACATATGCATACATTTAATTGAAGGGATTCTGTCAAAATGTTTCCAAGTGGTTGTACCAGTTTACCCTCCCACAGTTAATATACTAAATCCCGGGTGCCCCACATCTTCAAATATGTAATACGGTCATTTATTTATTCACTTGCTTACTTGTTTATTTAATTTTAGCCATTCTACTGTGAACGTGGTCGACTATAATCGTGGTTTTAATTTGTACGTCTCTGATCATTGTGTTTTGTGCAAAGCCAAACAAATTTTCTCTGGAAAAATTTTTTTCCAGATATTCATGCATTTTAAAAATGTACTGACCGTTCAGAGTAGCTGTCTGAACCAAAAGTGAACTTGGGCTGCCTCATTGAGTTCACCTCCTTCCTCACCCCTACCCCTGCCATTATTCCCTGGCAACAGCTGATCATTTTCCTGTCCTTATTGTTTTACCTTTCCCAGAATAAAAATGGAACCATACACAATGTAGCTTTTTAAACCTGGATTCTTGCAACACATTTGTGCTGTTATATAATTTTTTTTTCCTTTTTTTTTTGAGAGAGAGCGAGAGTGAGAGAACACACCCACATGAGCTGGGGAAGAGAAAGGCAAAAGGAGAGGGAAAGAGAGAGAATCTTAAGCAGCCTCCACACCTAGCACAGAGCCTGAAGCAGCTAGATATCACAACTTGAGACCATGATCTGAGCCGAAATCAAGAGTCAGACGCTTAACCGACTGAGCCCCCCAGGCCCCCCCTAGGGCTGTCATGTAAATTTTCATTACTGAATAGTGTTCCATTGTATGAATGTACCACAGTTTACCTATTCACTTGTTGATATGTATCTAGAGCACTTTAGATTTTTGTCAATAGTGAATAAAGTTGTTATAAATATTTATATGCAGGTTTTTTATGAATTTGGATAAATACTTAGCAATATAATTTCTGAGTCATATGTATATATTTAACTTTATCGTAACTCCAAACTGTTTTCCAAAGGGGTTGTATCATTTTCTATTTCCAACAACAATGTATGTGAGTTATCTACTATAATAGATATTCACAGATATCTTGGTTATCTCATGGTTATTTAAAATTGTATTTTCCTGATAATGATGCTGAGAGTCTTTCCATATGATTATTGCTATCATATATATTCTTTGGTGAAGAATCTTATTTGATCTTTTGCCTGTTGTTTAAACAAGTGTGCCATGATTTCCTTATCATTGAATTTTAAGAGTTCTTTATATATATTCTGGGTGTAAGTTCTTTATCATAAATGCATTTTATAAATTTTAAGTATAACCCATTGCTTTTATTTCCATTTAACAGGTCTTTCACAGAACAAAAGTCTTAATTTTGATAAAGCCCAATGTACCTTTTTTCTTTTATCAAATGTGTCTTTGTGTCATATCAAAAATTCTTTCCAAATCCAAGATCATGCTAGTTTTGTCCTATGTTTTCTTTTTCTATACATTTCGTATATTTTTTTCTTTTATATTTATGTTTTGGCCTATTTTAAGTTAGTTATTGTATAATTTGTGATGTATGTATCAGGAATCATTTGTTTAATGCTTATTTATTTATTTTGAGAGAGACAGAGAGAAAGAAAGCGAGGACAAGCAGGAGAGGGGCAGAGAGAGTGAGAAAGAGAGACTCCCAGGCAGTCTCCATGCTGCCAGCGCAGAGCCTGACTCGGGCTCCAATGGATGAATCACGACCTCATGACCTGAGCCAGAATCAAGAGCTGGACACTTTCCTGACTGAGCCACCCATGTGCCCC
The DNA here is from genome assembly GCF_023721935.1 of Panthera uncia. Classification (NCBI taxonomy): domain Eukaryota; kingdom Metazoa; phylum Chordata; class Mammalia; order Carnivora; family Felidae; genus Panthera; species Panthera uncia. The sequence continues at coordinate 130,620,665 of NW_026057577.1, read as the reverse complement.
AGGAATCATGTTTTTGCATACAGGCATCTAGTTAGTCCTGCATAATTTATCAAAAAGTCAGTTCACTCTGTACTGAATTGCCTTTGTACCTTTGTCTAACATAAACCAACTATATCATTGGTTATACGAGGATATTTCTGAGTTCTTTATCTTCTCTGATAACTAATGATTTTGCTTGCATTTTATACGTTTCTGACCTATTTGGAAATATTCATTTGTGAAGTACCTATCCAAGTTTTTTGCCTAGTTGTTGATTAGAAGATACATATATGTATATATATATCTTCGTATATAAATATATAAGATTTTATTTAAATCCTAGTTAGTTAATGTATAGTATAATATTGGTTTCAGGAGTAGAATTTAATGATTCATCAGATATTGTACTTTTTAAGTGTATTTTCCTTAATGTTATGAATCTTTAGAAATCTTATTTTCAGATAAATATTCTTTATCACATAGTTGTTAACTCTGATTTTTACCAATATATATTTATAAATTCTAGAGACTCATGCATTTAAAATGTAGTGACAACTAAAATCTGGCATTCAATCTACCTTACTCTGTATTTTCATATTGTATTGTGCATCCATTAGTAATGAAGATAGCACATTTTACTATAATTACAGGTTATGTGTCTTTCTGCTCCCACTCACTTGTAAGATTTCTAGGGGCAGAAACTATGTTTTATGTTTCTAGATCCAGAACATTGGAGAGTTTTTGTCATAGAATTTCCTATATAACTAACTGCCCATTTCTATCTATCTATGTATCTAAGTATCTATCTACCTATCCTCTATCTACCTATAATCTATCATCAATCATCTATCTACAGAGAGAAGCACTTGCTTACTAATGCATTTCCTTCATGATTTTTCCCCATTCCCTTCACTACTCATTTGCAACAGATTAGTTTCAGAGGAACCTGTGTTGTTATTTTCCCCTCTCTTGAAAAAAAAAAATAATAAAGATTGAACTTTCCATTGGAAGTGTTTCCAATAATCAATGCACATTTATTACATGCATCCCCCTCTCTAATCACTTGGTTATTAACAGAGTAGATTCATATGTGTTTCCCTTCAACGTACACCCTTTATATTTTCTAATGAGCCAGGCCCTCAATATTGTGCTAAACAAATGTGTACCAACATGATACAAGACAGTCTGAACACCGTGCAGTTTTTGTATATCTTGCAATTTATTTGACATTGTCAACCCTTTGCACCTGATGGTGTTTGTCTCTTCTTGGCCATGGAAAAAACATTTTGGGCATTTAACAGACAATTTACTTTTGTCTTGATTGAGACATATAAGACCATTTTTGTACCATTAAAATGGAAAATTTAACAGACTGTTAATAGCATATTTTCAAGAATATTTCCAATGCAGGCCAATGTTTTCCTTCTGCTTCCTTAAGACCTTGAAGCCCTGACTTAGGTAAACTTTCTTTGGTATAAATAAAGACCATAGAGGACCAACACTGCTCTTTGATCTTCCAGATATATGTTCTAAGAGGGCATAAATCCTCTCGAATTTGGGCTTAGAATAGTTTTGAAAAATTGGGGGGAAAATTCAGCTCATATAAAGGAGTGTTCCCTAATATTTCATGTCCTTAAAATCATATATCACCTATTTGGCATTACTAGCTGAAGTCATCATGAAATAAAAGTATTTACTAGTGGATTTAGTCATTATAAAATTAAGTGATATTTATTATGTTTATCCCAGCCCACTTCGTCAGCTTCTTGTTCTCATTTTCTAACTATAAACAGCATCCAATACAGTGCAATGAAATTATACAACTAAGTTGTGAAATGAAATTGTAAGATTTTTAGAAGGTTTAAGATGTATGAGAAATCATGATAAGATTATCAAATCTCACACAACGCTATTGTCACATGGGGAGCTGGCAGCATTTGACCAGTTACCATGAAAGAAGGAAAAATGTGAAAATGTATATAATTTTCTGTCTTCACTGAAAATGAATTAACTACCAAGAGAGATCAATGAAGGTCTGAAATAATTATTGAGAAATGACACACTTTAAGGTCGGTGCAAAAGACAAATGTAAAATAGATGTTCTGATATGATTTTTTAAAAGAAAATATTTGTACATCATTTCTTTAGGAAAAATATGGAATAAAAATGTAATTTTACTAAATACAAAGTGAGGTTTGTATAAAATACATTGAGGTTTATTTTTCAAAATAAGGAGATATAGTCTCCACAAAAATAAAAGTTTCCTCTTCTTAATCGGCTCCCTTAAGGTGGTATTTACAAACCGGATATCTGATAGGCATAGAAAGTAGCATCCGCTTCCAACTTCCAAAATGATCTCCCTGTTTCTACTTTTGCCTATTTATAGTCTCTACCCATCAGCCCGTAATACTTTTAAAACTAATGTAAGATTATGTGACTTTTATACTTGAAGCCCTCCAGGAGTTTATATCTCCCTCAAAATAAAATTTAAAGTCTCCATTATACTAAGTCCGTACAGGACATAGCCATCCTCACATACATCAGCTGTGACCTCATGACTTCCACTTTCTTGTTTGTTCACATACCTCTTCCAACCCTGGCTTCTTCAGTATTTCTTGAACCATCCAAACACACTCACTTTCTGTGCCTCAGCATTTAACTATTTCTCTTGCTAGAATGCTCTCTCCTTTGATCTATATCACTTGTTGCTTCACTTTATTTAGATATATGTTCACATGTCTCCTTATCTAAGATGACTTTATTGATTATTTTGGTTCCAATGACCCTTCCCCCAAATGATCTGTCCCATGATCATACTTCATTTTCTTTATCAAACTTTGCATCACTGGCAGGGTATACATTAATTTGTTTCTCTCTCTCTTTTTTTCTGAGCTTGAGGACTTTCTTTTGTTTACCACTATTTATCTCACACCTAGCATTTAGTAGATAATCAATAAACATTTAACTTTGAAATAGAAAAACATACTAGTGGCAATAAATGAAATGGGGTAGGCAAACAGCTCAAAGTTACTAGGCACTAACAATCAAGAAATAATATGCTCTACTTAATGTATTGTCTTTAGTACAGATGCTGTCAAAGCAGGCACACATGTATTGCCTTTTAACATGTCTGACTACTGTGGGGAATGCCTACAACCAATAACAGACCTAAGAATACATAAGGGTCTTTTACGCCGGCTTAACCATTGTTGGAAATATTTCCTGTGGATTTTATAATGAATATAGTAATTACACCCTTCCCTTAGAACTATGAGAAAATCTTGATAGTGGTAATGATAAAAGTAATGTTAGGAATATAACAACCATAGGTATAATGATTGAATATTTGTCACAAACCAGATAGTGATCTTGCATATACATATAAACATATTACATATATTACCTTGTACATTGCCCTCTTTGAAAAGCACTCTAATTATATATTGTAAACATGAGTAAATCCAGCTTTTGGGAAATCTAGAAATGTGCTCAAAGCTGTGTTCTATGTGACGGAAAATCCAGAAGCAAACCGAAGTCCACTTGACTTTAAAATATTAAAAACGTAACCTCCACCAAGATGATGTTTCGTAATTTGATTCTCCATATGTAATGGCCTGTCATGATGATGAGGGCAGCTCCACCTCCCTCCTTCACAGAGAGAGGAATAATATGACTACCAAAAGGTAGTAGCTAATTTTTTTAAGCACTTACTTCCCAGATTTCATTCTAGGAAACTTTTCATTTATTACCTCTTTAGCAAGAAGTAAGTGGCATGGGAAGATTATTTTCTCCATTTTACACATGAGGAATACAGGACATTAAGTTATTTACATTTCTCTCATAGTGCTCAGAAGTGCCAAATAATTCCCTGCACCCCCACTCCGTAATTGTTTTACAGTGAGACAAACAGAAGGTTGTAACATAGGAAGGTCACAGCAGGTGTCTAGTATCTTCATTCAATGCTTGATCGGCAGGTGTCTTTATGAGCTGAGCCTGCTTTTGGAGACAGTAGTCCAAGCAATTTGATTTTGTAGACATCAAGAATCACTCCTGCCCTAGCACTTAGTAACTAATGGTGCTGGGAACCTTTTTTCTCAACTTGATAGGAATGTCCGGTAGCCCAAAGAGGACTCATAACTCCCTCTAGATAGACATGTTAAATATGATTGCCAGATATTGTTAGGTTTCTCGGACTGATATCTGGCTTGTACAGCTTTTCTTTGACAGACTCACTGTTATTTTCTCAGATCACTGTCCTACTTTCATCTATTATTGACAAAGGATCTAGGGAGATACAGACTGTATATTTCCATCTGCCTTTGTGATTTTTTTACTCATGAAAGTAGACTTTTCCAGTTTTTATTCAAAATACTTCATGATGGTTTGTTAAGCCAGAGATTAAATTATTAGCAAATTAAAATCTGCTTTACTTCACAAGTCTTTATGGAGGGTAGAATGGTCATTTATAGTAGTAAAATATTTCATAATTCCTGCAAATTACACACACACACACACACACACACACACACACACACAGTGTGTATGCTTCTAGGTGTTTACCAATCAACCCTTCAAAAACAACAGATGTGATTTGTACTCTTGGCCAATTTTCATGACATAAAAACTCCTGCCATGGAAAATTCCAAGCTCCTGTGTTAATTTTCTAGGGTTACCATAACAAAGTACCACAGACTAGGCAGTTTAAACAAAGAATAGCTATTGGGTCACACTTCTGGAGGATAGAAGTCTAAAATCAAGGTGTTGGTAGGGTTGGTTCTTTTTGAGGGCTGTGGGGGAAGTGTCCATGCCAGGCCTCTCTTCTTGGCTTTTAGATGGCTGTCTCTCTAAGTGTCTTCACATCATCTTCCTCTGTACATATCTGTGTTCACATTTCCCCTCTCTTTTATCTTAAAGTTTATTTATTTTGAAAGAGAGAGAGAGAGAGAGAAAGAGAGAGAGAGAGAGAGAGAGTGCATGGGAGGGGCAGAGAGAGAGGGAGAGAGAGAATCCCAAGCAGCTTCCATGCTCATCACAGAGCCAGACACGGGCTCAGTCCCACAAATTGTGAGATCATGACGTGAGCCAAAAGCAAGAGTTAGATGCTGAACCAACTGAGCCACCCAGATGCCACTCACATTTCCCCCTTCTATAAAAATACCAATCATATTGGATGAGGGCTCACCCTAATGACCTCATTTCAACTTGATTACTTCTGTACCTATTACTAATGGTGACCCTATCACTAAATTCAGTCACAGTCACATTTTAAGACACATGGTGTTAGGACTTGAGTTTTGGACAGACACAATCCAACCTATAACACTACCTATGTGATATTACAGAACACAGATTTAGGAAGAGACTAATAATAATGCATTATATAGTTTTTCTACCATACAGTAGACAAAAATAATCTCAAAAGGACAGATAATAGCAAAATTAAAAAAAAAATAATTAGAAAGCAATGGGTTGTATTTTACCCTTGAAAATATGTTTTATTTTGGGGTGCCTGGGTGGTTCAGTTGGTTGAGCGACCGGCTTCGGCTCAGGTCATGATCTTACAGTTTGTGAGTTCGAGCCCTGCGTTGGGCCTTGTGCTGACAGCTCAGAGCCTGGAGCCTGCTTCCAGTTCTGTGTCTCCTTTTCTCTCTGCCCCTCCCCCCACTCATGCTCTGTCTCTCTCTGTCTCAGAAATAAACATTAAAAAAAATTAAAAAAAAAAACATTTTATTTTATTTTGTTTGGCATCCAACTAAAAAATTCTTGACATTTAAAAATAGGCTCTTGAACAACTATAAAAAACAAAACAAAATAAAATAAAATAAAATAAAATAAAATAAAATAAATAAAAATAGGCTCCTAATAGCCAGTGTATGCCACTTCTAGTAAAACTATATGTAATCTCTCAATGTTTAATGAAAACATAAGTTCCGGGTTTTCATGTCCATTTAATTCCCATCTCTCTTGGATCACTTCTTTAATAAACCCTAATAAATCTTTATCCCTGTTCCTTCCACTCAATTTTGCTCTGAACCTAAAGCTGCTCTAAAAAATAAAATCTATTAAAAAAATTACAATCGTCTTATGCTCGTAGATTTTGATGAATAGTTTGACTTTATATTGGAGGTTGTAATTTTTAGCTTATATTAAATTTGAATCCATATCTTTGCATAGGTGTGACCCCACCTATTAGCAACTAGTGAGCATATCCATTCTCAGTTGAATTTGTATCTTATAACAAAATATAGACTAAAAGAGGAAAAGTATGTGATGAAAACATTTTAAATTTTAATATTTATTTTTTGAAAACACATTTGTGTACTATAGTAATTCTTACCTTTCATGTTATAGTTGTTTTAAAATATAAGAAAATTTAGCAATATTATCTGTATGAAGATTCATTTTTTCATACATACTCACATATGCATATATATTTTAAAAATGTATAGATAATTCAAAGCCAATTTCAAGAAACGAGTCATTAAAAACAATTTAAGAACATTTAATTTAATACAAAAAGATAATTATAGTCTTTCTAATGCTTTCCTTGGAAGATCACACGTACAGATTCAACTTTTAGTGAAAAAAAAGTTGTTAAATTTTATATTTATAGGAGATTATTAGAATATAGCTAAAATCTACATATGGTTTAAATGGCCATTAGCTATTTGAATTATAATGAGACTTATACTTTTATATCAGAAAGTACAATGATAATGTTATTTCATTAAAACTCAATGCCACTAATACTTTGGGTATTGATTACAAATAAGGAATATATTCTTGTTAATTATTCTGTAGGCTACAGAGATTTCTATAAATATTGTCAATGCAGATTCTATTTGTATGACTTCACACAAAAACAAATTAAAAAAATTGAGTGATTCAAAAGTTTTTTTCCGTCAACATAAAATAAATAGGTAGTCATATTTAATTCATGAACTTATTGTTTGGGTGCTATATTAACCTTTAGTTATAAGATATGAATTATATAATTAACGGTCTACTTAAAAAAATAAATATGCACTTCTTTCCCTCCCACGACATCATCACTGAATTTTTAGATTCTCTTCCTTCTAATTTTTGTGGCATATTTCCATGTGATATCTTATTTCTTTTCCATAACGACTCTGAGCCACCTAAGATTAACTCTATTACATCTACCACTTGGGCTATTGAAACACTCTCTTCACAGAAGTAATTGTCTCATGCACGTCTTGCTCCACTGCACCATAAAAACCACTTTCGAATTAATCTTGCTAAATTGCATATGTGACTATATCATTTTCGTACTCAAAAGTAGTCGATGGACTTCCAATTGCCTCTTTAGTAAAAGCCCAGAATGAGCTGTTCAAACCCCAATTAAAATATTCCACAAAAATATCTGAGTAGACATTTTTTTTTCAACCTAATTTACTAAAAGCATATTTTACACTACATGGTACCACACTATTCAGAATACAAAAGGTGAGCAAAACACGATCTCATTTTAGAGAGGGCATAGTCTAATGACACACACAGCAAACTAAGTCAACACAAATCAGTATGATCAACGGCGGTATAATGTGCTAGGAGAGTAAATATAAAAATAATAACCTACCTGGAAGCCTAAAGAAAATACTCATGTGGAAAGGAATATCCCATAGAATTTATTCTCCCCAGTGTGTTGAGTCTAACCAGAATGCCTTCCTGGGCTGAGGTAGTTTTATTGATTACTTCAGTTAAAGTCAAGGATGAATTTTGTATTGCCTTTTCTAATTCGATGACTTCCATCATAGGGATAACTTTCCGGAGTGTGAATTTAATAACTGTGAAATATACCTCTTGGAAACTCCCCCAAGAAACCAGAGGAGGTTTGGAAGAGGCAAATGTATTTTGACTATATTTTGTATGTGGGATGTGTTGTGTTGTGGAACTGTGGATATCTGTTAGGCTGAATTTTTCTTTTTTTTTTTTTTTTTTTTTTCATGGAGCAGCAAGTGCAAGTCCTGATGGAGAGGCAAGGCGACGATGGTATGGGATGCACAGAGCATCAGAGGGGGCTCCCAGAAAGGAGGAAACAGGTGCGAAGAGCAGCTTCTGTCACCCACCCTTCCCAGAAGCCAATTTCATGGGATCTCAGGAGTACTTCAGAGCCAGCAGGGGAGACCTGGCATGAGAAACACCTAGATGGCCTGTGAGCTAGCCGCCCTTGTCCCAGATGCAGCTGCCAAAAAGGAGCCTGCCTCATGTCATCTATCAAGCAAAACCCAGTCGCCTTCTTGCCCCAACCTCTGACCCCCACCCACCTCTTGCCCGCCAGACCTCACAAGCTAGAGTTAACTGCACATGCACAGGACACAATTTCGAGCCTTCCTTGAGGCCTAAAGCCTGGTGCCCGAACGTAGGCTTCTGGTGCAGAATCCTAGGGCCCAACCAGACATCTGTCAAGGTCCAAATGGTCTCCAAAAGATATCGATGTCCAAATGTATATCTGTAATTGTTATTTTATATGGCAAAAAGAGACTTTGCATTAAATCAGGGATCTTGAGATGCAGAAATTGCCCTGAGTTTTCCTGGTAAATCTAATTTTAGTTACAATCATCCTTATAAGAGGAATACAGAGTGAGGTTCTACTACAGAAGAAGAGTTCTATACTATGTTTATGGCTTTGAAGTTGGAGGAAGTGACTGATCCAGGAAATAAATACAAGGAATACAGATTTAGAACCTCAGAAAGACAAAGGAACAGATCTCTCCTCTAGATTCTCCAGACGGAATGTGACCTTACTGACACCTGATTTTGGATTTCTCACCTCTAGAACTGTAAGTACATAAATGCATGTATGTTTCAAGCCATCAGATTTTTGGCAATTGGTTTCAGCAGCTATAGCAATATAATAGTGTGGTGCAGGAGCTGGAATCACCCTCTGCTGTTTTCAGATGAATTGCACGGTAGGGTTAAGGAGGTGCAGATTACATCATGGTCAAAATTGATTTTGTGAGCTTGAAAGAAGTGTATCTAGGCATTTTCTCTTCGTGAAGGAGGACACAGAGCTGACTCAGAGAGGAAAGATTATTGGTATTCTTCCTATCTTCATGCCACCCAGGGTCTAATGTGTTTTTTTTTTTTTTCCCAAGTGCCAGGACTTTTCCTCTCTAAAATCACCAGAAAATTGTGAGTCCCAGTGTAATAGCCAGATATTAGCTTTTTACTAATCATCTTTAACTCACACCCACAAGTTTTCCTGTAAGAGTCAAGTACTAGAGAAACAAAGATATTTCTTTTCAAAATTCATCAAGATCTATTATGTACTGAAATTTGGTCCACATGGGCCACTACAGGGGAGCTCTGCAGTAAGCCGTGAACTCAACCAAATGCTCATTATCCTTTCACACTAGGACTAGAATATCATAAAGAAAAGTGTAGTCTTTCATCGCAGTTCCTTGGCTGGTACATAATGTTGATCTTCCTTTTTTTGATTACAAGATGAAGATAGCAATTTTCATGTTTATTTATTATAAGATGTTTAAATAGACTTTGTTTTTTAGAAGAGTTTTAGGTTGACAGCAAACTTTTATATGAAGTACAGAGTTCCCATATATGCTCAACTGCCGCAATCCAACCTCCCCTGTCTCAACATCCCACCTCAGAGTGTACTTTTGTTACAACTGATAAAATTACATGGACACATCATTATCCACCAAAGTCCATAGTTTACATTAGGGCACACAGTCAGTGGACTGGGTTTTGTCAAATGTGCACCACATCATCTACCACTGTTATGGTATCATATAGAATAATCACATTAAACTAAAAATCCTCCGTTCTCAGCCTATCTGTCTCTCTCCTCTGAACTCTTGGCATTCACTAACCTTTTTAGTGTTTCTTTGGTTTTGCCTTTTCCAGAATGTCATAGGTCAGAATCATGCAGTGCAAAGGCTTTTGGTTTCTCTCAATAATGTGTTTCACGTTTCCCCATATCTTTTTATGACTTGATGACTCATTTCTTTTTAACACTAAATAATATTTCATTTTCTGAATATACCGCAGTTTGTTCATCTATTACTTTGGTGAAGGGCATTTTGGGTGCTTAGAAGTTTTGACAATTATGAATAAAGCTCCCATAACTATCTTGTGAAGGTTTCTGCTTGGGCATAAATTTCCAACTCCTTTGGGTAAATATCAAGGAACAAGATTGCTGAGTCAAATAGTAAAAATATGTTTAGTTTTGTAGCAAACTGTCAAATTGTCTTTGAAATGCTTGTAGCGGGGCGCCTGGGTGGCGCAGTCGGTTAAGCGTCCGACTTCAGCCAGGTCACGATCTCACGGTCTGTGAGTTCGAGCCCCGCGTCGGGCTCTGGGCTGATGGCTCGGAGCCTGGAGCCTGTTTCCGATTCTGTGTCTCCCTCTCTCTGCCCCTCCCCCGTTCATACTCTGTCTCTCTCTGTCCCAAAAATAAATAAAAAAACGTTGAAAAAAAAATTTTTTTGAAATGCTTGTACCATTTTGCATTCTCACGAGAATGTGTGAAAGCTTCTATAGCTTCATATCTTCACCAGCATTTGATATTGTCAATGTCTCAGAGTTTTGCCCTTCTCATAGGTTTTAGTTGTATCACATTGTTCTTCTAATTCACAAATCCCGAATGTTATATATGTTGGATATCTGTTCATATGACTATTTTCTGCTTGTATATTTTCTATGCTGAGATGTCAGTTCAGGTCTTTGGCCCATTTTTTAATTGGGTTGTTTATTTTTTTATTGCTGAGGTTTAAAAGTTCTTTGTCTATTTTGGATGTCAGTCTTTAATCAGGTATATCTTCTGCAAATATTTCCCCCCGCCCCAATCGTAGCTTGCATTTTCATTCATTTTTTTGACAGCATGTTTCACAGAGTAGTTTTCTTTAACTTCTTATTTATTTATTTATTTATTTATTTATTTTTAGAGAGAGAGAGAGAGGGTACAAGTGATTGAGGAACAGAGAGAGAGAAAGAGAGAGAGAGAGAAGCGGGGCTCACCCAAAGCAGGGGTTATGTTCACCTGAAACGGGGTTCAAGCTCATCCAACACAGGTAGAGCAGATTTTTAAAAAAATTATTTTAATGAAGTCCAGCTTATCAATTATTTCTTTCATGGATCACTTGATGTTGTATCTAAAATATCATCAACTATACTCAAGGTCATCTGGATATTCTTCTACATTACTTTCTAGAAGTTTTAAGGTTTCAGATTTTACATTTACATTATGATCTATTTTGAGTTAATTTTGTGAAGGTTATACGGTCTGTGTCTATATCCCTTTTTTCTTTTTGCATGTGAATGTCCAATTTATCTAGCACCATTTATTGAAAATACTATCTTCTCCATGATATTGGCTTTGTTCCTTTGTCAAAGATCAGTTGTTTATATATGTGGGTCTAGTCCTGGGCTCTCTACTCTGCTTGTTTGATATTTTATGTGGAGTTTATTATTCCACCAATACCACACTGTCTTGACTGTGCAGCTTTTATACTTAAGTCTCGTAGTGGAATGGTGTCAGTTGTCTATTTTGTTATTCTCTTTCCAAATTGAGTTAGCTGTTCTGGGTCTTTTGCCACTCCATATAAACTTTAGAATCAGTTTGTTGATATTCACAAAATAACTTGTCCAACTTTAATTAAGATTTTATTGAATCTATACATGAATTTGGGAAGAATTGACCTCTTGACAATATTGAGTCTTCCTGTTCATAAATATAGAATTTTAGTTTTTAAAAAAAATCTCATCAGAGTTCTGTAGTTTTTCTCATATAGTTCCTCTATTTGTTAGAGTTATAGCAAAATTGTTTATTTTAGGGGGTGCTAATGTAATTGGCATTGTGTTCTATTTGCAAATTCTATTTGTTCATAGATCACATATAAACAATGATGGGTTTTTGTATATAAAACTTGTATCCTACAACTCTGTTATAATTGCTTATTAGTTCCAGGAGGGTTTATTTTATTTTATTTTATTTTTTTGTCATTTGTTTAATATTTTCTACATAGATGTTTTCTAGTTTTACTTCCTCATTTCCAATCTTCACGTCATATATATACCTAAATGCCCTGGCTAGAACCTTCAGTACAATGGTGAATACTAGTGAAGACAGCAGATATGTTTATCATGATTCTGATCTTAGAAGGGAAGTAAACAGTCTTCACCATAATGTATGATGTTACTTGTGGATATTTCTTAGATGTTCTTTATCAGGTCAAGGAAATTCTCTTCTATAATTCATTTCTGAGTGTTGTTATCTGAAATGGTGCTGGAATTTGTCAAACGCTCTTTCTGTATTTACTGATATGATTCAGTAGTTTTTGTTTTTCATCCTATTGGTATTATTTCTCATATTAATAGATTATATTAATTGTTTTTCTCTTGTTGAACATTGAATACAGTCTTTTAATATTATTTGATTTTGTTCTTATGGGCAGTTGATTGGAATCAGTTGAGTCTTTTCAAGGTTGGCTTTTACAATTTATCTGGGCAGATCCAGAGCATTCTTATTCAAGGGTTAATTTTGCCTTGCTCTCATGGCAATACGTTTCTGAAAATTCTGCTGCTATATCACATATTTTTTTTCTATCAGTCATGCAACAAATTATTCCCGCTTCTATGTGATCTACAGACACTGTCCTTTCTATTCATTTATGCTGATTTTCGCCCCAGGCTTAAGTAGTTTCTTCCACACATGTAAAGATCAAAAATCAGAGGAAAAAAATCCAGGAGCTCCTCTGTTGAATTTCAAAGCACTCTTTTTGTATTGCTCCCTCTATCCAGTACTTTGTTTAGTAGACTTTATCTGCCTTTGCTTCTCTAGACTCCAACAATACCTCCAAATTAGGCATAGTATCACACTCTCTGGGTTCCGCTTCCCTGTGCTACAGTCTTCAAACTGCCTCCACAGAAGTTAGACAATTACAAGGCAACCAGTCTCCATCCCCCCTCTCTGTTTTTTGCACATCCTTTGATTCCTGGAATTCAAAGTCTGAAAACTATTTTTTCATAAAATTTTCCAGTTTTCTAGTTGTTTAAGACTGGAAGGTAAATATGATTGCCATGGCTTCGTCTTGGATGAGAATGACATTTCTCGTCTTATACGACGATTTATTCATTTATGTAAATCCATGTGACATATGGATAACTTATAATGGATTCTTATTTTATACAGTGGGTTATATCATTATTTATAACCATACACAGATTGTTGTGTATTTATCCAGTTGGAGAATCTTCAAGCTGGAGTCTGTGTATTTTTGACACGACCCCATCATTCTTTGCACATTTGTTGTCTTGCACAAAAAGATGTCCTGGCTCATCTTGCACCTTTATTTTTTAATACTATTTTATTTCTTTATGCCTTCCTGGAGTCAGAAGTCACATTTCTTTGAAGAACCCTGGCTGTATTTAGTGAAGAACAGTATTTCAAAACCAAAATCTGGGTGCTAATCTGTGTTCATTGATCCCCATACCGTATGGTGCCAGCACTATATGGCTTCTGATTATTCAAAAGTATTTCTTACATTAATGTTTCATAGTTTCATTAAACTTAACTTTTAGCATTTCATGCAAAAGCTATCCCAAGCTTTGTAGGTTTCTTTCTTACCATTAATGAAATGTCTTCTTTATGTTTAGTTTGGGGTATGTAAATAAGTTGCTATAATATATTTAGATTGTATTCAAGTACTTTACTAAAGTCATAATTTTCTTATTTTCTTAGATTTGCTAGGTGTTATTTGAAAATAGTAACTTTTGTGCCTGTTCTATGAGTTAAAACTCATAATTCTATTTCATGTCTTAATAATTTTATAACTAAACTGGAAATCAAAAATTAAATGTATTAGTCATCCACTAAACATTTAAAATGGATAAGTTGAATAATATTATGCTTGAAAATAAATTTAATAAGATCTCTTTATAGACTTCTGCTCCCAAAGACAATATTTCATCATCCTCGTGTGTCCTGAAATTTTCTATAGCAAATTGTCCCAGTCTGGTTCTCTGTTACACATAACACAATTCTTAAGAATATTAGTAATTAAGCAAGCCCACTAAAAGAAAATCTGCATTAAGCAGTCAGGTAATCTCTTTATTTCAGGGCTCATCAGAGCCATTGCAAATCTAATGTGCCCTATGATCCTATGGGTTTTGTGTTGAAAATAAGGATAACTGTTGACCTTGAAATACTTTGTTCTGCTTTTCTACTCTTAACAGCTCCCTGAACTGAGATCTGGGGAAAATCCTTTAGAAAATAGTATTCTCTGACTTGGCTGTTCTTGTTCTGATACAAAATTTTGTGGAAACTTTTTTTCATTCCTCTTTTAAGGATTTGTTTTCATAATAGAAAAATCTTATGTTTTCACTGGTTTTACTTATATAATAATTTAAGATATGCACATATTGGTTATTTGCCTACAACTACTCTCTCACAAGATGCACATATATTAATAATGATCTAGAGTCACAGTTAAACATGCTAAAGTTATGTCATTTAACATACAGAACAGGTTAGGTGTAGGATGTAACATGTATGAAGAATACTGAAATCTGACTAGTGCAACATACTGAAGCTGATCTTTAAAGCACTTTTATATATTCATAATATTATACTTTTATGCATATAGGTAATATTCAACTTAAGTTGACATTTAATATTTAATGTCCTCGAAAAAAGGACATTATGCTTCGTTTTAACAAAATTAAAGTGCCTTAAGATATAATTTTTGTATATCCAAAAGGTCTGCAATAACTACATAATGGTTTTTACCAATGAAAGAACATTAATGGTTAATGTGGCCACTTCCTGAATTAGTTTGATGAATTTTACGGACTGTATCTTGTCAACTATGCAGTCTGTGATTTGACCTATGTGTTCTCTAAATCCTTTCTGTTTCTGTAAATTCCTATGAATTATTCTTAAATTAAATCTTAAAACTAATTTGCCTTTCACCATGTACCAAATCGAACTGCATGACAATGTGAGAATTTGCTTCAAAACAAATAGGCTCTATTCCCCTTTGAACTGTCTGTGATCTTAGAAGTTTGACACTGGCTGTATTGGGATAACGCAAACAGCAAAGTCATCTCCTGCTTCTGTGACTATTTCTGTGACTCTTTTGGTAGAAAAAGAAAGGGAAAATAACTTTCCCTCGCTAAATATCACATTTTATATCTAACCACATAGGGCATTCAGTCTTGTTGCTATGGGAGCATCTGGCATTTGCTCTGCTTGGATGATCTTGGGAATTGAAACTTTCAGCAGCCAAATGAGTTCCCAAGAACTTCTAGGGCCTTGGTGGATAGGATTCTAATGAAGATCAGTTTACATTTTTTACATGACTTTCATTAAATAAACACACAGGAAGCTAAAACAAACCTGGAGGTCTTTAAAGCACTGATATCTTGGATTTTGTGGCAATAGTTACATGCTGCTAAGTCAATCATTTCAAAATGATAAAAATTATTTTCAGCGTTGGTTTTCAGTTTATTGCAGTCAGCCTAGTTAAAATGCACTTCGTTATTTAGAACTCTCCTGAATGATTCATTTAAAAAATTTTTTTTAACGTTTTGTTTATTTTTGAGACAGAGAGAGACAGAGCATGAACGGGGGAGGGGCAGAGAGAGAGAGGGAGACACAGAACTGGAAGCAGGCTCCAGGCTCTGAACCATCAGCCCAGAGTCCATCGCGGGGCTCGAACTCACGGACCGGGAGATCGTGACCTGAGCCGATCTAGGACACTCAACCGACTGAGCCACCCAGGCACCCCTGAATGATTCATTTTAAATAAATGATAACTGTTCAACTTTTACTTTGGCTTTTTTCTGCCTCATGTTATAATGTATCAACAGTGGGGAAATTCTTTTGAAAAAGATTTTCTTCAGTAATGATTTTGAGGTTGGTTTGTTCCTATCTTTGCATTTTCCCAAAATATTAATGTTTAGAAGATCCTGAAAAATCTTTTAGTAGCTCATAAAATTTTTGGTAAAATGAATACCATATATTGATATCTTTAGCATTATCTGTTAGATAAGAAAATTTACATTTTCTGTGCATAGTGATTGAGAAGTTATAAGTAATTTAATTTTTTTTTTTTTTTTTTTTTAGCATTTATGTATTTTTGAGAGACAGAGACAGAGCATGAGCAGGGGAGGAGCAGAGAGAGGCACACACAGAATCTGAAGCAGGCTCTAAGTTCTGAGCTGTCAGCACAGAGCCCAACATGGGGCTCGAACTCACAAACCAGGAGATCATGAAGTCAGATGCTTCATGAGTCTGAACCAAAGTCAGGCTGACTTTGATGGCTGAATCGACTGAGCCATCCAGGTGCCCTTTGAGAAGTTATAAATAACTTACATTTATAATCATACTTTGATTGCCATTCTTGCTTCTTAATTTTATATTTCTGATTTTCACAAACTTACAGGTAGTAAGTTACACTTCTGTTTTGTTTTTCACTGGCTATTAATTTATTCCTTAAAATCATTTTATATATTGCCGCATAAAGGAACATTTTATACTCTTTTTCTTTCCTTGTGTGAACAATTTATTTAAAAATACAGAATATGGAACAGTTGCCAGCATGTTCATTTATTTGTTCAATGCCTCTGGTTCAGCAAATTATCAAAACTTACTTGAATTATAATGTCAAGATTTATTAAACATTTGCTTATTTTACCTTAACCTAAATTAAACTACACTAAAACAATATTTTAATTTACATGTGCCTAGAAAACGAAGCACTTTGTGCTTTTTTTTTTTTTTTTTTTTTTTTGAGGAGAGAGAGAGAGAGAAAGAGCACAAGGGAGAGATGGAGGGGTAGGGAGAGAGGAAATCCCAAGCAGGCTCCATGCTGTCAACACAGAGTCCGGTACGGGGCTTGATCTCTTGATCTCTTTAACTGTGAGATCATGACCTGAGCTGAAACCAAGAATTGGACACTTCACCGACCGAGTCACCTAGGTGTCCCAACAAAGCACTTTTAAAATAGCTTCTTATAAACTAGAGTTAGGTTTTAAATCTAGATTTAAATATTAAATTAGATTTAGATTTCAACTGGTAAAATATTATATATATATATATATAGATATATAGATATATAGATATATAGATATAGATATAGATTTCTTTTTACTACCTCCAGCTTAAGTTCTGAACCAAACTCAACTTGAGTAGGCTACTTTGTCTCACTCTTCTCCTCCCACTCCTTTTTTTTTTTTTGAGTCAAGAATTAAAAAATATAAAAGCTTGAAGTGATATTGCAAATTATACAATTTAAAGCCATAATAACACATCCTACCAAATGAAGGCTTTATACTTCTATATACTCATAAATGTTTATAGATATTATACATAGCACATATATATTTTATAGATAATGTATAGTATACATATTTCAATTTCTACTCTACCTCAGACAAATTTTAACCACCCTAGGTGTTATGCAGTATAATGGACAATTACTATTTTACTTGTTCCTTAATACCATAATCAGTCTGCTGGACCTGTGATTTCATGGTTACCTCCTTTTTTGTTTGTTTGTTTGTTTCCATCTTGGGACAAAGGCAGTATGTAAATAGAAACTGCAAAGAACTTTACAATCGATTAAAAAGAAAGAGAGAGAGAGAGAATCCCATTTACAATGACACCAAAATCCATACACTACCTAAGAATAAACCTAACCAAAGAGGTAAAAGATCTGAAAACTATAGAATCCTTATGAAAGAAATTGAACATGAGACAAAGAAATGAAAAAACATTCCATGCTTATGAAGTGGAAGAGCGAATATTGCTAAAATGCCTACACTACCCAAAGCCATCTATACATTGAATTCAATATTTATAAAAATACCACATGCAATTTTCATAGAGCTAGCATAAACAATCCTGAGATTTGTATGGGGTGACAAAAGATCTGAAATAGCCAAAGGAATCTTGAAAAAGCAAGGAAAAACTGGAGGCATCACAATTTCAGACTTCAAGCAGTATTACAAAGCTGTAATCATCAAGACAGTGGGGTATTGGCACAAAAACAGACACATAGACTGATGGGTTAGCACAGAAAACCCAGAAATAGACCCACAATTGGACGGTCAACTAATCTTCAACAACACAGAAAAGAATATCCAATGAGAAAAAGTCTTTTCAACAAATGGTGCTGGGAAAACTGGACAACGACATGAAGAAGAAGAATGAAACTGGCCCATTTTCTTACACCATACAAAACAATAAATTAAAAATAGATGAATGAGCTAACTAAATGTGAGATAGGAAACCTTAAAAATCCTAGAGAAGAACACAGGCAGCAACCTCTTTGACACAGGCCTTAGCAATTTCTTACTAGACACATATCCAGAGGCAGGGGAAACAAAAGCAAAAATGAACTATGGGGACCTCATTAAGATAAAACAAACAAGCAAACAAACAAACAAACAAAAAACCACAACTTCTTAACAGCGAAGTAAACAATCAGCAAATCTAAAAAGGCAGGCTACAGAATGGGAAAGATATTTGCAAATGACATATGAGATAAGGGGTTAGTATCTAAAATCTATAAAGAACCTATCAAACTTAACACCCCAAACAAATAATCCAGTTAAGAAATGGACATAAAACATGAACACACATTTTCCAAAGAAGACATTCAGAATGGCTAAAATTAACAGCACAGGAAACAACAGATGTTGGCAAGCATGCAGAGAAAGGAGACCCTTTTCACACTGTTGATAGGAATACTAACTGGTGCAACCACTCTGGAAAACAGAATGGAAGTTCCTCAAAAATTTAAAAATAGAACTACCTTACACCCAGCCATTACACTACTAGGTATTTAACCAAAGGGTACACAATTGTAGATTAGAAGGGTACATGTTCCCCGATGTTTATTGCAGTATTATCAACAGTAGCCAAACTATGGAGAGAGCCCAAATGTCCATTGACTGATGAATGGTTAAAGAAGATATGATATAAATATATACAATGCAATATACTCAGTCATACAAAAGAACAAAAATTTGCTATTTACAACGACATGGATGGAGCTAGAGAGTGATACGCTACGTGAAATAAGTTAGTCATAGAAAGACAAATAAATGATTTCATTTATATGTGGAATTGATGAAACAAAAACAAATGAACAAAGGGGAAAAAAATAGAGAGTGAGGCCAACCAGGAAACAGACCCTTAACTATAGAGAACAAACTGATGGTTATCAGAGACGAGGTGTGAGGGGGGATAGGTTAAATAGGTGATGGGTGTTAAGGAGGGCAATTGTGATGAACACTGGGTGTTATATGTAAGTGATGAATCACCAAATTCTACTCCTGAAATCAGTATTAGTCTATATTTTAACTAACTAGAATTTAAATAAAAGCTTAAAAAAAAGAAAAAGGAAAACAAGGAGAATGAAGGTAGTAAAAGTGCAAATGCCCTTTTGGTCCATGTATTAATCACATACCTGCACACATTGTAGAGCCAATTTCTTAGGAACATTCTGGCCAAAATTTCAGTTTTATGTATTTATATTTATTATTATTGTTAACATACCTAACTCAATGTATACATACATGTATAGTATATATTTATAAATATATATATATAGATAGACAAAGTATATACCCACTTTTGTATATACATACTGTTTAATGTATTATGTATTTTGTACATGTAAGTTTTTGTACATTTATATGTAAGAATATATGCAATATATATACATATATGTATATATATGTATGTGTGTGTGTATATGTATATATATGTGTATATATATATATATATATATATATAAAACTTTACTTGAATTTGGAAATATTTAAGCCTTTAATTGGTAAGATGTGTTTATGGCTTTACATTGTATAATTTTTCAATATCTCTTCTAGCTTTTATATTTTTAAATTCTTGACCAAGATAAAAATAGATGGGAGGAGGAGAGTGAGACAAAGTAGCTTACTCAAACTGAATTTGGCTCAGAACTTAAGCTGGGGATAGTTAAAAAAAAATCTAATATTTCACCAGTTGAAATGTAAATCTAACTTAAAATTTATCTAGATTTAAAATCTAAATATAGTTTATAAGAGGCTATTTTAAAAGTGCTGTTGTTTTTTAAGCACATGTCCTCTCTGTATCCTTTCTACTTGAGACTTGCTTAGCCATGACTTAAAGAATAGAAGCACTAGGGGCACCTGGGTGGCTCAGTCAGTTAAGCCTCCGGCTGTAGCTCAGGTCATGATCTCACAGTTTATGAGTTCGAGCCCACGTCGGGCTCTGTGCTGACAGCTTGGAGCCTGGAGCCTGCTTTGGATCCTATGTCTCCCTCTTTCTCTGCCCCTCCTCTGCTCACATTCTGTCTCTCTCAAAAATAAATAAACATTAACAAATATTTAAAAAAAATAGAAGCACCAGAAAGGATATATATCCTCTGATTCTCATATTTCCAAATGATTTGCCTACACTTCAATTTTGAGGAGATATCAAAGTATACATATGTGTATTGCAACTCTACATTATTCCAGGAATTTGATGAGTTTGTGTACCACACATCCACATTGTCTCTCAGCTCTGTGTTGGATAGTTTCGTATACATTGTATTTTTATTAGTTTTTATTTTTGTCTGTTCTCTTGTTCAGACACCACGTTATTGGAACATGTGTCACCTAAGTTGTCTGAGTCCCACTTTACCAAGTTTTCTCTCACTGTACTATCTCGCTATTTCTTTCTGTAGCCTTTTTTATTGCTTCCATTTAGATTTTGTACCATCTTCCGACAACTCATTCAGATTTATCATTCCCATTTTCCTCTCAGCATTTTATTTTATTTTTCCCATCTTTTACTCTTTTATAGTAGGATTTGTAAAGTTTTTATTGTAAGTGGTTTGTACATCTATTCTATACTCAATCATGGTTATTCCCAAAAGGTAAGATTTCTTTATCCTAATTTAATTCTTTGGTTCGATTAATTTGATTGGTTTTTCTCACCATTGTAGTTAGAATGGTCATATGCGCCAAATCCGGGACCACACATGAAGACATGCACTCTGCTTGGTTTCTCTGCTCTGTGCTTATTTTATGTTAGGATCATTTTTTAAAATATATTAAGCTGAAGCACTTACTAATACTCACAGTTAACTTTTAGGCAGTGGTTTAGCGTATTTAGGAGCTGTGATGCCATGGCTTTCTGTGCTAGGTCTCTGGAGGACCTTCACACATACATATGTATCTCTTTTGACTGAATACATTATGAATCATCACTCCTTTTGCATTAAGGCAATTCCGACTAGGTGTCATAATTAGCAAGAGGAATTTCAGACCTCATTTCCTCCCTCTGCTGAGATTATAAGTATAGTGTGTAAACTACCCAGCTACATTCAGCTCTCCTGCTTACAGTCTTGCTGCCTAAGTTACCTTAATGTATGTTTTTTCCTGGATAACCTGAAGCACTCAGTAATTTATCCTTTATCATTGATTGTGAATGGCTACCTTACTCTCAATAGCACTATATACAGATATAGATATAGATATAGATAGATATATGTGTGTGTGTGTTATACATATATATATATATATATATGTGTTATACATTACACTTTGAACTAAGTATATACTGTACATATACTTTCATGTAAACAGTAGAAAGAACCTTAATAGTAGTTCTTTTTTTTTTAAATTTTTTTTTGTTAACGTTTATTTATTTTTGAGACAGAGACAGAGCACGAAAGGGGGAGGCTCAGAGAGAGGGAGACACAGAATCTGAAACAAGCTCCAGGCTCTGAGCTGGCAGCACAGAGCCCGACACGGGGCTCGAACTCGCAGACCGCAAAATCATGACCCCAGCCGAAGTCAGCTGCTTAACCGACTGAGCCACCCAGGCGCCCCAAGAGTAGTTCTATTATAACACATATACATATTATATAATATATATATAACATAAATGTATAATAATGTGATATGTATATAATATATGTAACATGTAAATATATACACTTTACTAGTACCTATACTAGTAAATACACAGCACATATGTAAATATATAGAATTTATAGTATTTATATTTTCATATATATATTGCTATCTAAATTATTATTTCATATATTCACTAGTTATTAACTTTTATAATGTTTTAAAAAAAGGTAGATGAAACAACTTGATAAACTACTGCCTAAATCCATGCTTTACAGTCTTTTCTTTTGGGGAGCCTGTGTGGCTCTTGGTTGAGTGTCTGGGGTCATGATCCCAGAGTCATGGAAATGAGCCCCATATCAGGTTCCACGCTATGTGGAGCCTGTTTAAGATTCTCTCTTAGGGCACCTGGGTGGCTCAATTGGTTGTCAGACTCTTGGTTTTGGCAGAGGTCACAATCTCCCAGTTCATGGGATTGAGCCTTGCTTGGGAGCCTGCTTGGGATTCTCTCTTTGCCCCTCCCCTGCTCATGTGCACTCTCTGTCTCTCTCAAAATAAATAAAGTATAAAAGAAAAAGATTGTCTGTCTCTTTCCCTCTGCCCATCTCCCCAATTCATGTTCTCTTTCGTTCTTTCTCTCTCTCTCCCCCCAAAATAAAAAATAAATTCTTTTCCTTTCTTTCTTTCTTTTTCTCTTTCTTTTTCTTTCTCTTTCTTTCTTTCTTTCTTTTCTTTTTCTTTTTTTCCTCTTAGGGTCACTTTTATTAAAAGTTAAGTGCCATTCTTCTCATGTTTATTTGGTATCACAGTGTATGCTTGGGTTTTGACATTTCAGAAGGTGCTTAAACCAGCAAATATAACCTCAAACTTTAGATTGAAAAAATACAGTGATATGGAACAAGAAAAAAAATCTCTGTTTCTTTAATTCTTCAAAATGTCTTTCTTTTAAGAAGTTATTCAAAATGAATTTCTACTCTTTCATCTGATATGCTAATCTGAGTGTTCATTACAGAATATTGTTTATGTACTTTGAAAACTACTTGGGAAGCATTACATGACAGCTGTCTTCTTAATACCCTCGCAGAAATTAGTTCTTCTATTTTGGGAAACTATCCCAGTGATCCCAATACAGCTCCAAAATAAATATGTAAATCTATTTCAGAATTATCCACAGACTGTATATTATATATGTCTGTGACTCAAAGTACTTGCTTACTAAAATATATACCTATACACAATGATAGTATGCAAATCGATTTAACTTGATATAATTAAAGCAATTAAAACTAATGATGCAATAAAAATAAAAGACAGGTAGATAGACATACATGCAAAACTTATTCACAGTAATATCTGCTCTGCAATTAAATTTTCCTCAATAAAGTTAACACTTTCCATTAAAGAACTCCATGTAATTCACTAATTTAAATATTTACGTTATAAAATAAACATCTGCTTGTAATAAAGTTCATTTTTACATTTTAACACTAGTCTACTGAGAAAATTCATTCCTGAAATGAATGAAATCAAAATAGGGACAAAAACTGAGAATGCCAAAATTACCATTTTGAATAATGGTTGAGAAAATTATTATGTATAAGAATCAGTTTTGTAAAATAAAATATTGCAATAAAGACATAAATGTTCTGTTGCAAATATAATTTTAAAGTATTAAGTGATACAATATAACTCGTAAAACATTATTTAAAATAATTAATTGACAATTCCTATTTAGGCAGAGAAAGAAATATCTTCTAAATCATTGCTTTTATGGCTTTCTATTGTAATTGGTCAGAATACATCCTGCTAACATTTTGTAGACTGCATATTGTGTATATTGATAAATTCATATGTTGTTGGGAAATGACTATATCTGATTATAAATGCATATAAATTGCAGTAAAACTTTTGTCTTTTTTTAATTTCTTTTTTTTTAAATGTATATTTATTGTTTAGAGAGATAGAATGTGAGCAAGGGAGGGACAGAGAGAGGGGCAGACACAGAATCTGATTCAGGCTCTAGGCTCCCAGCTGTCAGCACAGAGCCTCATGCGGGGTTCGAACCCACGGACTGGGAGATCATTGAAGTCAAGTGCTCAACCGACTGAGCCACCCAGGCGCCCCGTTGTCTTTCGGTGAAAGGTTCTTTTAGAAATCCAGTAATTTGCAAACTTCTGAAGATCCTTTAATAATCATCATTCTGATATTACTTTAATGTTGTTATGTTTTATGTTTTTGCTGTGATTTGTAAATTTAGTTTCTTATAATAACAAAAATAATGTTGCCGAAATGAAATGATTCAAACTGCACGGTGTAGTCTGTGTTGTCGTTTTATTTTATTATACACTTTAGTGACATGAGTGTTTTAAAACTACATCTTGTATATTGAAGTATGATTAATGCATAATAATTATACAAGTGGTATTTTAAATAAATGCATACTGTTAAAAATAAAAATGCATACTATCAGTTACATTCAGTAAACAAAATTCATAAATAAAAAGTGTGTCTATTAGATGGAAAGCATGACTGACAATTGTATGCAAATGTCACTTCTGATAGCTAAATTCAGTTACAAGTATTATATGAAATTATCAAGAATGAGGTCGCAGAACTGTTTTAGAAGCACAAGTATTATAATAGCATGAGTATCTGTGAAGCGTTCCTTTGACTTCCGGGTAAAAAAGCTAGCAGATTTTCAGTGGCATTTTAGAAAACAACTCTTCTATATCACTATTGGAAAGAAACAGTCCCAATTTCTAGATATGTAAGGTATTAAACCATTCAGAAACGGGAGAGAGAATTTTGACATAAATTTCAGTGCCCAATCAAACTTTGCAAATCCAATTATTTCATTGGTTTTTAAAGCCATTAAAGAACAAATAGATGTTTTTGTATTCAAATACGCTCATGCAACATAAGGAAATAGTAATATCATTGATATATTATATGAAAGGTCAATTATGAGTTAAGTAGAAATGTATCCACACTTCCACAATAATTAGCCAATAGAATTAGAAAAAAAAGAAAATTTTTTTGTAAACATATTGGAATATCATCCACACATTTGACCTTAAATAATGCATTTATTTCCAAAGGAAGCTGAAATACTTCACATAAAATGAGTTCTCATGTGTTTCTTATGGATGTTTTAATCAAAACATATTTGCATAATATATTCTTTCAATTTCTCAAAGTTTATATTGTAATAAGAGAAGGAAAGATATAAGAGACGATAAAATTATTATATACATACATTTTTGTACCCTGTAATTGGTTGAGCTGTCTAATATTAATGTGACTTTCTTTAATATATTAAAACTTTGTCAGATGCCGGGTGCCTGGGTGACTCAGTCGGTTAAGCGTCTGACTTTGGCGCAGGTCATGATCTCATGATCTCATGGTTCGTGGTTCGAGCCCCATGTCCGGCTCTGTGCCGACAGCTCAGAGCCTGAAGCCTGCTTCCGATTCTGTGTCTCCCTCTCTCTGGCCCTCCCCTGCTCATGCTGTGTCTCACTCTCTCTCTCAAAACTAAATAAACATTAAAAAAAAATTTGTCAGTACCAATGTAGATATTATTTATGATTTTAGAATTTGTTCTAATTAAAAATACACTCTCTCTCTAGAAGAGAAATCAAAATTAGAGGTATGAATAAAATATCAGTAGTAATAGCATCACAAAATAACCACTGTCAATATTCTTCTGTCTTTCCTTTGATGTTTTATTTTCTCTGGATTTATTCTACTCATTTATATGAAAAGTAGGATCTTAGTATGACTTGTTCCCTCAGAAAAAATGATTATAAAATATTTTAATATTAATCTCAATGATTTTATTAAGTGCCAACCTGTTATTTCAAGATCTATTTAGCCTCTTTATTTCTTTTTTTTTTTTTTTTTCTGCTTTGGAATGCTTTCTTTTTTTTTATTTTTTTTTATTTTTTATTTTTTATTTTTTTATTTTTTAATATATGAAATTTACTGTCAAATTGGTTTCCATACAACACCCAGTGCTCATCCCAAAAGGTGCCCTCCTCAATACCAATCACCCACCCTGCCCTCCCTCCCACCTCCCATCAACCCTCAATTTGTTCTCAGTTTTTAACAGTCTCTTATGCTTTGGCTCTCTCCCACTCTAACCTCTTTTTTTTTTTTTTTTTTTTTTTTTCCTTCCCCTCCCCCATGGGTTTCTGTTATGTTTCTCAGGATCCACATAAGAGTGAAACCATATGGTATCTGTCTTTCTCTGTATGGCTTATTTCACTCAGCATCACACTCTCCAGTTCCATCCACGTTGCTACAAAAGGCCATATTTCATTTTTTCTCATTGCCACGTAGTATTCCATTGTGTATATAAACCACAATTTCTTTATCCATTCATCAGTTGATGGACATTTAGGCTCTTTCCATAATTTGGCTATTGTTGAGAGTGCCACTATAAACATTGGGGTACAGGTGCCCCTATGCATCAGTACTCCTGTATCCCTTGGATAAATTCCTAGCAGTGCTATTGCTGGGTCATAGGGTAGGTCTATTTTTAATTTTCTGAGGAACCTCCACACTGCTTTCCAGAGCGGCTGCACCAATTTGCATTCCCACCAACAGTGCAAGAGGGTTCCTGTTTCTCCACATCCTCTCCAGCATCTATAGTCTCCTGATTTCTTCATTTTGGCCACTCTGACTGGCGTGAGGTGATATCTGAGTGTGGTTTTGATTTGTATTTCCCTGATAAGTGGCGACGTTGAACATCTTTTCATGTGCCTGTTGGCCATCCGGATGTCTTCTTTAGAGAAGTGTCTATTCATGTTTTCTGCCCATTTCTTCACTGGGTTATTTGTTTTTTGGGTGTGGAGTTTGATGAGCTCTTTATAGATTTTGGATACTAGCCCTTTGTCCGATGTGTCATTTGCAAATATCTTTTCCCATTCCGTTGGTTGCCTTTTAGTTTTGTTGGTTGTTTCCTTTGCTGTGCAGAAGCTTTTTATCTTCATAAGGTCCCAGTAATTCACTTTTGCTTTTAATTCCCTTGCCTTTGGGGATGTGCCGAGTAAGAGATTGCTACGGCTGAGGTCAGAGAGGTCTTTTCCTGCTTTCTCCTCTTAGGTTTTGATGGTTTCCTGTCTCACATTCAGGTCCTTTATCCATTTTGAGTTTATTTTTGTGAATGGTGTGAGAAAGTGGTCTAGTTTCAACCTTCTGCATGTTGCTGTCCAGTTCTCCCAGCACCATTTGTTAAAGAGACTGTCTTTTTTCCATTGGATGTTCTTTCCTGCTTTGTCAAAGATGAGTTGGCCATACGTTTGTGGGTCTAGTTCTGGGGTTTCTATTCTATTCCATTGGTCTATGAGTCTGTTTTTATGCCAATACCATGCTGACTTGATGATGACAGCTTTGTAGTAGAGGCTAAAGTCTGGGATTGTGATGCCTCCTGCTTTGGTCTTCTTCTTCAAAATTACTTTGGCTATTCGGGGCCTTTTGTGGTTCCATATGAATTTTAGGATTGCTTGTTCTAGTTTCGAGAAGAATGCTGGTGCAATTTTGATTGGGATTGCATTGAATGTGTAGATAGCTTTGGGTAGTATTGACATGTTGACAATATTTATTCTTCCAATCCATGAGCAGGGAATGTCTTTCCATTTCTTTATATCTTCTTCAATTACCTGCATAAGCTTTCTATAGTTTTCAGCATACAGATCTTTTACATCTTTGGTTAGATTTATTCCTAGGTATTTTATGCTTCTTGGTGCAATTGTGAATGGGATCAGTTTCTTCATTTGTCTTTCTGTTGCTTCATTGTTAGTGTATAAGAATGCAACTGATTTCTGCACATTGATTTTGTATCCTGCAACCTTGCTGAATTCATGTATCAGTTCTAGCAGACTTTTGGTGGAGTCTATCGGATTTTCCATGTATAATATCATGTCATCTGCAAAAAGCGAAAGCTTGACTGCGTCTTTGCCAAATTTGATGCCTTTGATTTCCTTTTGTTGTCTGATTGCTGATGCTAGAACTTCCAGCACTATATTAAACAACAGCGGTGACAGTGGGCATCCCTGTCGTGTTCCTGATCTCAGGGAAAAAGCTCTCAGTTTTTCCCCGTTGAGGATGATGTTAGCTGTGGGCTTTTCATAAATGGCCTTTATGATCTTTAAGTATGTTCCTTCTATCCCGACTTTCTCAAGGGTTTTTATTAAGAAAGGGTGCTGGATTTTGTCAAAGGCCTTTTCTGCATCGATTGACAGGATCATATGGTTCTTCTCTTTTTTTTTGTCAATGTGATGTATCACGTTGATCGATTTGCGAATGTTGAACCAGCCCTGCATCCCAGGAATGAATCCCACTTGATCATGGTGAATAATTCTTTTTATATGCTGTTGAATTCGATTTGCTAGTATCTTATTAAGAATTTTTGCATCCATATTCATCAGGGATATTGGCCTGTAGTTCTCTTTTTTTACTGGGTCTCTGTCTGGTTTAGGAATCAAAGTAATACTGGCTTCATAGAATGAGTCTGGAAGTTTTCCTTCCCTTTCTATTTCTTGGAATAGCTTGAGAAGGATAGGTATTATCTCTGCTTTAAACGTCTGGTAGAACTCCCCTGGGAAGCCATCTGGTCCTGGACTCTTATTTGTTGGGAGATTTTTGATAACCGATTCAATTTCTTCGCTGGTTATGGGTCTGTTCAAGCTTTCTATTTCCTCCTGATTGAGTTTTGGAAGAGTGTGGGTGTTTAGAAATTTGTCCATTTCTTCCAGGTTGTCCAATTTGCTGGCATATAATTTTTCATAGTATTCCCTGATAATTGTTTGTATCTCTGAGGGATTGGTTGTAATCATTCCATTTTCATTCATGATTTTATCTATTTGGGTCATCTCCCTTTTCTTTTTGAGAAGCCTGGCTAGAGGTTGTCAATTTTGTTTATTTTTTCAAAAAACCAACTCTTGGTTTCGTTGATCTGCTCTACAGTTTTTTTAGATTCTATATTGTTTATTTCTGCTCTGATCTTTATTATTTCTCTTCTTCTGCTGGGTTTAGGCTGCCTTTGCTGTTCTGCTTCTATTTCCTTTAGGTGTGCTGTTAGATTTTGTATTTGGGATTTTTCTTGTTTCTTGAGATAGGCCTGGATTGCAATGTATTTTCCTCTCAGGACTGCCTTCGCTGCATCCCAAAGCGTTTGGATTGTTGTATTTTCATTTTCGTTTGTTTCCATGTATATTTTAATTTCTTCTCTAATTGCCTGGTTGACCCACTCATTCGTTAGTAGGGTGTTCTTTAACCTCCATGCTTTTGGAGGTTTTCCAGACTTTTTCCTGTGGTTGATTTCAAGCTTCATAGCATTGTGGTCTGAAAGTATGCATGGTATAATTTCAATTCTTGTAAACTTATGAAGGGCTGTTTTGTGACCCAGTATATGATCTATCTTGGAGAATGTTCCATGTGCACTCGAGAAGAAAGTATATTCTGTTGCTTTGGGATGCAGAGTTCTAAATCTATCTGTCAAGTCCATCTGATCCAATGTATCATTCAGGGCCCTTGTTTCTTTATTGACTGTGTGTCTAGATGATCTATCCATTTCTGTAAGTGGGGTGTTAAAGTCCCCTGCAATGACCACATTCTTATCAATAAGGTTGCTTATGTTTATGAGTAATTGTTTTATATATCTGGGGGCTCGGGTATTTGGCGCATAGACATTTATAATAGTTAGCTCTTCCTGGTGGATAGACCCTGTGATTATTATATAATGCCCTTCTTCATCTCTTGTTACAGCCTTTAATTTAAAGTCTAGTTTGTCTGATATAAGTATGGCTACTCCAGCTTTCTTTTGGCTTCCAGGAGCATGATAAATAGTTCTCCATCCCCTCACTCTCAATCTCAAGGTGTCCTCAGATCTAAAATGAGTCTCTTGTAGACAGCAAATAGATGGGTCTTGTTTTTTTATCCATTCTGATACCCTATGTCTTTTAGTTGGCGCATTTAATCCATTTACATTCAGTGTTATTATAGAAAGATATGGGTTTAGAGTCATTGTGATGTCTGTATGTTTTATGCTTGTAGTGATGTCTCTGGTACTTTGTCTCACAGGATCCCCCTTAGGATCTCTTGTAGGGCTGGTTTCGTGGTGACAAATTCCTTCAGTTTTTGTTTGTTTGGGAAGACCTTTATCTCTCCTTCTATTCTAAATGACAGACTTGCTGGATAAAGGATTCTCGGCTGCATATTTTTTCTGTTTAGCACACTGTAGATATCGTGCCAAGCCTTTCTGGCCTGCCAAGTTTCAAAGGAGAGATCAGTCACGAGTCTTATAGGTCTCCCTTTATAAGTGAGGGCACGTTTATCCCTTGCTGCTTTCAGAATTTTCTCTTTATCCTTGTATTTTGCCAGTTTCACTATGATATGTCGTGCAGAAGATCGATTCAAGTTACGTCTGAAGGGAGTTCTCTGTGCCTCTTGGATTTCAATGCCTTTTTCCTTCCCAGTTCAGGGAAGTTCTCAGCTATAATTTGTTCAAGTACCCCTTCAGCACCTTTCCCTCTCTCTTCCTCCTCTGGGATACCAATTATGCGTATATTATTTTTTTTTAGTGTATCACTTAGTTCTCTAATTTTCCCCTCATACTCCTGGATTTTTTTATCTCTCTTTCTTTCAGCTTCCTCTTTCTCCATAACTTTATCTTCTAGTTCACCTATTCTCTCCTCTGCCTCTTCAAGCCGAGCCATCGTGGATTCCATTTTGTTTTGCATTTCGTTTAAAGCGTTTTTCAACTCCTCGTGACTGTTCCTTAGTCCCTCGATCTTTGTGGCAAGAGATTCTCTGCTGTCCTGTATACTGTTTTCAAGCCCAGCGATTAATTTTATGACTATTATTCTAAATTCACTTTCTGTTATATTATTTAAATCCTTTTTGATCAGTTCATTAGCTGTTGTTATTTCCTGGAGATTCTTCTGAGGGGAATTCTTCCGTTTGGTCATTTTGGAGAGTCCCTGGCGTGGTGAGGACCTGCAGGGCACTTCCCCTGTGCTGTGGTGTATAACTGGAGTTAGTGGGTGGGGCCGCAGTCCGACCCGATGTCTGCCCCCAGCCCACCGCTGGGGCCACAGTCAGACTGGTGTGTGCCTTCTCTTCCCCTCTCCTAGGGGCGGGATTCACTGTGGGGTGGCGTGTCCCGTCTGGGCTACTTGCACCCTGCCAGGCTTGTGTTGCTGGGGATCTGGCGTATTAGCTGGGGTGGGTAGGCAAGGTGCACGGGGGCTGGAGGGGCAGGCTTAGCTCGCTTCTCCTTAGGTGATCCACTCCAGGAGGAGCCCTGTGGCAGCGGGAGGGAGTCAGATCCGCTGCCGGAGGTTTGGCTCCGCAGAAGCACAGAGTTGGGTGTGTGCGCGGAGCGAGCTAGTTCCCTGGCAGGAACTGGTTCCCTTTGGGATTTTGGCTGGGGGATGGGCGGGGGAGATGGCGCTGGCGCCTTTGTTCCCCGCCAAGCTGAGCTCTGCCGTCCGGGGGCTCAGCAGCTCTCCCTCCCTTTGTCCTCCGGCCTTCCCGCTTTCCGAGCAGAGCTGTTAACTTCTGACCTCCCAGACGCTAAGTCGCGCTTGCTGTCGGAACACAGTCCGTCCGGCCCCTCCGCTTTTGCCAGCCAGACTCGGGGGCTCCGCTTGGCCGGCGAGCCGCCCCTCCGCCCCGGCTCCCTCCCGCCGGTCCGTGGAGCGCGCACCGCCTCGCCGCCCTTCCTACCCTCTTCCGTGGGCCTCTGGTCTGCGCTTGACTCCGGAGACTCCGTTCTGCTAATCCTCTGGCGGTTTTCTGGGTTCTTTAGGCAGGTGTAGGTGGAATCTAAGTGATCGGCAGGACGCGTTGTGAGCCCCGCGTCCTCCTACGCCGCCATCTTCCTGGAATGCCTAGCCTCTTTATTTCAAGGTTTCTTTATTTGAATAAATAATTCAAGGCAAAACATTTTAGTGAGAGTAAAAAATATTTTTGAGCCTTTCAAAACTAGTTATTTTTATATCACTTCTTGCTTGATTATATACACAAAATTATTTTTATATTTGTTATATAAAACAGCCTGGGTGGCTGTTGCTTAAGTGTCTGACTTCAGCTCAGGTCATGATCTTGCGGTTCACAAGTTCGAGCCCCGCATCAGGCTCTGTATTGACAGCTCAGAGCCTGGAGCCTGCTTTGGATTCTGTGTCTCCCTCTCTCTGCCCCTTCCCTGCTCATGCTCTGTCTCCCTCTTTCTCTCAAAAATAAGTAAACATTTAAAATTTTTAAAAAAGATATAAATATGGAACATGTATTATAAACTCTGATATACTCAACTATTTCCTCATCAGTGGGAAATACATTATACAATGTAGAGTGATACCATAATGTGCAAAGCAAAAAAAAAAAAAAAAAAAAAAGGAAATCTCTTAATCTCTTAAATCTACTATAAAGATATAATTAATTCAGTGTCTTTCCTTGATAAGGTGGTGGCTTTTTCAAAAGCTTTTAAGGTATCATTTATATGTCATCTTGCATTTGCTATTTCAAGGGCAAACTCACATTAAATGTATCATAAAATTATAACCTCTTTTATCTTAGGCCTATACAAATTTTAGGGAAACCACTTAGACATTGCAACATTTTTTAAATTTGATACGGAACGTCAGATGATTTCTTATTGTCTCAAGTTCCAGAAAAATTACATACGGTAATTTTGGTAATGTAATTGTGATAAAAATCTGATTTATTCCCAGAAAAATAATATGAATATTATGGGGGAAAATGGTAAAATGGTGTTTATCTGCACTTATTCTGAATTAGGTGATTTTTTCCTTCCATTGCTACAATTGTAACTATAGAAAGCATTTAAAACATTTTCATCTGCCAAACGTAATTTGTGTGTATCAAAGCATCAATTGTAATGTGCATATAAATCACCCAAGGATCTTGTTCAGATCTAGTCTCAGATTTGACACTTCTAACAAACGCCCAGGCAATGTTAATGGTACCTGAACAACTTTGACTGCCAGTATCCTCAGGAAATATTTCTTCACTGCCACTCTTGATGTTTATATCTTTCACGATAGATGTGTCTATAGCCATTCTGTTTATGTCCTACGAAGAATTTGAAAATAAAATCCAAGTCAATTTAAGTATTTGCTTCTATAAATATTGTAATTTTACTTTCTGTAGATAGTACGGCATAATCCAGTTGGCTTGTACCCATTTCAACAGGTTGACAAATGTCGTCTTCACTACAGAGTCTGCTATTTCTTTCACTCTTCTGCAATGCCCTTCAGCTAAATGCAAAATTAAAATTGAGGTGAAGTCTTTGAATTTGAATTTCAGTGTTTCTACGTTTCACTTTTATGTTGGAGTAGATTTATGAGTTACAGTTTCACTTCCGCTGCGTTAGTTAAGTATCCTACTTTGCTGCATTTAATATTTTCAGTTTTCTTTCAAAACTTGTCTGTCTTCAATTCATATATCTTAGATTTGTTCAGTAAAGAGTTTGTCAACATGACATTGACCCCAAATAACTATTGCTTCAGAGACACTATTTCATTTGAGGATATTTTACAGCATGTACTATCTGGGAAGGTTGCTTATACATTTCTTTCTTTCTTGCAATTTTTGAATTAGTTCATCTCTCACATGGAATGTGTTAACACAGTGCCTTAACTGGTCTGTCAACCTCAAATCTCTATCCTGCCTTATCCTCTTAAAAAGTGCCACTTGATTTAATTTTTTAATGAGTTAGTAACACATCCTATCAAAAATTTTGCCTTGTTTATAATCCCGACGACATATATTTGAGGCCAAAGTATATGACAGTAAAAATAATGTAATATTTTTCTAGATAAATGTCTTTTTTTGCACAAATTGATTTCACACCTACCTACAATAAGCACTATTCCATAATTGTTTACTCTTTAAAATGAAACATGATGTTGCTTTTTTCTTATATTAACATTCCCTTACCTTTAACTTAGAGCAGGTATAATCAAAACATACTTGAAAGAACATGATTTCATGGTAATATGAAGCATGTTGTGGAGAAAAAACCTTGTTATCTGAGAAACACATGAGTAGGCCTAAGTTAAAATGATAAAGAAAATTTATTCCCAGGGTGGTCACACTTTCTCCATCTGCTGCATTATATTGTAAACCTGCTTAATTTGGTTTTCAAATGTTAGCTAACAGCTTGTCTAAAGGTTTTCATATTTTCTTTTCATGGTTCAAAATTTGTATGTTGCGTTTTAAAACACATTCTCTGTTTGAAATAATAAAAATAAAGCCATTCGATGCTCATCTATATTATAGGTTACGTATGTCACATTGTAAACAGGTGTTAAATTTTATGGCTTTATTAGATTAATATTAGAAAAAGTAAACATATTGTTGTATTTTCATGCAGGCTTTCAATAAAACTAGAACATGAAAGCATACAAAATTACCATATCATGCATAATATATTTAGAAAATTGTCCCCATCAGCTAGTATTAATGATATTTCCAATTTCATAAAGATCTGACTAAGATTACTTTGTAAGTTTGAGAACTGTTTTTAGAATTTTTTCCTTTAACAGTAAGACATAAAAGAAAATAACTGGGTTTTTTAAATATGTGTTTACTTTTTTAAAAAAATTCTGACTTAAGGCAAAGAGATTAAAAGATTTCCATATTTGTAATGCATTAGACAATGGTTAGAGATTTCTTTGTTAGATTTTATAACATACATAAACCATAATCAAAAAAATACGATAGGGTGCCTGAGCAGCTCAGTCCATTAAGTGTCTGACTCTTGGTTTCCACTCAGGTCATGATCTCACAGTTCATGAGGTTGAGCTCCACATAGAGCTTCATGCTGGTAGTGCAGAGCCTGCTGGGGTTCTCTCTCTGCCTCTCTCTGCCCCTCCCCTACTAATGTGCACCCCACACCCGCTATCTCTCTCTTGAAAATAAACCTAAAAAAAAATTAAAAAGTGATAGTGATTTGCCAGCTAAGCAGATGTTCTGCTTCTGGGGCCTCTGGAGGTTACATAAGTAGAACCCACAACTGTTACATGTTCCCAATATCAATAACTGATATCAAGAAGTTTGTATCATATACTAATAATGTTTATAAGACTTATCACTTTTTCTTGCAAACAGTACTTTTGAATAAGCATCAGTAAATACAAGATTGGACAATATAAATTTAACTTCCTGAAGTTGTAAAAGTGTCTGTGGTGTTGGGACCCGAATTCACAGAGAGTCGAGTTTTGAACAGTTCACTTTTAGAATCACTAGCCCAGAAAATGGCCCTTGAGTCCTTACCAAGTGAGGTCATAGGCTATTGCTCTACCTCTGGGGATTGTATTTATCTGCATTTGAGAGGATCTATCTCAAGGGGCAACACAGATTAACCCAACATACAGATTAAGGTGGAATCAGAAACTTTTTTGTTGTTAGGACATGCTTGGATAAGCTTAAGCACAATTTCTCTATTTGGTTTTCATACAATATGGATATATATATATATACATTTTTTCATCCCACCGTTTCCACTGCCCTACATTATTCTTGTCCCACAACCTGGGCAGGGGAGGCCCTTCTTCTTTAGCATGCCATTATAATAACTGAAAAATTTCCATTTCTCAAAGCTATTGCTTTGCATACAGAGATTCAACAATTCAAATAAAATTGTTTTTTCTCCAATGCCCTCTGTTTAATGACTTCTACCAGTTACTTATCAATTCAGGAATAGATTTTTTCCTATTTCCCTGGGCTACAATTTTAACCTGCATGGTTGGGTATTTTAATCAACCGTTTCTCTGTGCTTTATATTTGCATTTCCCAGTCTTGGCATTTCAGAGAAGAGATTTAGCCTCAGTCAATATGCTTTAATAGTAGATATCTGTAAGTCTAAAACTGGTATAGGATTTTTAACTCAGCTATCATAGGATTCTTTTTTTATTCAATTGTTATGACAGATAAGAGAAATACATTGGGAAGACATCCTAAGAAGCTGGGACCAGCAAGAGCTGCTGTAAAAAAGTATTTAAAACATCTGGATTATCTGGTTGTCTGGATTTCAAGGAAGAACTCACAAAGATAGTGGTACACCGGGGAAGAGAAAAATAAATTTAAAAAATGTAGTAAGGTTAAGAGCTTAAAAAGGGAGAAGGAGTCATTTCTATGGTCAAGGTAAAAGTTTAGAGTATTACAAAATGATATTTTAATTCCCCAAAGAGCTAACGTGAGCTTAGACTTAGGTGAAAATAGTCATATCGGCTGCAGATTTTACCTTTTCAATTTAGGGAGAGTATGTCCTGAGCCGGAGGTTATAATTCCCACAAATCATGTAAGATCCAGCTAAACTGTCATGCGCTTCCAACAAAATTTACGTATCTCAAAAGATGAAGTTAGGTTTGTTTGTGATTTGTTTTCATAGCCCTCTGTTTATTATTGCAACTATCCCCAATTTGTCTATTGCCCGGCATAGTAGGCACTCGATAGATCTCAACAAATATTGGTTAAATGAATTCATAAATGAATACACTGGTTTCATTAGCGTCAAGGAAGAAAGAGTTGAAGAAATAAAAATCAAGGCTTAGAAGTGTAATATGTTGCCAAAAAAATCTGATTGGATTAGTTAGTTAAGAGGCTCTAGTTAATCTTAGTAAAAATCATTTTAATGAAGTGGAGAAGAAACAACCTAAATTTTAATGGGTTGAAAGTAGAGAAGAGATGATAAACTAGAGAAATTATCACAGACTATTCTTTCCGGAAAATTAAATATTAGGATTAAAAAAATGTTTATGTATTTTGAGAGATGGAGAGAGAGAGAGAGAGGAAGAGGGAGAAAGAGAATCCCAAGAAAGCTCCATGCTATCAGCAGAGAGCCGTATGCACGGCTCAAATTCACAAACCGTGAGATCATGGCCTGAGCTGAAATCAAGAGTCAGATGCTTAACTGGCCAACCTAGGTGCTCCAGTTAAATACTAAGGGGTTAAAAAAAAGTTTGGTAATTATCAGAAAAGTGTTTTGGATGGATCAAAAAAAAAGTCAGAGACAGGGAAATGTTTAATGAAATCAGCATAAAAGGAGATAGATTAATTTCCTATAAAATGCAAGAGAAGATGGGGTACCAAATGCAGGTTATAATTAACTTTTGTCTCTGGTCAGATTCCTTAGAAGTGGAACCTAAGACACAGATTTATGTACAAGTGATTCATTTGGGAAACATAAAAGAGAGTAAACAAAGCAAAGATTTAAAAAAAGTCAAACAAACTGAGATATCAAAATTGATCTCAAGTGAAATTCAGTAGTGTCCTAACTCTGCAGGAACCTCTAGCAGGAAAGTGGCAACTCAGAATTTCTCCCTACTCCAGGAAGGAAAGCTGGGCTTCCACACTCCTGCCACAGTAAGTCATTGCCTGAGAGTTACCCTAAAGATACAGAAACTGTGGAAGGAAAACATTTCTATTAGTCCAAGATTTCAGAGGCTCGTGTGAAGAGTAAAGCTCCCAGAAGCTATGGGAACACATAAAGGTAAGAGAAACCTGGCAGAACCTTGTTTGGAAAACTGACAGTGACAACTACAGATTTGAATAGGGGTTTTATAGTTTTTCCTTTGATATGGGAGTCAGCCTGGGATACATAAGTTTCTTGGGGTGCAAGAACCTAACACCGTTTCTGACAGTTTCTGTTCTCTCAAGGAGATTAGGTATCACTTCTTCATCTGTTAGTGTAAGAATAGCTTACGTGTTTCTAGAAGATCAGATGAAAGACTCAAATATTAGTAAAATATAAAAGAAATGTGGCCTTTGACATAAAAAAGTATATATGTCACTGGTATATCTATCTATCTATATACACACACACACACACACACACACACACACACACAGAAAGAGATTCTTTAGTAAAATCACAAAAATCCAGTGCTGAGGTCTTGCAATAGATCATTCAAAAATAAGACTTCAGCAATACAATAAGGCAGGATTCCTTCCAGAGAAATACCACACTGAATAGAGTTAAGAGATTCATTCATGTAGGTACAAAATTCTAATCTGTTATTTGCAATTAAAAAAAAATGGAAGTGTCACCTGAATAACACATTTTTTTTTGTC
Source organism: Panthera uncia (assembly GCF_023721935.1). NCBI lineage: Eukaryota > Metazoa > Chordata > Mammalia > Carnivora > Felidae > Panthera > Panthera uncia. The sequence continues at coordinate 130,582,694 of NW_026057577.1, read as the reverse complement.
AGCAGGTGTATTGTACTTTTTCCTTGCTTTCATCTATTTGAAGAGACTGAGTCATAATTCGAAGGACTTAAAGTGGTCAGATGGCCTTGCAGATGGCTTTAGAATACTTGAAGTACTTGGTCAGATATTGCTTGTGATGATGCCTGAACCTCTCTTTTTACTCTTCTTCCATGGGTAACGGACCTTTCCTAAACTTTTGGGTGTCGCTCTTTACTGACATTTATTAATACATTCAATTAGGTTTCACTCAGGTCCAACCCGGCAGGTAACATTCAGTCTCCTTGTGAGGACGTTGAATAACTGTGTTCCTACTTAATAATGCAGATTTGAAAGTTTAATTCTGATGACTGTAATTAAAATAAGAGACAATTAAGAGAAAGGAAACCACTAGTAAAGTGAGAAAGGACTGATATAATATATTTTTAGAGGTGATAACTGGAGAAGGAACACAAGATTAGATAGCTCATCATCTATTCCCAATTTCAGGGTATTTGACAGGAATTTGAAAGATGTCTTACATGATGAACACCATTTTCACGTGAAAATCGGAGGCAGTGTCATGTTATAAGTATAACAGAAATTCGTGAAAGATTGGGATGGTCTTTGTGAGGAATGTAAACACCAGGAATGTAAAACCCATGTGCAAGGGCTGAGTAAAGTTAACGATTTTACTCAGGAGCATCCCTGGAGACATGACTGAGCAAGTTTTTGGCTGTTAGACAAGGGCAAGGAAAATAAGGTCATAGGTCATAGGTAATCTGAAGTGTGAAAGGTAGTTGGAGAGGCAAATTTGTGACTCCAGGAAAATGCAAATTGACACAGAGAAAAATAACTTTTATGAGACTAGAATTTGCAGTACAAGAGAAGTTTCTGCAGAGTTGAGGAATAGAGGATAATGATAAGAGAGAAGGGTATTGGAATTTAAGATTTCCAAGCCATTCAAAGTATGACCAAGGCTGCGTATTAACAATGACTGCTTGAATTGATTAGGGAGGAAAATAATTGGTTTTTAAAAGTAAATATTAGCATAAGTATCATGGAATGTTACTCAATAATAAAAAGGAAAACACTGTTGACGTATGCAACCAGTTGGATGAATCATTAACAATTATTCTGAGTGAAGAAAACTCAATACCGTAAGGTTACATAATGAATGATTCCATTTATAAGATATTCTTGAAATCACATAATTATAGAAATAGAGAATAGGATTCTTGTTGCCAGAGAGGGCAGGAACAAGAAGCGAGGAGGCTGGGAAGGGAGAGGATCTGGCTAAAATCGGGAAACAGGAAAGATCCTCGTAGTGATGAAAATGCTCTGTATCCTGATTGTATCAATGTTAATATCCAGTTTGTGATATTAGAGTATAATTTTGCAAGACATTACCAGTGGGGGTAAACGACTAAAGAGTATGAGAGATTGTTCTCTATTATTCTTACAATTGCATATAATTCTACAGAAATCCTAAAAATAATTAATAAAAAGTTTAATGTTAGCCTTTTTAATTTTACAAACACAGGCATAATAATTGAAAATGGTTAGTGGAAAAGATGTTAGTGTTAGGTTAGCAATACTTTGAATAAACATAGGCAAGCGATCCAGATTTGAGAGATCAGAACAAATAGAGAATCATTGCTTGAATATATTTGAAAGTAGATGAAAAACAATTAGTTTTCAATGCCCATAGGTAAGCTAGAAGCATAATACCGTTTTGTTGGTCTTACTACCTGGGTGGAAAAATTATAGAAAAAGGAATATTCTTTACTTATGAATGCTTTAAGGAAATCATATTATGCTAAAAGAGCTAGGAGTCAATAAAGAAACCATTCAAAGCAATACTTCCAGATGAAATGAAGGAGTTGATTTATTTTAAGGAGGTCAAAATGGCACAGCGGAAAAATTTGAGAAATGAACCAGTGATGGAAGTTTCATTTCAGAGAGTGAAGGTAAGGCATGAGAGAGAACTGTAGGAGGCTGACTGTATATAAAAAAAAAAAAATATGGGCATTTCATCAAAAACATCTGATTACATCAGTCCTAAAGCCTACAGAAATTTCCAGCTTCTGCCAAACTTGCAATGATGAAGAAAACTGACTGATTGAGATAAGTGAGAATTACAGTAACAACAGTATTATAATCAGGGATTAGTAAAGCGTTTCTTATGATGTAAAATGAGTCATCGAAATGCAAGAAAATTAGAGGACTGGTATGTAGATTATAGGGCCATCTGCTGAAAAGTATAGATTTATTTTCTTTATCATGGATTCATGTGCTTTTTAAAATTTGCCATTGCGATACATCTGAAATGTTTATATGACTGCATGTACGTACATACATGAACGTGTGCACGCACACACACGCTTCCATATAATAAAAATGTCTTTGCACTGGAAATGAAGTACTTCCCCCCTTAAAAATCAATGATTGACTGATTTGGTCTTTTTGTAAAACAGTACATTTGAGACAGTTTCTATCATTAAGATGACCAGAATGGAAAGTTTGATGGCAATAGTTGCATAACGTTAAAAGAACAAACATTTTAATAGTGGGTGTATTAAACGGTAATTCATAATATAAAGATTCTTGCATGAGCTTCTTGTATAAAGACCTCATGTATGAGCTGTCTGCATGATGTACATCAGACACCATTCACATTTGATCTAGATACATGGACACACCCGTGAGTTACTATTTTTCCATTTCGATCTTTCAACCAGCCATTACTGTGCCAAAGTGAAAACAAAAACTTTACCATGCATGAAAGTCAAGAAGGTCAGCTTTTCTATCATAGATTCCTACAACTCCCTTCACCATATGTTCAGTATTTACACTAAATGATTTTTCTGGTTCTAGAGACTGGTCTGGTGTGCTTTCTTCCTGTTGCTGAAGTGGGAATTCAAGTGTGGTCCCTTTGAGGCTCAACAAGTTCCCTATTATGACAATAAGTGACCATGTAATAATACATAGTGCTGCTTCCTGCAATGCTGGAAATCTAGTGGAGATACAGACACCAGGATAACCTGAAGTTTTCCCCTGCTTTCTGCTGCTGCCATTTCTGCTGCTTGAAAATTCTCTTATTGCCCACCCTTCCTCTGATGACAGCTGTAGAACAAGGCTTCCTCGTCAAAATTATCCTCTGAAGTCACAGCATTTTCAATTCAGTTCTATGACATCTGGAGGTTTAAGTACATTTTTGTCAAGAAAGACACTGAATTTTAAAAGAGGTGAGCGCAAGCCTGTTTTCTGTGCTTAGAAGTGGTAAACAATCTTCCCTGTCAACATGTTTCTTTGTTGTTAAACAAGTTTTTCTCAAAAGTAGTTAAAGTTGCAGACCTGTTATTTCATGAGAGATATGCATATGGTTATCTTGTTCAAAGGAGATAAACATCTGCTATTCCACAGAGTCATAAATATGTCAGAAAGTACCACAGAATTTGGGACAGTTTGATAAGGAACAATTTCTAAACCACCGATATCACTGCATTTGAAAGAATAATTGTAGTGATTGGGCAGGTCTGCAAATCACCGAGGTTTGGTTGCTGTTGTTAGGTCTTTTTTCCCTAAAAAAATAAAATTAGTTTAATACTTTAATACAATGTATATTAATTAAGGTGGGGAAAATTATAAGAACAGAGATTTGAAATTTTGCAAGGAAAGCAACTTTGGCAATGTATCGATTTGGTGGAGTATGTTTATAGAACACAAAGCAGAAATGCACGTTTGTCTTTCCTTGTCATTTCCATCCCATCTTGTATGTCACCTTTATTTTATCACGTTTGCCATCACTTTTGCATTCAATCTCTCGAGAAGTATACTTAGTATACAATAACAATCATTTTTATCCTTCTGTCGTGCATCCGACTTTCCCTGACCCTTTACATTTTGGCAGCCTAATATCTAATCACAAATATTATTTAGTGAATATTTTGGTCACCTGATGAGGATAATGTTGAATATAACATTTAATGAGTAATTTTTCGTAGAAAAGCTAAGAATTTGCTTTAGATCCTGTTTTAAGAACCATTTATACTTATTTTATTGCAAGTTCTTCAAGTCCAAATTTTAACTTTCCCATGCAAATAAATTAAGAAAACTAAAAAAAATATGGTGTAATGCTTATACCTATTGAATAGTGCTGTGATAAATGTTTAAAATCCCAAGTCAGAAGTAAAATTTACATGGCTGTAATTCTGGTACTTTATCTTAGGGTATTAAGTATAATTATAAAAGACTTGAACTGTGCACCCACAATAGCCAGTAATCATTTCATATGAATTAGGTTTTTCTCAGCATATTGTTATGCCACTGATTGTTTTTATTTCTTAAATTAAGATGTGCGATTTTTGTTCTGTTGTACAATATGCTCCTGAATGAGATATAAAGTCCATTCAAAGAAACACGTACGAATACGTCATACGACACATACATTTAAAATGTTTAAAAAGAACAGTAAGATATGTGTATATGAGAGCTAGTCGATCATTATTAGTTGTCACTTTCTTGTGTTGTCATTTATCCAACTGTTCTGTCACCTTTCAGGCATGTAAACCAGTTTTAATTCCTACTTGCTGCACACCATTTAATTTTAGATAAATCAAGTATAAACGAAAAATCCATGAAAATCAATGTTGACTTAAAATTGTTTCCAGTAATGTAATAAGAAATCCATAAAATAAAAGGTTAGTTTTTATTAGTGTCTTTAAGTGTATGTGTTTCAATCCTGAATCGACCACGAATCAGCAATAGGGCTCCAAGAGGTCACACGTTCTGCCTTAGATAGTTTCCCCATTTGTACAATAAGGATAGAGCACTATTATGAATTACAGTATTGTGCATAATTTATATGAAGCCCTTAATATAATTCTTAGTACATATTTTATTTTTTTAATTTTTTTTTTTAGTGTTTATTTATTTTTGAGAGACAGAGAGAGACAGGGTGAGCGGGAGAGGGCAGAGAGAGAGAAAGAGAGGGAGACCCAGAATATGAAGCAGGCTCCAGGCTCTGAGCTGTCAGCACAGAGCCCGACGCGGGGCTCGAACTCACAGACCGCGAGATCATGACCTGAGCCGAAGTCGGACACTCAACCGACTGAGCCACCCAGGCACCCCTCTTAGTACATATTTTAAAAATAATGAATGATAGCTATTTTTATAATGAACTTAATTACCATAAGTATTATGTATATTAAAAATAAACTGTATTAAACTATATTTTTAAATATTTAAATATTGATGTTGATAGATACTGTATTGTAATTTACTAGTTATCTGCTACACTCATATTAAGCGGTAGAATCACATTGCCCAATAGTTAAGAGGATGCGCCTGAAAAATGACTGAATAAGTTCAAAATTATGGCCATGACAACTCACTTAACCTCCTTTCCTTAGTCTCTTGACCTTTATAAAATTAGAATAGTAATTATATCTATGTTTTTTTTGTTTCTGAGGATTACCTTAAAGTAATCAGATATATAATTAATAAAAGTAATCAGATATGTAATTAACAATTTATATGACTTTTGTCCTCTATGTTATTTCTCAAGATTTTACTATTCTAGACCAATCAAAAGGATCTTTACTAGAGAAATTTGAAATGAAACTATGAGTTACTGCCTTTTAAAACCTGAAGTCACTATTCTTGATCAATATAAGTGTTGAGAATAGACGTTGAAATAGCAAATGGATATACTGCTGTTTGCACTACAAATGGATCATAGAAAAGATTTTTCCAGAGTAACAGCAGACGAAATCCTAGCAAGTATATATAAATTCCCTTCAGCATTTCTGTTGTCAGTGTGAAGTCTGCTTAAGTGCACAATTTCATGGTTGACTAGTCATTGTCCTTGGTTGAATTTATTTTCAGCGATGGTTAAAAGATCATTGGTTTTCCAGTTGCTGCTCAGCGGTCATAAATCTATATGGAAAATACCTATTCTAGTGAGGTCTTAAACTTTAGATTACATATGTATCTTCAAGTCAAGAGCTCAGCAATCGTAAAGGCATCAATACTGCATAATTGAACTTGAAATTTTTCGTCTCAGTCACTAACAAAAGACTGATTCTCAAATAACTTCTCAAATAAATAATATATTGTGTCTACACACCACAGAAATGAACAATATAAGATGAAAATTAACTTCTTCCCAATGAAGATACATAATGTGTTACACAAGGTTGTTTTAAATAAGTAGTCTTAAGTAATCTGTCAATTCTCTTTATTGTTTTCAAAGTCTGTTGACAAGAGACGTTGATATTCTCAGTTTTGTTATACATCGTGATTTTGAGATGGTACTAGGAGTGCAAGAATATTCAAGAAATATTGATATTAGAATAAATCAAAATGGTCGATATTCATCTCTATGTCAAAGAAACCATATTTTTGACACATAAATTTAAAAAAAGGACTTATTTGTATCATGCTATGAACTGTATTTCCTCCTAAAATTTGTATGCTTAACTCCACTAAGAAAAGTTTACTTCTTGCATGTTTATGCAAATAACTAATTTCTTTTATTGTTTACCTCTAAAAGATGTACAGACAAGTAGTTGATGTGGAAATTTAATCTTTTAGGTTTTCTTCTTTGTCAGCAAATGAGTCAGTCAGTAAGAATCATGAATACTTCTCAACATATGTAAGATAAATGATTTGAAATGAAGCATTCATCACTTTAAAAGGTACAAATCCATTGTAAAGAATCTTCTTTAGATAATAGTATTTTCCAGCACACAGGATAAAGCAGCTTGTTAATTGCTATTCCATGGTGTTTAGAAAACCCAACTGAGATTTATGTCTGAGTTGATGTATTAGTTATCCACTACTGCATAACAAATTACCCCAAACCTTGGTAGCTAAAACCAAACATATATTTTTTTATCATAGTTTCAGTGGATCAGAAATTTGGATGTGGCTAAGATCGGTGGTTCTAGCAGAAAATATTTTATATGTTAGAGTTACGATGTTGGCAGGAGCTACAGTTATCTGAAGATATAAAGATAGCTCCCAAACTTGGCTCTTGGTAGGAAGACACAGTGCCTTCCTTACTATTGGTCAGTGTCCTTCTCAAAGTTCTGCTATGTAGGCCTCTTCATAGGCAGCTTAAATGTATTCATGTCACGATAAGTGCTGTCTCCAGAGCAAGTAATGTAAAATAGAGAGAAAAGAGAAGCTATAATGGTTCATGTGACCTAGTATTCTAGGTTGCAAACCATCATGTCTGCTTTGTATCAGTTATTAGAAGCAAGTAATCGTGTTAGGTCCACACTGAAGGAGAGGGAATTAGTCTCTGCTTGTTGAGAGCTAGAGTATTAGTAGACAGATTAAACATATGTAGACATATGTAAACATATGTAGACATTTGTAGACATATTAAAACAGTCTCCTTTCTAGTCATAGGTTCTTTTTTTTTTAATTTCAGTGCAGTTGACATATAATGTTATGCTAGTTGCAGGTGTAGAACATAATGATTCAACAAGTTTAAGCGTTATGCTGTGCTCACATGTGTAGCTACCATCTGTCAGCTCACAATGCTTTTACAATATCATTGACTTGATTTCCAATGCTAGCCATAGATTATTTCTATTTATTTCGCATACAAAAGATATTTACCCACTCAAAAAGCCTCTACCATTTCCATCCTAGGGTAAAACCAATTAGAACCTCAGAATCTTAACATCTATGTACAGATAGAGCTCATGACATGTTGTTCCTTAAGTATATCTCCTTGATTGCAGCTCCTCTTGATTTAAAGACCAGTGAAATAAAGATACACATTACTGTGCCCTCAGAGCCCCAACATACAATGGTGGGGCAGACATAGCATAAATGACACAGAAAATTCTGTTTAAAAAGGGGAAAACCAGAGGCACACAGCAGTCATGCCATATTGTGTGTGTGTGTGTGTGTGAGAGAGAGAGAGAGAGAAGGAGAGAGAGAGAAAGGAGGAGGAGATCACAGACCTAAACACTAAACCTAAAGGTATAAAACTTCTGGAAGAAACCATAGAATAAAATATTTGAAACTTGAAATCTTGGTTAGGTAAAATTGTATTTGATGATGTCAAGAGCATGACATATCTATAAGGTAAAAATGTGATAAATGGGCTTCATCAATACTAAAAACTTTATAAGCCCTTGGCTAGGAGAAAATATTTGCAAACCATAAATCTGAAAAAGAACTTGCTTTTAGAATACACCAAACCCTAATAACTAAATAGTAGGAAAATAAGCAACTCAATAGAAAAATATGTAAAGATTCTAACAAACGTTTAACTAAAAAAGTAGTATAAATAGTAAGCAGATGAAAAGCTATTTGATAGCAACATTCATAGTCATATATTGAATTCATAAACCAAATCAAAATGCTGTATCATCATACTCCTACTAGCATGGACAAATTGAAAACAAAACAAAACAAAACAGAAACAAACATGGTAGCATTAAGGGCTCCCAGGATTCAGGGCAACTGAATCTTTCATTCATAAGTTGTAGGAATGTAAAATGGTATAGCCACAGGGAAAAACATAGAGCATTTTTTCTTAGTATTAAGCATTCACCATCACAAGATTCAGCAATTCTAATTTGGTAGAATTTCTATTGAAAAAAAAAACTTTGATCACGCAAAAACCTGTGTATGAATGCTTATATCACCTTTACTTATAATTACTTCAAACTGAAAAGAACCCAATGTCTATTAGCTGATGAATGAATGGATAACCTATGGTATATCCATACTGTTCAGCAATAGAAATGAATTAAATATTGATACAAACAAGACCATGAGTTAAGTTCAAATACATTATACTAAATGAACGAAACAGGATGCCCAGTACCATACACTCTGTGATCAAATGTAGATGACATTCCAGAAAAGGCAAAATGGTAGCAAAAGGTCATGGTTATGGGAGTTGTCTATAGAGTTGCCTTTTCAAAGGGACATTAAGGAGTGCACTTGTGAGGAGCATCGGGCTTTGTATGGAAGTGTTCAATCACCAAATTGTACACCTGAAACTAATATTACACTGACTGTTAACTAACTGGAATTTAAATAAACACTAAATGTAAATAAATAAATAAATAATATTGCCTAAGGGGATTTTTTTTGGAGGGACGGAACTTTACTATATTTAATTTGGGTTTTGCCTACATTAACATGTATTTCTTCCAAAACCCACAGAACTGTAGCTTGAAAAGAGTCAATTTTTCATTATGTAAATGATTCATCAATAATTGAGAAAAGAAACTAAAGAAAGAATGAAGAGGGGAAAATTGCCGAATAAAAATGTTCTCTGTTTCTAAATCAGGTCACAGTTAATGGGAGACTGTAGACTTTAGTTTACCTTCAGTGAATTAAAGAATGGCAAATGTGAAAGCTAAGAAAGGGTCAGCAATAGTTTATTTAAAAAATTAATAAGGCTACAATACTACAGTCTTATCAAGTATGCATCTTTATATGGAATTCCTAATTATGCTTGTCCAGAAGCCTGAATGGAGTTAACTTAACTTTAGCACTTACGCATACTTTTCTGGTCATCTGTACTCTCCTGCATTCTTATCCTCAAACATTCTGGGTCATTTTTCAGCTAGCCTTCCACCATTATTTTACCTCTTTCAATCCTTGAAATTCCCTTGAATGTCCTTGAATGTCCCTTGAAATTCCCATTTAAAAAAAGACCTCCTGTGTAAGTGATACTTAGCTTTATGTTGAGAATAGCTCTCACGTGGAGAATTCTCATTATTTCACAAAAGCTCAGAACCGTGACCAGGGATATCTCGATCTTGTAGCTCATCTCTGATTTTAGATGTCTTCTTATACAAAATACCTATTTCAAAACCACATCCCCCCTCTTCTTTCCTCTCTCCTGATGTTCATGACCCTGTAATTATTTTGAAGCCACAATGTAGCTTCTCTGAAATAAAGGAAATAGTGTCAAGCAGTTGAACTCCGACCTTGAGAATAAATGTTTTAAAACTATCAAAAAAGAAAAAGAAAAAGAAAAAGAAAAAGAAAAAGAAAAAGAAAAATAAAAATAAAAATCTGCCTACTCTTCTTACTTCCAGGAAGTAAACAAGTAACTGCAGAAGAGGTTTCATGTCTAACAATCAGTTTGCCTGCGACTCTAACTTTTGAAGTCCATCCAGATCAGTATTCATTCTGTTCCAGGACTAATGCCTAAAGTCAGCCAGTCCCTTAATTTTATCTTAAAAATCTGCCAAAATCCTTAGTCTTTCTGAGTTGTGGAAGCCATTCAATTTCTTAATGATTTAGTCTCATTGTTTTCTACAGGTGCTGTTCTCCTTGCTAATACATACAGATTTGTTTCAGATATGTGTAAGCGATGATCTCTCCTCTCAGCCTCAACTTAGAGAGTTTGAAGAGAATCTTCACCAAATAAGTAACCCCAACTACAAAGTGGGTAGCTGAGGAATAACTACAAATCAAGTAATCATAGTGTAGCTCCAAATTAAAGTTTTTGCATAGACTATGGATTTAGCACATCTACAGAGAAAATAGGTAAAATAATTAACTTATGCAAACAGCTTGACAGAGAGGAAACTAGACAATAGATAAGTGGCTAAGAAGCAAGTGTTTGGCCAAAAGACTATTGAGGTCATGTAAAGGGTATCTTAGGGGCACCTAGGTAACTCAGTTAGTTAAGCATCTGACTTTTGCTCAGGTCAGGATCTCATGATTCATAAGTTCTAGCCCTTGTCTCTCTGCCCCTCCCCACCCCCTTCTCAAAGTAAATAAAAAAAAATAAACAAATAAATAAAGGCTATTTTAATCATCTTCATTTTGAATATTTTAATCCCCAGGCCAGATCTGGGACCTGTGAAAATCTTCTGTGCACTTTATTTGCAGAAAGTATGAGTCAGAGCCTGATAACTTTAGGCAAAGACCAAAGCAAGTGTTCAGAGTCCATCAACATAATAAGGGTACCATCTGGTCATGTCCTGCCTGACTCCTAGGCATGTTCTTGAAATTATATTTGTACAATTTTGAGTTAAAAATTATCATACGTCATGTGGTTCTAGAAACACGGCTGTGCTTTGCCACTGACCCAACATGTGCCATTATCACTGATTAGGTCATTGAAGTTGTCAAGACCTTTTATAATTTTATTCATGTCAATGAAACCTTTTTTTTCAAATTTAAATATTATTCAATGCTCAAACATTCTTCATCTATTCTTGTTTGCTCTTCTCCTTTTATGCGTCTGATAAAACTTCTTTACTTTTGTTTCTAGATTTCTCTTCATTTGTTTTACTAATACATTATTTAATGCTTGAGGAATACGGGTAGAGGGTATACATTCTTTAATGCTTGAAATGAGTTTTGTACAATACTACTTACGTTTTCCCCAATTGTCAATTGTATGTAATTTATAAATTATTGTTTTCATAAATAATAAAAGTTAACAAACAATGCAAAGCTTGTGAATTAAAAGGCATATTAGTCACTGCAAAATCATTCTATAAACACTGTTAAATGTTTAATAAAATATACAAATCTGATATATCAGATTGGAAAACATGTTTTAAATACTCTATAGATATATAAATGTGATATCACAGAAATAATTTGATTTTGGTTCCTGGCTCCTAAAAAACCTTGAAATTTCATAAGTGCTAAGGGTGATAGGAGCATCTTTTGTTCTAATGAGATGACTCTTGGAGGGCCCCTAGATACATGGTTTCAGGATGGAGACTGGTTGCCAAAAAGATCAAGCTTCCATTAGAAGCTTGGGACTTTTGGCCCAACTCCTCAGTCTCTGGGGAGGCGAGAGAGTCTGGAGATTGAGTTAATAATTGGTTGAACATGTCTATGCAATGAAGTCTCCATAAAGATGCCTAACAATGAGGTTTGGAGAGCTTACAAGTTGGTAAACACATCCACATGCTGGGAGGACAATGTGCCCCAAGTCCATGTGATAGAACCTCCTCTGTTTGACATCCTTCTAGATCTCACCCTATGTGTCTCTTCATCTTCATCTGCCTATTCATTTGTATTCTTTACAATATCCTTTATAATAAACCAGTAAATGTAAGTAAAGTGTGTTCCTGAGTTCTGTGAACTATTCTAGCAAATTATTGAATGCAAGGGTGGGCGGTGGGAACCCCTGACTTACAGTTAGTTGGTCAAGAGTACAGGAAGCCTGGGACTTAGACTTCCCTCTAAAGTGAGAAGTGGTCTTGTGGAACTGAGCCTGTAATCTGTAGGGTCTGTGCTAACTCTCAATAGTGTCGAATTGAATTAAATTGTTGAAAACCCACTTGGTGTCTGAGGAATCAGAAAGTTTGTTGATGGTGTTGGAAAACACCATAGAATAAAGTGCACATAAACCATTGACATGATTACAAAATTGGAATTATAAACCATTTTTAAACATGAAAAATACCATGGGTTTAATTTTATTCTATACTTTGCATTCTAATTTTATTTCTCAACTTCCAAGAGTTTCCTGTCCCTGATCTTCCTAAGGTTGCTATAGTCTTAATATACCTAGGCTAAAACAGGGAAAAAATGAAATTCTGGGTTGCTGCAGGATTCTGGTGTTGAACAATTGATTCTTGTCAAACACGGAGACTAGTTTCACAGTTCAGTGTATATTCTTGATGCATTACGTTGAGAACATTTTCTTATTAAATTTATCATGTGTTATGTCTTATAATTCTGTGCCCTTGATTATTACATAGATTGCCATTTTTTGACATTTTATATATTTTTCAGGACTGACATGTAATTTATTTTCTTACAGTTGGCATTACTTCACCCATTGTTCTGTCATTTTGCATATTGACATGGTACACTGATGTCATATGAATGCTGATACGTAGAAATGTACATAATGTAAGAAAAAAATATGTGCGTAGGTACATATATATCATGTTTGTTATATTTACTTAAGTTTTATTTATTCACCATTAGCTTTTATTACATCTTTCTTTCTTTACATGTCGTATTATTTTTGCTGAATAGTTTTCAAGGGGAAAATCTAGTTAATAAATCCTCATTTACAAATATCAACACAGTGTCACCTTGTCCCAGCTAAGGACAATTACCAATAGTTCTTAGTTACTATTCTCCTGACCCTAGCTACTGCAGTTTCTCATCTTAAGAATTAATTTAGGAATTCCATTGGGAAAAATCACAGAGTCAAAATACACCTATTTTACTTAAATTCTCTTGCATATTTCTAAGAACCATTTTAATTCAATTAAAACACACATATATTTTTTTTAACTCTAGTTTTTTCTCACTGCTCTGTTTTTTTTTTTTCCTTTTCAGTTTACCAGCATTACTATTGATTTATTGTTATTAATGTATTTCTTCTATCATTTAAACAAGCTCTAAAGAGGGAGAATTAGAAATTGCTTCTTTGGCCTAATAGTTGGGCACCAGCAGTTTCAAAATTACTCTTAAAAAAAAAATAATGCAGGTGTGCACCTCCAAGAACTATTTGGAAACTCTTTCCGAACTATGAAAGTTCTTAAAGATATAGTGTGCAGAATTTGGGTGTGTATGACAGAAAACTTTGTAGACATAATTTCTGGGGTTATTTGTGTTACACATGATTTATCATTAAAGAATAAATTCTCCAAATGATGGCACCCTTCAAATGAGATCTAATACTAGCATAACGGTTGCCTGATTTTGGAGGAATATTGCTCTATCTCTCTACATCCCCATTTCATATTTTGTAAATTGGTTTGACACTGACATATTCTAGACTTAAGTAAATTTTGGCTATAAATAAGTTGCACATGTGTGGTACTTGCTCTACATGGGAAATTTTTTGTGGCTGATGTAAACTCAAATCATTAGCATAAAATAAGGAACAACTGCCTCATATCATGTAAATTAGGACGTCAAGGATGGGTGAATAAGCTACCTACCACGTTCAGCAACATAATTGTGAAAGTTCTGCATTTTTTAGAATACAACTTAGTGACAATAGCTTTCTTTTTTATAGAGGATTTAGAAAAATATTCACATTTCAGCTCTTTGGACTGTCAGTCTGAACTTGCAAATCAAAAGAAATTCTGAAAGAAGAGTTTGATTGTCTAAAACCAAATATTCTAAATTATGGAAATACACCTCAAAGAAATGAGGGAGAAATCATAATGAAGCTGCCTTCTCTTTGGAATATATTCTCCTAAAATGTTGCAAAATAGAAGTTATTAATGTCTTAAAATATTCTTTTTTAAGTTGAAAAATTCTGCCATCTCAAGCAATCAGAAAACTTTACATGAACTTTCCACATAGTAGACTTTTCAATACAAATCTTTAAAGTTTATCTTGACCAAAGTTGTAAGATATGACAAAGCACTTTATGAGAAGAGGTAATTGTATGTTTTTTCTCAAAACAAGTGAACCATATTTTGATGCTCATGTCGAATATGTGCAAGGTGTGTGTCCACTTCTGATGGACTGGTGATTCAATTCTATAACTCCTTCACAGAAGCCAATGGTTAGAGACTCAGATTACCTGGTAGCAACCAGCAATCACTGCTTTATTTTACTCAAATCATCTTAAAGAAAAAGGTGTAAAAATAAGAATATTAGAAACCAATGATGGGAGATAGCCATCTACCAAAATCTGAAGGAAACAGGAGACTTTCTCCTGAGTAGAGTGTCACTGGGGTGACATTAGTCTTGGACTATTCATGCTGTTTATTGTGCAGATGTATAAAGATATAGGGTGGGGATAACATGTTTGGCTCACACTCAAATTCTTCCATACATTGAAGACATGGGGGCTAACTTAATGAGAAAAAAGGATAGTCCTTTTTCATGATGCTATGGAAAATGAATTCTGACTTTTGTATAATTTCCCAGCTTTGCTCCCTAACCCATGCCCCAGCTACAGTATATCTCATTCAGTTCTAACCTTTACATTTGCCTTTGGAAGACATAACTTCCGTGATTCAAGGCAAGCATGCTTAAATATAATGATACACTGTGTCTGAGGACAAATTATCTCCAGCAAATTATTTAATAGGCCAAAAAGAGCCATTAGAATAGAAAATTGGTTGGGGCACCTGAGTGGCTCAGTCGGTTAAGCATCTGACTCTTGATCTCAGCTCAGGTGATGGTATAGCAGGTCAAGAGATAGAGCCCCATGTAGGGCTCTGTGCTGACAGTGTGGAGTCTGCTTGGGATTTTCTCTCTCCCCCTCTCTCTGCCCCTCCCCTCCCTGTTCTCCCTCACTCTCTCTCTCTCTCTGTCAAAATAAATAAATACACTTAAAAGAAAATTGGTAATTTTATTGAATCATAATTACACAACCTACTATAGACCATATATAATAGTGTTTGGTCTTTAAAATAATCTGAAAGATAGCTCTCACACGTGGAAGAGAGACCGAGACTATTTGAATCATGTTCTAATATAATTAGAGGTTTTTAAAGTATTCCTAAATTTAAGCCTTACCATGAAAAATATAAAAGTAATGAGTCACTTATACATTGTTTGAGAGTTTTGGTAAAAAATAAAATCTTAAAAACGGAAGACCCGACAGGTTATATTTTCTTTCAACAAAGTAAAAGCTATTTTAATTGTAAGTATTAAAAAATATATTGTATGTTACTTTACCAACGCCTGTCATTCATCTGACAAACCTTAGAATAATTGCACACACACACACACACACACACACAAATGTGCTTATGCACACAAAGATATATTTATTATATTCCAATGAATTGATGGAAGTATTTATAAGTTTTGGATGCTGGTTTGGGAGAGCAATAAAGAAGGAGGTGGAGGAGAATAATCCCATTTTATTCACAATACAAATGAAACTATTTATTGATGTCTAACATAATCTTCAATTGTGATTGTTGCTTGTTATGCTTTTTTACCTCAGCAATTAATTATGAAAATTATCAAGCATACAGTAAAGTTGAAATAAACTTATAAATACTTTATTATATTAAATAAATATATTACTAAATTTTCTCACATATCTATCCATTTACCACACTACATATCCATCATTTATCTTACTATGCTATGCATTTCAAAACAAATGGCAGATATCAAGACACTTAACCCAAAATATTTCACTACACATATAATTAAGTAAAGTTCATTCTTGTATATAATTTTTTTTTAGCTAAAATTAAATACAATGGCATGCAAAAACTTAAGTGTTTCATTAGGTAAATTCTCATAAATACATACACTTGCCTAACCCAAAACACTATCAAGGCAAAGACAGTTATCAACACCCCAGAAAATTCCCTCAGGCTCATTCCTCACTCCCAAACACAGAAATAACCACTGTTGGGATTTTTCCACCATAGATCAGATCTGCTTCTTTTAGAATTTAATATAAATGGGTTCATACATTATATGCTCTTTGCATAAATGTTTGTTCATTAGCTTTCTTTTGAGATTTATATGTTGTGTGAATTGAAAGTTAATTTTTTTAAATGACTAACAGTGTTCCATTATATAAAATGTCAGATTTTGCTTACCAATTCCATACATCCAGTTGTGACTGATATTAACAAAGCTATTATTAAAAATTATTTACTTAGGGTGAGAGTTAAGAGAGGAATTGTGGAGTCAAAGTATGGTTTGTTTTTCCTTAGTTTATAAGAAACTGGCAGAGATTTTTACATGGAAGTGAGGAGTGAACACTTACATTGTTCCAAATTCTTGCTAACATTTTGTATTGTCAGACTCCATAATTTTAATTATTTGGTGGATATACACTGGCATCTCATTATTACCTAATTTACTGTTCCAATAAGATAAAAGGTGCTGAATATTTTTGTACGCTTATGCTTTGCTGTCCATTCATAGATCTTCTTTGTGAAGTGTCTAGCAGTCTCTTGCTTGTTTTATTAGGCTGTTGGGGTTTTTTGTTAAGTATATCTGGAGTAACAATCTTTTGTCAGATGTATATTTTAAAAAATATTTTCCTTAGTCTGTGGCTGACTTTTTAATTGGGTTAACAATATTTTTGGATTTTGTTTTCTTTTGATATGGTCTATTTTTTATTTCACTTATGAATAAAAACAAAACTTTTGTGATGCCCGATTTGCAAAGATCTTCTACGGTTTTAAAATTACAATTTTAGTTCACATTTTAATTTAAGATCTTCATCAAATTAACTTTTATGTATGATGTAAAGCAGAATTCAAAGTTCATTTTTGTCGTATATGGCTATCCAACTGTTCCAACACCATTTTTTAAACACATGTATTTCCTCATTGGATTGCTTGGAGAAAATTAAAAAAAAAAACAACTTTATTTATGTCACAAATCAAATAGAGAAGTGTGGGACTATTTGTCGTCTCTTTATTCTACTTCATTCTTCAATTTGTCAATTTTTATGCCAATATCACTCTAACTTTCTGTATCTTTATATAAGGCTAGAAATCAGTTAGTCTGCCTTACTCAAATATGTCCTTTTGGAACATCATGTTATGTTTTATCTTTGGATTTCCACATATATTTCAGAATCAGCTGGTCAATGTCTACCAAAAAATATCTGCTGAGAATAGTATTGGGATTACAATAATCTATATAGTAAATTAGGAAACAATGACATAATACTGAGCCTTCCATATACATGTAAATTTACCTCTCAACTTATTTGGCTTTATTTTTTGTCAGTAATATTTTGTGCTATTTAAGCATAAGCATTTTGCATACATTTGTTAAAATTTTTCCTAATTACTTTACGTTTTTTGATGTTCATTAGAGTTTTTAATTTTTCATTTTACAGTAGGTTGCTGCTGGTACTTCCAATGTAGTTCAAGTTCCAGTTCTGACCAAAATAGAGTTATAAGTTTGGATTTACCCTCCCACCTAAAACATTTATGTGTAATTTGACAATACACATGGAACAATAGTTTTCAAGTGACGACACATCGGTCTACGAAGGGCATCAATCCCTGGGAGGTGAGAAGGAAAATAAAACCTCACAAAACAAAGTGAGCCTCAATGGTCCTCAGAGTTTCCAGGTCTTAACATATGGAAGGGGAGAAGAAACAAACACTAAGTCTCCCAGAATCTAGGCGGTGGAGTTGAAGTTTCAGGTGGATTAAGGAAGGCGTTTGTAGGACATAGGACTGGAGAGAAGAGAGCCGCTTTTATTTAGCGTCTAGAAAACTTTCACGAGCTTACTTGTGAATGTTTTTCCAACCTGACCTCACATAGCACTCCCCTCGTTTACTGTGCTCTGTTTGGCTTCCTTCTCACACTCGCGTGCTTGGAAGTGTGCAGCCTCAGACATTCACAGTTGTCCATCCTTCCTCTGAAGACGTCCTGCTGGACACTCATGTAGGTTACTTTTTAACTCTCTCTGTTTTATCTCTACTCAAGGTTCCCCTCATCAAATGTCTCTTTTGTGACCATCTGTCAAAAGAACGCCCTACTTTCTGCCATTGCTCTTGCTTCTCTCATTCTTGTTTACTTTCTTTGCGTCTTTTATCGTTACCTCATGTTGTGCTAAATATTTATTTCCTGGTTTTCTTCACTGAAACAACCATGGAAACTGTATTCCTGGAACCCACAATACTGCCTGACATTTAGAAGGCAATCAATAGATATTTTTGAAAAACAAATGAAGGAATTACATATATATTATATATCAATATTAGTACAACTCAGGCATATTTATGCTGATATATTTGTACCTATCCATATGCTGTATGCATATACACATACACATATAGGTGTATATAATTATCATGAAAATGATTTAAAAACATGCTGAAATTCTGAGTCGTGTAACAAGTCTTATAAAAACAGTAGCATAACTGAGGCAAATTACTAGTGTTCTAAAATATAGAAAGATGAAAATATTATTTCAGACTATAGCATAGTCTTGTTAGCCTGCAATTTGTCCAACACTGCAAGAAATTAATTCACTTTTTGGGGTGCTTGGGTGTCTCAGTCCTTTAAGCGTCTGATTTCAGCTCAGGTCATGATCTCATGGTTTGTGAGTTCAGGCTCCACATCGGGCTCTGTGTGGGAGCCTGACTGGGATTCTCTCTCCTCTCTCTCTGTGCCCCTTCCCCACTCATGTGTGTACGTTCTCTCTCAATATAAATAAACTTTAAAAAATTAATTCATTTTTATTTTATTGGATTAGCACTGCAATTCCAATATAGAAAATATTTTTGTTATAATAGAACATATACAATATATAAATATTTTTCATAATATAAATATCCCTTTGTTCTCTTTACTTCAATATTATCCTTGCTTGCTATTTCCCTTTAAGAAGAGAAACGTTAAAATGTTGACATTTAATTAAATATTTTAAAAGCAAACAAGTATATCTAAATGTACCTGTGGTTAGTGATTACAGATATTTCAGTGAGGAAGCTGATACTCATGTCAAATGATGCATTATGTCTTCGAAATTTCTCAGGTACTATAAAGTTTGTGATAGTTGACCACAACTGGGACTCTCATTTGTACTTCTTGTACTTATGATCACTTAGCAACATAAAGAAAAAGTTTGTAACTGGGCTCTACTCACCACTAAGTTTTACTAATCTGTTTGTGTTTCTACGTTTGTTTTTGAAGAGTGCTATGGGATACATTTGAATAACCTTGTTCTGTGAGGATTATTGCAATCAATGGCCACTTTTCAAGTGTTATGAATCCTTTTTTTTTTCAAGTGTTATAAATCTTGACAAACACTTTGTTCATCTTTTCAATCAGGTGCAAAACTCAGCTGTACCAATATTTTTTAATTGCTTGGCAAAAAGTAGCAAACATTTGTTCATACACAAGGTAGTTTTGAATTAGTAATCAAAATAAATAATGCTGTGTATTTTCAGATGGTACATGATTTAGTAGGTTGAATACATCTGTGTTACATATCAAAAAGACCACCATTTCAATAAAAATTGACATCGTGCTCTAAGTGATATTTCTATTCTTAAAGAAAACTTTAAAAAATTCTCAATCTTTATATATATACAAATACACATACAGATATATATGGGGGACATTGCAATCTTGCTAAAAACTGGTTGTGAAAATTAAGACTATAGTATGTAAGTTTAGATGTCAAAATGTTTTCTAGACAAGTTTCGAAAATGCAACTGGAAAGTGCACAAGTTATTTTACTTTGCTTAGCATTATGGATTTGTTTGATAGCAGCTGATCATGGAAAAGGAAAGACTTTAATTTAGCTATACACATTTTCTATCGACTTGTATATTATCCATAATAATGAATGTTCTTCAAAAGAAGTGATTTAGCTTTGCCCTATCATATAATAAGAATTACTAGAAAGCCATGTTGCATTCTTGTGGATGTTTTTCATGAAGAACAATGGGAAAATGCTACTTCGGCATGAAGTTTAGCTTAATAGTAAGAATTAAAGTCTTTGGTAAAGATGATATTGACACTTTTTGTCTAGAATTTACTACAACTGTGAAAGTCAGATACTAAGATACCCTTGTGTTCTTATTATGTAAGATAACATTCCAGCTAGAGATGGAAAAGCATTAGCTAAAAAAATGGGTGTAAAGTAAGAAACAAACTGCCGAGAAGGTACATCTATTGCCAGCCATATTTTCAGGACCATTTGTCCAAAGAATACTTTTTCTTTGGTTGAGACTCAGATTATTATTTCTTTATTTTGACCATGCCAGCCTTGTTCTATACGGTAAAATTCTCTTCAATTCAAATTATTTATTCTTGAGTAAATAAAAAAAAATCTGCTTATAATTGTAAATGGCATACATGTTACTACAAAAGACAGCATTTTATGTCTATTACAAACTAGTAATAATCTTAATGTTAAAGAGTTGAAGGTAGATGATATGTATTCTCAACATGCTATTTTATAAAATATAACAAAAGAACAAGTATGAAAGTCATAAAAAAATTTGCCCTTTGGAAATATTATGAAAAATATAGAAGTATGGGTATGTCACTTGGGTTTACCACACCATTATTTAAGATTATATTGAATTTAAAACTCTAATTAATCAATATGAAAGGCATGGTTAAATCTCTTTACCATCTGCTATTCCATGTGCATTAAAAATTAAACTACAAAGTATTTTTGTGTAGGAAAGTGAAAATACGTAAAAGCATATGATACAAAATAAAACAAAAGAATAGCAAACAATATTTTCTTAATTAGCTTTCTTTACCTTATCTACTCAATCTTTATGACCTAGGCCTTCACCTTAGGAAAATGGCTCTGTAACAGTAGCTTTCATTTGCATATCGGCAGTTGATCTTAAATATGCTTATTCTTAAACTAAACAACATCTAGAGATGTTATGTGCTATTTTTTCTTGTTTATTTTACTTTTGATTGGACAAGTTTCTCTATTCTCAAGAATAGGAAATATGGTATTTGGCATAATGTGAGGCATTCCAAAATATCCTCATAAATCGTTTTTGTGGTGAAATCAGTCACCAAAATAACGACTTTTTACAGTCTGCATTGGACAATTATTCGCAATGGCCCCTTTGACATTCCTTGCACCAAATGATACTCCACTTTTATGGCTAAGCCACTACCTGTGGTGTAGTTTCCTGTGGTTGTTATAGCAAAATACATTTAGTGGTTAATCAACAGAAATATATTCTCTCACACAAGCTAGAAGTCCCAAACCCAGCAGGGCTATGCTCCCTTTGTGGACTCTGGGAGAGAATATATTAATTGTCTTAATATTCTCTTCCACCTTTTGATTGCTAACAGCAATCAAGAAGTGCCTTCTTGACTTGTGGCTGAATCGTTCCAATCTCTGCCTCCATGTTCACATTGCTTTCTCCTCTCTGTGCCTGTCTTCGAATTCTGTCTCTCTCTTACAAGGGTATAGGTGATTGCATTTAGGGCCCTCCCCAATAATCCAGAATAATACTTTGCTTAATCTTTAATTTAATCACATATTTTGTCTTGTAAAGGTATTATTCACTCTTTTGCCATGTAAATGATATTTTCAGGTTTTGGGGATTAGAACATAGATGTACTTTGGGTGGGGGGATAATTTAGCCTACGACAATGACCAATTTTATTTTCCAACAAGTTTGGGAGCATTACACACACCACTCCTTATCAGGATCTACCTACCTTTGTGCACTGATGGAATTAGTCAAATGTACTAAAATAGTATTTTAAACAGCTAATGCACAATTGGATTTGTAGTCAACAAAGTACATCTATAACTAAAAACATAAAACTCACTCTATTAACATAATGTTATTCACTCCAAAATGACACCATTTTGCAATGCCTTCTCTCCTTCCAATGTCACTACATTCTGCACTGTAGGAAGATGCCATCTCCTCAAGGACCAAGTTCAGTGTCTAAAGAACATGACGAGGAATGTGTTAGTTTTCTGTGGCTAACAAATTATCATAGAATTGATGGCTTAACAAATAGAAATTTATTTTCTCACATTTCTGGAGTCCAGCTGCTCAAAATCATGGTGTGGGCAAGGCCATGCTTCCTCCATATGCTGTCAGGGAGAATCTGTTTCTTGCCTCTTCTAGCTTCTGGTGCCTGCTAGTGGGTATTGGCTTACCTTAGCTTGTGGCTGCATCTCTCCAAAGTCTGACTTCATGGTCACTTTGGCTCCTCCTCTTCTGTGTGGATTAAACATTTGTCTGCTTCTCTTTTATAAGATTATGTGTGATTAGATAGAGAGGTCACCAGGATAATCCAAGATAATCTCACATCAAAATCCTTAATTTAGTCACATTTCTCAAAAGTGTACTGGGTAAGATAAAAACCATAGTTTTCAGGTGTTAGGCTACGGATATATCTTTGGGAGGTGTTATCACACGACATTGTACATCAAAGAACATGCTGGTAAGCATTAACTATTAAATGAGGCAACTTCTGTTGAAATCCATCTTCTGAAACCTGATCTACCATTTTGCTAGTCCTCACTTTCAAATGTTCACAGCATACTTTCACATCAGTTTCATTGCTGGTCTTTGATTTTACCACTTTTTCAATTCTGCCTTGAGCTCCTCAGAGAGTTGACTCTCAACTTTCCCAGACTTTGTGTCTTATGTAGAAATTTCTACAAATATAGTCCTGGCTCTATATAAACCAATCATTGATGGAGAACATATAGGCAATATTCTGGTTTTGGTGTGTGCCTAGTGACAGGGTATAAGAGGAGAGTTAGAGATTTTGACATTATTTGGATAATTAAAAATATGAACAACACTGCAGGCTAAAGAAACTTGCATCTGTGGGGATAATGATTGAGTTAGAAATTCTATAATTATACTGGGCTTGGACCAGTTATATCTTGGGCTTTAGCCCAATTACCTCTTAGGCTAAAATCTTCCTATTTGACTTTGAAAACTAAATTTTACTATTATAAGGCTCTTACTTTCATCATCTGCACAATGTGTTGATGTCTGTTATACCTATAGAAAAGGGATTATTATGAGGATTGGGTGAATGAACAAAGGCAATAGATGAGAAAATACACATACTAGATTGACCGGATCAATGTTTTTTGAAAGATAAGAGTAGTGGCCCATTGCACTGTGAAGCTTCAAACACAGATGCAGTGGAAGTAGACACTAGGATTGAGGAGGGTGTCCTGGCCATTTTCAGAAAAAAGAATAAATATCCATACCGTAAAATTACATAATCTGTATTTCTCCATGCAGATATATGTGTATATGTACACATATTTGTACATTTCATATTTAAATGAAATAATGTTACATCAGAGTTTTAAAACTAAAGATAACTTTATAATTTATCAAATTCCTTATTATGAGCACAAATTAAATGTCCATATTTAATTATGTATTCCATTGGTTTTATGAACATAAGAAAAGGCTTCCTTTAGCCACAGCAAATAAACCAAGATCAGCTCGACTTAAAGTGCCTCCATGCCAGTTTTTATGGTATACAAGTTTCAGTCAAATGATTTAACACGTTTCCTTCTGGCTACATCTTATGCCAAGTCATTCTTGGACTCCAAAATAATTCAATGCCTGCCTGTTTCTTCTTTGATATGATTGAGATACTATGGCGTCTACTATATTATTAATAACATCATATTCTGTTGATAGGAAAGGTAAAATTGAGGGTTTATCACAAGCAGAAGAAATATGATCCAAGATTTTCCAAAGCAGGAAATACAGTTCTCTTTTACAGAAATGGCCAGGAATCACAGATAAAATATTTGGTAGTATATAAGAAGAGGTATGATATCCTTTGAAATAGATTTATACCATAATGAGATTGAATTTAACAACTTTGCAAAATTAGGAGAAATAGATCCCTAGCTGGGGGAAAAGAAATATGGTTCAATGTTAAGATGAAATCCTCTGCTTGCCTCTCAACCATGCCAAAGCTCTCAAACCCATTCTAAGATTTGGTTCTGTCACTTCATAGAATACCTGATTGACCTAGTGGGTTGCAGTAGGATTGCTGCGCAAGAAGAAAAACTCTGAAGCATGAACTCCCAACTTAAGATCCAAACATGTGGTGCTCATCTCTAAGGTAGCTAAACATTTCACAGGTTTTCCAGCAAGTTTGGGCCTATTCACTGAACTTTGTATGTATTTAAAGGAAGAAAACAAATGGCTGTCCCTCACATTTTATTTTTTAACGTCTTTTTATTTTTGAGAGCGGGAGAGAGAGAGAGTATGTGAACAGGGGAGGGTCAGGGAGAGAGGGAGACAGAGAATCTCAAGTAGGCTCTGAACTGTCTGCACAAAGCCTGATGTGGGGCTCACACTCACAAACCATAAAATCACTACCTGAGCTGAAGTCAGATGTTGAACAGACTGAGCCACCCAGGCATCCCTGGTCACTTTTTAAAATTGAGTAAAATTACATAGCTATTCAATGGTCAGGTTTCTACAGATAGGAAGTATACTTGATTTTTCATTTGGGTTACCTCAGCTCATTTTACTAACAAATAAGATCAAGAATAATTTTGCATAACTTTAGTAGAATGACAGGGAGTAGGATAATCAGCCATTCAACATTTGATGCTTTCCTTAGCCCTTTGGAAATTCTCTTACCTGATTCAACAGTTTTTTGAAAAGGTACCAATAGACTTGCTCGTAAAGATCAGAGCCCTGCTACTTAAGGAAAAATATACTCATTTTATAACCCACGAATCTTGGGCCCCTTTTAAGCTTTTACTTTTATATTTCTTACAATTGTAATGTAGATTTAATGACTTGTTTTCCTACCAAATGTCTTTTATATGCCATCAACCCCCTCCAGTTCATTCCAGTACAGTGTTGGCTGGCTTCTTCCACTGCAACCTGACCATTTTTCCCTCTGAAACTAACAAGTATTTTGGAGGAAACGATTTGAGATGATGCACATAGCTTTCAGTCTCTTCATGTTTTGGTCCTGCAACAACTATGATCATGGTGCCTGATGGCAGAATTCTGCTTTCCACATTCCTTTCACGTTGAGTGGAATTCTTCCACAAGGGAGAGCTGTCACTTCCCTGTGCCTGTATTCATTCATTTATTTATAGATAACAGTATGGTTTTATGGGTATTTATTTTATTTGATGGGTTATAATCCAATGCTATTGCTATTTATATTTCTGTTGAAATCATTTTAGCTTTGACCTCTGGGAGTTCTTTTATCTTGGTTCTTTTGCACTTACAGCATGCCGTGTTCTGTTTTGAATGTTTCCTAATTTTCTGCGGCCGTTCTATTCTTCAGGCATGTCTTCTATTTTCCTAGCCTGCAATCAATCCCTTCTCTAAAGAGTCCTGTGAGCAATGTTTCTAGGATCTCTGCATTTAGTAAGCACACAGAAGTACATTTAAACGTGAAGTTTTTCCTTTTGCTATGAAGGAATATATGAGCCTTCATCATTGGAGATTAAGAAATTCTTTAGTACAGGGATTCCCCCCCCCCCCCCCCCATTTATCTCCTTTCCCTCTTTGTGTAAAGTTCTATTGCAATGGATCAATTATTCATGCTATTTATATATATATATATTTTTTTTTTTTTTTCAAATCTGTTAGATTTTCTGCACAAATATTTGATAATATGCCAGTGTTAGATTTTTCTGTCTCAAAAATGTGTTTGTTAGGGTATACAATTTTCATTTCATTTTGTCTTCTGCATTTTTTTCTTAATGGTCATAAATTTTAGTTTTAAATCTGCCTCTACTTTCTGACAACAACATAATTTTGACTTACGTGAGATATTATCATTAGTCGCTTCAAGGGTATTAATTTTATTTTTATAAAATTCATGCTGCTGAGACAGGGAAATCCAAGGGACTCCACAAGAGAAAAAGCTAATTTTTTTTTTCTTCTTATCCAGCTTCTATTCTGGCTAGGACCTGCAGCCCCAACCCACTCTATACATGTCTCAGAATACAAATAGCATATGTCCTCCTTGTTAGAGACAAGGAATTAATTATTTCTCTAGAATAGATAACATCCACGGAAGGACCAGGTGAGAGTGGCCAGACAAAGCTATCATACATGTATTCCAGACCACTGACTCTAGACCTTTTCCAAGACCCCTGACTTCAGGCAGTAAGTGATTTATGACGGGCACATGGACTTTCTCCTCATTCTGACCAGTTCCTATATGCCCAAGAAGACACATAGACCAGAGCACAATTGTCATAAAAAACCCAAACCCCGAACAAAGACAAGACTCCCTCCTTTCCTTTCTGAACACCCAGTCCATCTGTATTTGCTTTTTCTTCAATAAACTCTGCTTTCACCCCCTGCTGGCTGACATTTGATTTCCATCCTGTATGAACACAAGGACCCTCTTGGCTGGTCCTGCAGGGGGTGCGGGTGGGGTGGCCCTCTGTGTCCTCAGACCGACCTGCCTGCATCACTACTTTTCTAGCAATCTTTGGTGTTTTGTTTTTCCTTGAAAGTTTGTTATATTTATTTTTCTCCATAGTATTGACTTCCTTAAGGTGTCCAACAACTTTATCTATAATTGCCTTCTAATATTTATAAGTAGGGGTGTCTACTGAGATATATTGTTTACTAACATATATTTCCTTAGTATGAGTACCACTTTCTACTCCTCTGGCCATGGTTAAAGGAGTTTGGCTAAAAGTGAGTTAGTGGTGTGCATGCATAGGTTGCTGGTAAGGAAATGTGGAGAAAATACCACTCTGGAGTGAAGATGGCCGTTTCTTAGGAAAACGGGAAGATATCCAAGGATTTTGCTTAGTTCTGTTCTGGGTGTCCCAGATGAGTATTTCTCCAATTTAGATTCTTGTGGACATAATACAGGAGGAAAATGCAGAAAACAGCTGCTAAGTGAAACAGGTGACAGATACAGCTGTTCCACAGCTCCTTAAACATTTACCCTGTCAAGAATGTCAGGGCCACTTCCAAAAGACAAAAATAAAAGAAGAAACAGAAACAAGAAAAATCCTTCTGTTTTTCTTCCTCTTATCTTGAAGCTAATCCTAGCATGATCTGAAAGTGGAAGGATTCACTCCCCCCCCTCCCCAAACTGAGTGCTAAAGGGCAAGGTCAAGTGACATTGTCTTTCTGTTTGCATAGAGTAGCAGGTTCCTGCCCCCTTGAGGTTAACTAGCTCTGTAATCATCACATGCATTATATTTCAGGAAATACCTGCTCAGGTAGGGAGGATATACCCTTTATTGTTTTTCAATAATGAAATTTGTGCTGATTTTAATAAGTATTTATTATGTAATTTTAACAAGTTTCTAGTATGAGGAATGTTAATCATCTGTGTTCAGATAACCATCTTAAAAATTTTTTTTTGATGTTTTTTGACAGAAAGAGAGAGAGAGAGAGAGAGAGAGCGAGTATGAGTGGGGGAGGGGCAGAAAGAGAGGGAGACACAGAATCTGTAGCAGGCCCCAGGTTCTAAGCTGGGCACAGAGCCCAACAAGGGGCGCGAACTCATGAACCATGAGACCATGACCTGAGCCATAGTAGGACAATTAACTGACTGCCTGAGCCACCCAGGTGCCCCAAGTCAACCATCTTTGAACGAGGAATAAGCACTGAATTTTAAAGCAAGTCAAAATCAGAAACAACAGTTTACCATAAGGATAAAGGAAGTTATACTACTTTTTAGAAATTGTCTGAACGAACCTTGTTAGCTTTTAATAAGATTTTGTAATGCAAAATTACTTTCCGTTTTACTGGACCGTTTCCTTAACCTCTTATGTTTTGTTTGCTTAAGGAAAAACAGCTACTTTCATTGCCTAGAGTTTCCGATAATTCTGATTTTGTTGCTTGCATAAGCAAGCAGGGAAATAATGGTTCTTGTTCAATGTTAGCAACTTTTTTGGTGTCATCAAGTCAGAATTGCTAGAAAAAGAAAAAAGAAAACAGGCAGTTCATGAACCATATTTAGCCCGCAGACATGTTTGTTTGGGTCATAAATTGTTTAATTCTTTTCATATTTTAAAATTTCAATATTTTATTTCACATCTAGATTTTCAGCTTCTTAAAAAAAAAATTCACCATATCTCGCAATAGTGGACAAAATCCATTTGCCACATGGGAAAATTAGCTGCAGCTAACGTAAGACCATACTTTTAAAATGGTATCCACTTTCCAATTTGCCACAGACTTTAGTATTCCCTAATGATATCCAACAATATTTGCACAGTGAAATATAGCCCATTTCTATCCACTATATTGAATATCTGACTTTATTAAAGATTTGACTTTGCAATGCTTTTCCAATGGAACAAGATGAAGGAAATAACTACAATGCCATCAATATTTGTTACGGGGAAAGGAGAAGGGAAGACAAGACCTCTAAGTAGAATAAATACTTTGGTTTTAGAACACTAGGGGTAATTCACATTATATTCAAATATTGCTGTATAAAGCGGCAATGAAACTAGCAAAGTGACATTGTTCTCTGCCTGCTATTTTTCAGTATTACTGAAAATTACTTTTCTTGTGGCATTGACTGCCAATTAGTAACCACCAGGAGGTAGCCATCTTCTTAGTTTTCAATTTTTACTAGAAATAATTCTCATATAGTGCTGCTCCTTTAACAAGCACCTTTACCATGCGAGACACATATAAAAGTGATTAAATTTAATAGTCTCATTGCTTTTAAGCAAAGCCATATGGTGTACTTAGATTGCAAATTCTAATTGAAGTCAATGAGATTTTATGTACAAACTACTTTTGAAAATGTAGCTGTATAATCAAATATATATACAATGTACCCCTTTTATCTTGACAGAAGCATAGCCCAGTACCTTTTTTCATTGTCTTTTTCATGCATACTCAAGAGCATTATAGCTGAACTATGTCTTGCCATGAAAAAAAGAACGTTAAAAGTAATAATAACAGTTGCTTGTGTATGTCCAATGCATCTTTTTTATTACCTTTCTATCTAAATTTTAATATTACAATAATCCCTGAAACTGTGCCTTGGTTTACAAGAGCAGTATGTAACTGTGACATGACCCAATCCATTCACATTTATTTGTTCTATTACACGCCAGGAATTGAAAGCCCCATTAAAAACAAAACAAAACAAAACAAAACAAAACAAAACAAAACTACAAATGCAGTGGCAACACGAAACAAAACGTGGAAATAGCCATAGCCTTACCACTTTCCCTTATTTAGAAAATGTTCATGGAGTTTTACGTTCCTAATGTAGATGTAAAAAAGAGAGAGAGTGTTATTCACCAGGGGATAGAAACCAATGGGACTGCAGAAGGAGGAAAATAATGTTATCTTGCCAACCTCTAGACTCTGATCATACTCGTCTAGTTATTTGGAAAACACAGGGCTTGGATGATGTTTTGGAACTGCCTCTGGTGGACAGCAACTGTGCAAAGACAGATTAGATTGCAAGGTGGAGGAAGAAGCATGGAGAAGGGGGGCAAGGTGGTATCTATTCAGTGAAGGCTCCGCAAACGAGCTGTGGGAGAAGATTCTGGTAATCAGGAAGAGCAAAGCAGTCCTCATATGGCTAAAAATCACAGAACCTTATTATTGAGCTCTGCACTCTGCTAAAAGACATAATTAATGATAAGCTCTCGGGATGAAGAAAATAACTGCAGTCACCCAGAAGAGTTGCTTCCCAAATTCTAATTGCTAGATGGCCTAAGGACGGCCATGTGTGCTGAATATCTCTGCAAAAGAGAATTTAAAATAAACTAATTCCTCATTACCTGTAAAAAATAGGTTACTTCCAAAAGTGTAGTGATACTGAATTTACTAGAATAAAAATTTGCATTTACTTGTTTATTTCTTGTAAAAATAATATCGTCGTGTTAAAAAGAGAATGGTCAAAGTTGTAAAATTTTACACTCTACTACTAATAAAACTAATTTCCCAAAAACATTTGGCAATTGTGATGTATATGAAGCTATGGTGTTGTATGCACAGGCATGGATACACACATGAAGCATACTGGTTATAGTAAGATAAGTTATTTTATATATTTTATACAGGGTTACATGTAGCCTTACATATAGTGTTATAGTGTTCTATAGTGTTATATACTTATACAAATATGGTGATTATTGCAATAAAGTTTCAAATATGAAAATGCTAAATGACTGCCTAATATTCCATCAATTATTAAATCTCTCCATTTACTATGTCTCCAAGTGGGGCAACTGGGTGGCCCTCAGTTGGTTAAGTGTCCAACTCTTGATTTCGCTCAGGTCACGGTCTCAAGGTTGTGAGATTGAGCCCCGCGTCAGGCTCCACACTGACAGTGCAGAGCCTGCTTGGGATTCTCTCTCTCCCTCTCTCTCTGCCCCTCCCCTGCTCACATTCTCTCTGTCTCTCTCTCAAAATAAATAAATAAACTGGGGTCCCTAGGTGGCTCAGTTACTTAGCTCAGGTTGTGATCTCACGGTTCACGAGTTTGAGCCCCACATTGGGCTCTGTGCTGATAGCTCAGAGCCTGGAGCCTGCTTCGAATTCTGTGTCTCCCTCTCTCTCTGGCCCTGCCCCATTCACACTCTGTCTCTTTCTCTCAAAAATAATACACATTTAAAAAATAATAATAAATAAACAAACTAGAAAACGTCTCCTTGAGTTTTTATGTGTTTCAAAGTAAACTTTTAATTTTATAATTGTTTTAAATTTATAGAAGAGTTTCAAAAGCAATACAGACTCCATCAAACCCACACCCAGTTGCTTCCATTGTCTATAACTTCCATTAGTATGATACATTTGTCACAACTAATGAAAAACTATTGATACATTATTATTAACTAAACCTCATTCTTACTTTATATTTCCTTAGTTTTTACCTAATGTATTTGTTTGTTTGTTTGTTTTTGCTTTTGTTTTTTTTAGTTCCATGATCTCATCTAAGATACTGTATTCCATTTAGCCATCATGTCTCCTTAGCCTTCTCTTGACTGTGACAGTTTCTCAGGTTTTCTTCATTTTCATGACCTTGATAGATTCAAGGAATACTGGTCAGGTATTTTGTAGAATGCTCTTCAATTGGGTATATGTCCTGAGGTTTTATTCTCATTATTAGATATGGTCTATGTGCTCTAGAGAGGCAAATCCTCTCAGAAATAAAGTGTCATCCTTATAACTTCATATCAAGGGCATATGCCATCAATATGACTTAACAATATTGTTAAATTTGATCACCTAAGATAATATTTGTCAGACTTCTCTATTACCAAGTGCTCTCCCCATTCCGTTTTCCATAATGTGCCTTTTAGAAAATCACTATGTGCAGCACGTGCTTATTCTCCACCTCTGTGAAACAGAGTTTTTATACAAATTATCTGGAATTCTGCACGGAAGATTGCCAAATTTTTCCCATTTGTGTATGTATGTATGTAGATATGTATATACGTGTTCGGTATGGACATATGAGCATTTCGTTCTTTGGCTTATAATCGAACACTTCATTTTGCTGCTCATATTGTTCCAATTTGTCCTTTGGAAGCTCATTCAGTTGGTTCCTTTGTCTCTTTGATATAATTCATTGTTGTGTGTGTATTTTTTGAGCAGTTCCTTACTTTCTAGCCTTGTAAGATGCTCTAGGCTTATGTTACATACACTTTGTCCCAACTCTAGAATCCCCGTTTCTCCAAGGAGAGTTAGTTCCCCCTAATACTAGAAAGTATTAGTTCTGGGTGTCCTTACTGCTACCTCGATGTCCCTGCCTCTAGACCACAGAGCTGACAGACAAGGGAATAAAGGTGCCTATAATAACCCTTGTAGAGCCTCATATTTATGCACATATAAGAATTTCTAGATGTAATTATCTGTATCTATATTAAATTAAACGTTCACACTGATGTCTCTAGCTCTAATCTATTACCACATGTATCACTCCAGCTTTCTCCTCTTGCTTATCTGTAATCTTTCTCTCCAATAATAAGAAACCTGGCTCCCACCACTTCTCATCTATGTAGTTAATTGTTCAATTCTAGTATACATGCACAATGGTAGAGGAAATGTTAACCCATTTCCCTGGTTATGTGTATTTCTAAAAAATTACTAGGTCAAAGTTTATTTATTTATTTATTTATTTTGTTAACGTTTATTTATTTTTGAGACAGAGAGAGAGAGACAGAGCATGAACGGGGAGGGTCAGAGAGAGGGAGACACAGAATCTGAAACAGGCTCCAGGCTCTGAGCTGTCAGCACAGAGCCCGACACGGGGCTCGAACTCACAGACCGCAAAATCATGACCTGAGCCGAAGTCCGCCACTTAACCGACTGAGCCACCTAGGCGCCCCAAGATCAAAGTATTTTTAAAACATGCTTTGTTTTGTTTGTTTGTTTGTTTTTTTGGAGGGGGACGTTTACAAAAGTTATTTATTCATTCATTCATTCATTTATAGTTTCAAGTTTTTATTTAAATTCCAGTTAGTTTAGTTAACATATAGTGTATTATTAGTTTCAAGAGTAGAATTTAGTGATTCATCACTTATATACAACACCTAGTGTTCATCACAAGTGCCGTCCTTATTGGCCATTACCCTTTTAACCCATCCCTGCCCACCTCCCTTCCAACAACCCTCAGTTTGCTCTCTATAATTAAGTATCTATTTTATGGTTTGCCTCACTCTCTTTTCCACCCTACTAAGTTCATCTGTTTTGTTTCTTAAATTACACATATGAGTGAAATCATGGTATTTGTCTTTCTCTCATTGATTTCTCTTAACATACTACACTCTAGTTCCATCCACATCATAGCAAATGGCAAGATTTTATTCCTTTTGATGGCCATGTGATATTCCATTATGTGTGTGTGTGTGTATACATTTACAGTAAAACCTTGGATTTCAATTAACTTGTTCTGTGAGTGTTCCACAAGATGAGCAAACATTTCTAATAAATTTTAACTTGCTAAATTAGTGACAGCTTACAATATGAGTTGTATGCGACTCCAAATGTCACATGATCATAACTGAGCCAATTGTTCTACTCTCTGTCTCTCTCTCTGTCCTTTGCTGTGGGATTGGGTGATCATCTCCTATGCTTGGATGCTCAGTCTCAGGCAACCATGTTTGGCAGAAATCAGTGATTTTTCAGAACGTTGGAAGGTGCCCACAAACACCACTAGTGTATTTTTGTCATATCAAATGACCTACGGACAGTCCTTTGCTTTTCCATACAAAAGTGAGCTTAGGAATGTTTTGCTTCATTCTAGGTCTGCTGCCTTCAGATATAGACCCTTTCCTCTGCTGCCTTATTGCCAGTTACATTAAATACAGTATATGACGAGAGTGCATTAATAATGTACTGTAGTCAACATCCATTGGTGATAGTGAACATCTTCCTACATAATAACCCTCCTCTCTTGTCTCCCTCACTCCAGCCATGAAGGTTTTCAAAGGTAAGTGCAGGTTAATTTGTTTATTTTTCTTTATATTTTGTATTTCCTTTATCATTTTATACTATATACAGTATTGTAATCATTTTTATATGAATATTTGGGGTTGTGTAATGAATCATCTGAATTTCCATTATTTCTTATGGGGAAATTCACTTTGATATACCAGTGCTTTGGATTGCAAGCATATTTCCGGACCAACTTATGCTTGCAAACCAAGGTTTTACTGTTTATATATGTTAAGAAACAAGAGAGATGAAGATATATATGGGAAGGAGGAAAAAAAAAAAAAAAGAGAAAGAGGGAACCAAACTGTAAGAGACTCTTTATCATAGCGAACAGGTTGAGGGTTGATGGAGGAAGATGGGTGGGGGGATGGGCTAGATGGGTGATGTATTAAGGAAGGTACTTATTATGTTGAGCACTGGGTGTTATATGTAAGTGATAAATCACTAAATTTTACTCCTGAAAACAATCTTGCACTGTATGCTAAATAACTAGAATTTAACTAAAAATTGGAAGGGGGGAAAAAAGACACTGCTGGAACTTTTGCAAAAGTTCCTCTGAAACTAAGATTTTTTTTGTGTGCATATCTTGATGGCTATAATCTGGATAAGTGCATGCTGAGGAGTTGTGCCTGGAATTCTTAGTCCTCATTGCTTAGCTGTTAAGCTGTTGCTTGGCTATTTTTCTCTCCTGCTGTCCTGTATCCTTTGCCTTTAGAAAAACCTTATATAGGCTATGCTTTGTAGAGTCTTGATGTGCAATCATGACCCTGTGACAAAGACTTACTGGGCTATCTGAGGAGGGACTTATAATAACTCCAGACTCCTGCAGAATTCAGACATGATAATACAACTGGGACCCAGGAGAAAATGGAACTGAGAGAGTGATAACCACAATGACTTTTTACCTCTCTTCTCTTCTCAGTTATGCATCTTATTTATCTTACTGTTTTTTAACAGTGAGTACTAGCACCAAAGCTAGACAAAAGACTTGAAGTTCCCTTGCGTGAGGTGGATGTGGTTGAGATGTATGGCTTTTGAATTATGGAGAGAAGATAGAAAGAAAGTGTCATGGATTTAACATGGTGATGCTGTTTGAGGATGGTGTCTTTGGGACGTAATTAGATTTAGATGAGGTCATGAGGTTAGGTCCCGTGTTGGGACTAGCACCCATGTAAGTAGAGACCAAAGAGATTGCTCTGTTTGTCGTGTAAAGACACAGAAAAGAAAGAAAGAAAAAAAACAAAGGCCAACTACAAACCAGGAAGAGGGTCCATAGGTTGACACCCTAATCTCAGACTTCTGTTGCTGAGAGGACTAGTAACACTGAGCCCTGAAGCCTTGACCCAGCCCATCCAAAAGATGTCACTGGAAGCTCTTGGTCTCCCCATGAGAAAGAAGTTAAGGGCAGACATAACACAGTGGATGGGCAGTACAAACAGGAAAGTTTATTTATTTATAATTTTTAAAGCTTATTTTTATTATTTTTGAGAGAGGAAGAGAGAGCAAGTGGAGGAGGGGCACAGAAAGAGGGAGGGAGAGAATCCAAACAGGCTTCACACTGTCCCATGCAGACTCAAACTCACAGACGGTGAAGTGAGATCATGACCTAGCCAAAGTCAAGAGTTGGACACTTAACCAACTGAGCCACCCAAGTGCCCTCAAATAGGAAAGTTTCTTAAAGTGGAGCGCAGATCTCAAGGTCTGAGAACAGGTGAGCCTAAGGGAGAGCTGTGCCCCTGGAGTCTGGGTTTCTCTCTTTTATTGACAGTTGTTAACAAGGGGGTGGAATATTCATTACTCGAGGCAGGGATTTTTTGGAAACAAGGTTACATGTTTTTTCTTCCTTGTTTGGTCAAGGGTTTCCTGTCTTGGCACCCTTAGGGAGGAGGTTTTCGTATGGTAATAAAGTATAATGAAAGAATAATGTGAATTTTGGCCTATTGTGTCATCCACCTTGGGCCTGTCTGGTTTAATCCTGCTTCCGGTGGTTTTGTTTTGGAGAGATGCCTGACAGGTGTCTGATTCCCTCAGAGCTGGCCATGAGTTCATCTTTGCTAGCCCACAGGCATCCTTTTAGAATTAACTAACTGCCTACACTAACACTTCCAGCCTTCATAATTGTGAGCAATCGCTATCTGTGGTCTAAGCTACCTAGTATGTGGCATTTTGTTATGGCAACCTGAGCTACGACGAGAAATGGCACCACAGGAGGAGTGCTGCTGTGACAATCACCTAAAAATGTGGAAGTGTCTTTGGAACTGCGGAATGGGTAGAGGCTGGAACTGTTCTGAGGTGCATGTCAGGAAAGCTGAGATTGACATGAAGGGACTTATTTAAAGGTGATTTTGATGACGTCTCAGGAAAAAAAAAAAAAAAGAGGAGAGCTGCACAGAAATCTACCACCTTCTGAGAGAATACATAAATAATCATGAACAGAATGTTGGTAGAAATAGGGACAGTAAAGGCCATTCACACAGAAATGTGGGGGATGCTATTGGAAACAGGAGGAAAGGGATTTTCTTGTTACAAAGAACCTGGCTGAACTGTGTCCTAGTTTTTGTGTAAGGTACAACTTGGAAGATATGAAACTGGATAATTTGAGGACATCTCTAAGCAAAACGATGAGAGAGAACCTTGGTTTGTCCTGAGTGCTTACAGTAAAACGTGACAGGAGAGAGAGAAAATTGAAGATGGGTTTGTTAAGCCAAAAGGAAGAGCCTATTTATACTGCAAAAAGGGAGAAGGCTTAATCGGAAGAAACGCTAAAGGGATGCCTCAGCAATCATTTGATAGAGATTATGGGTGTGATTTGTAAACCTAAGCGGCTATGCTAGGAATAGAGACAGGATTATACCAGCAAAGACACTGCCAGTTTGAACTAAAAGGGGCAGATCAAACAGGAAACGGATGAAGGAATGCCATTGGACTTCTTGGACTCTAAAAGAAAGCACAAAGAGCTATTCTGCTGTGAATAGGCATTATTCCCCAAGAAAATGAAGGAATGAGGACAAAGGCAATGCGAAGATCATCAGGGCTGCTACTCCCATCACAGGCTGGGGGGCAAGACTAGCTCCTCTTCAGTTTTCGTTTCAAAGAATAGGGCTGACTCTCTGACTCCAGTCGCCACCCTGGTGGGCTTGCAGGGCAGAATAATAAACCAAGAAGTATTATTCTTGTGTGTTGAGATCTAATAGAATTTTCTTTGCTAGGTTTTGAACTTGCTTAAGACCTGTCACCCCTTCTTTCTTTCCTATTTCTCCCTTTCAGACTGGAATGTCTGTCCTCTGCCTGTCTCACCGTCGTATTTTGAGAGCACAAAAATGGTGAAATGCTATGGACTGAATTGTGTTCCTCCAAATTTCGTGGGTTAATGCGCTAAACCCCCACCACAGTGGTATTTGGAGGTGGGGACTTTGAAAGTTATTTAAGGTTTGGGGCGTCTGGGTGGCTCAGTCGGTTAAGTGTCCGACTTCGCTCAGGTCATGATCTCGCGGTCCGTGAGTTCGAGCCCCGTGTCGGGCTCTGTGCTGACAGCTCAGAGCCTGGAGCCTGTTTCAGATTCTGTGTCTCCCTCTCTTGACCCTCCCCCGTTCATGCTCTGTCTCTCTGTGTCTCAAAAATAAATAAACGTTAAAAAAAAATTTAAAAAGAAAGTTAATTAAGGTTATATGATGTCATAAAGGTGGGGTCTTAATGATGGGATTAGTGTCCTTATAGGAAGAGACCACATAACTTCCTCTCCCTCTCTCTCTGCCATGTAAGGATACAGCAAGAAGGGAGTCTTCTGTAAGCCAGGAAGAAGGTTCTCACCAGAACCCAACCATGCTGGCATCCTGAGTCTTTAAAACTGTGAGAAGTTTATTTCTGTTAAGCTACCATTCTATGGGATTTTGTTTTAGCAGCCTGAGCAAACGAATACAAGACATCATCATGATCCGCATGAAATTTTGTGACGTCAGGGAGGATCGATGACTGTGGTTCACTTTCCTATTTCTTCTTTGCCCCGATTTAAAACATAAGTCTAATGTTTGATGTGCTTGCTTCCTCCATGGAGGAAGAAGTTACTCTTATGCCCAAATAAGACCAAATACCATGACGTGGCATTTGGCAGTGCTAGTGTTATGGCCGTTACTTTCAGCTCACTGCATTTTTTTTTCAATCCTATTTAAAGCAGATCATAACTATGCTAACTTGATATATTAAGCTTTTGTTCCTGCCACTCTTACCCTCAATGTCTATGAGCAATGTAAACTCCTTTAAGCCTATTGTTCTTTTTTTTTTTTCAAAATGTTTTATTAACTTCTCTATAGTATTTATGGCCCCTCTTATTTAGTCACTACTTAGTTCTTGTATCCTGGAGACGTTGTCATATTTGGGACGCTTCACCAAATACATTTGTCAAGAAAATTGCTTAAATTTGGGGGGAAAGCACAATGCCCTCTTCTAGGAGAGTGCAAATATTTAAAGAGAATATGAAAAAAAAAAGATGCAATGTTTGCATTTTATGTTTTTCTCTGTGAGTCACTATGTTTAGTCAGATGGAAGGTTCTTATATTGAATTCACATTCATTCGTAGCTCGAAGCATAGTGAACTCCTGAAAAATTACATTTTTGTTCTCATACACCGCTTATAGTGTAAATTTTGTTCTATACACTGCTCACAGTGTATATTTTGCTCTTATACACTGCTTACTGATGCATTGATGCATTGTAAAAAGTATTATGTTAAGATAAGAAGGAAATATCTACGTTGTATGGGCAATTTTTATCAAAACTATCTTTCTAATCAATCATGTCTCTATTTTTTAAAATATTTTTTAATGTTTATTTATTTTTGAGAGAGAGAGAGTGAGTAGGGGAAGGGCGGAAAGAGAGGGAGATACAGAATCTGAAGGAGGCTTCAGACTCCGAGCTGTCAGCACAGAGCCTGATGTGGGGCTTGAACCCATTAACTGTGATATCGTGACCTGAGCCGAAGTCAGACGCTTAGCCACTGAGCCACGCAGGCGGTCCATGTCTCTATTTGTTTTAACCAGAGAAAAAGAAATGAATAAAACCCTCAAATCAATACTGTCATAATATTTTAATTTAAAAATATTTTATTTGGTTATGATCCTTCATTACAGTAAAATAGTATATTTATTAATAATAATTGTAGTTATTTGACTATATAATTTACATTATAATAATGCATGTACCTAATATGTATGCTCTACACTTTATATGCAACCCTGTAGGGCACTCTAGACTAAGACTCAAGGAATGATCCATCTACAAAAGTTCACCTTAATTTAAAGTATTTGTAGAGATAATTAGAATACTGGATCTGTTCATTAACATTTCAAATCTCATTTAAATGTAAATTGTAATATTCTCTTTTTCTGCAACACTAGGTAGTTAGTGTCTTTCATGAGTAATAAGTAATTTGTTCCCCATTAGCTACAAGAATGGATAAAGGGATAAATCAAAATCTGATAAGAATCATGGTTAAAATGGTAACCTATGAGGAAAAGAGTATACAAAACATTTGTTTCACTATTATTTCATTATTAAAAATACAACCAATTTACATTTCAACAGCTTTGGTATTAATTGGTCTCTGTTGTGGTATTTGTAATAAATGTATATAACTATGAAAATATTTTTGTAAGATTATAGAAAAAATTAGACTTAATTTTGCAATATCTTTGTTTCACAAACGCTCAGATTTTAAAAATCTAAAACGCACTTTGCTTAAAAATAGAATGTAAAAAGAGGAAAAATCATAAAATATTAACATAAGCCACATGCAAAGTATTCCTATAATGATATCACACCAATGTAGAAATAGATTTTTTGGAACCACACAGATAAAAAACTTGTTAATGTCCAGTGAACTGATCTCTGTGTTAATCAGCCTTATTTCACTCTTATTTCTCCATTTTGTCAAGTAACTTGTAATTGTTATTCCAGCACTCTTTTAAAAATAATATTTCTTGGGGTGCCTGGGTGGCTCAGTAAGTTAAACATCTGAATCTTGACCTTGGCTCAGCTCATGAGTTCAAGCTCTGTGACAGGCTGTGCACTGACAGTCCAGAGCTTGCTTGGGATTCTCTCTCTCTCTCTCTCTCTCTCTCTCTCTCTCTCTGCCTTTTCCCCATCCATGCTTTCTTTCTGTCTCATAATCAATTAATAAATTTTAAAAAGTATGTTTCTTAATTAAAACAATGTTCCTGCCAATTTTTCATAAAATTACTTTCTGTGTGTGTGTGTGTGTGTATGTGTGTGTGTATGTTAGAAGTGTGTACACTTAATATAGTGTGAAACAAATAATAAAATATCAGTATTTTATCAATACTTCCCTTGGTATAGAAATACTGCCATGTCTCCAATATCTAATTCTCAATCGGTGAGCACTGTTCTACCCACTAAGTGTTTGGAAAAGGCAACATAATAATTCCATGGTTGAAGGTATGAACTCAAGAATTAGATTGTTCAAATCTTTGGTGAGTGACATTGTTTGTTATTTATCCTCCCTGTGCTTTATTTCTCTCATCAAGGAAATGGGAATACTGATCTACCTGCCTCAGAAGTTGTTGTGGTGATTAATTTAATACATGTAAATTACCTATAACATATTAAGTGCATAGTACAAATTATCTCATGATGTTTTAATAATAATATTATGTAAATTATGCAAACTCATGCATGGTATGTAAATATTCTCTCTAGTTTCCTTTCAAGTGTAGATAATCCCTATCTGGGGTTTTAGAATTATTTATTGCTTTCATGAGAGGCCTAGATCTTAGGATGGGCTGTTATCAACTTCATATCACCTTGCTGCTAGTATCATTCCCAGCTCTGAAAAGCTCTCACTTTTCAAACACAGGGGCTCCAGAAATGGATGTTGGCCAGCGATTACAAACTTGAAGTTAAAACACAGGTTCTGGATATCTAATGCATAGCATTGTGGTTATACTCAAAGTTGCTATAAGACTAGATCTTTTTTTTTTTTTTTTAATTTTTTTTTTTAACGTTTTATTTATTTTTGAGACAGAGAGAGACAGAGCATGAACAGGGGAGGGGCAGAGAGAGAGGGAGACACAGAATCGGAAGCAGGCTCCAGGCTCTGAGCCATCAGCCCAGAGCCCGACGCGGGGCTCGAACTCACGGACCGCGAGATCGTGACCTGAGCCGAAGTCGGCCGCTTAACCGACTGCGCCACCCAGGCGCCCCACTATAAGACTAGATCTTAAATATTTTCACTACAAAACAGAAATTATAATTATGCCACTAATAGAAGTGTTAGTTAACACAATAGTGGTGATCATATTGCAATATACATAAATGTATCAAATCAGCAGGTTGTACCCTTAAACAATGTTATATGTAAATTATATTTTAATTAGAAAAAGAAGTGTAACCAGGGTGAGGAGATTTTTCCCTGTCAAATAGGAAAAAATACAAATGATAATACATGGTGTTGTTGAAGATACGGGCAAACAAGCAGTGTCTAATGCAACTCATAGGTATATATATGTTTTAAATGTTTATCTATTTATTTTGAGAGAGAAAAAGAGAGAGAACATGAGCAGATGAGGGGCAGGGGGGAGGGAGAGAACCCCAAGCAGTCTCTGTCCTGCTAGTCCAGAGCCCAACACGGGACTCAATCCCAAGGACAGGGAGGTCATGACCTGAGCTGAAATCAAGTCAGTTGCTTAACCAACTGAGTCACTGAGGTGCCCCTAGGTATAATTTGATATAATTTTTCTGGAGGACTATTTAGTATTGCATATACAAGTCTAAACTACGTATTTTTTGAGCAATATTGCTTTCAGACCTTTATCATTAGATTTCACTTCTGAAATTTGCTTCATAATTTTATTTTTAATAGGGGAAATTTGGAAACAATCTACATATATTGCTAAAAATTCTGACAGTAGGCCTTTGTTAAATACAGTATGGTTTATCCCTTCTGAAATGTCTGGAAGCTCTTAAAATTAATAAGTGAGTGTTTATGATGTGAGAAAAAAATTCAATAATGTATCAAGTGGATAAATAGCCATAGAGCTATATGTTGCATATAATCTCATTTATTTACCTAGTTGTTAATAGATGTTGATTAAAAGTCGACAAGAACTACAAAACAGTACCAATAGGAGTTCCTCTGGGTGATAGATGGAGAGGTGTCTGTGGGTGGTGAATCAGCTTCTATGTGGTCTCTGATGACGCCTTCAGGTCATGCCCATCAGATGGTACCAGACTCCCCTTATCCCCTTTTAAAGTACCTTCCTTATTCCAGAAGATGAAGAATCCAAAGAAAGGGCACTATATTTTCTAGACTCCCTTGCAACTCAGTAATTTCAGTCATCTTGCAATTTAAAAAATACTGCTGTGGACTGAATGTGCCTCCTCCAAATTTCTATGTTGAAGCCCTAATCCCTAGTATTATGGTAGTTGGGAAAGAAGCCTTTGGGAGACAGGTTTATATGAGATCATGAGGATGGGGCCCTCATAATGAGATCTTATAAGTGTCCGTATAAGAAGAGACAACAGAGAGCTTGCTGCAAAGATCTCTCTCAACCATGGGAGCCAGAAGACGAACTTCTGCAGGACAGAAAAGAAAATCTCACCAAGAACTCACTTAGCACCTTGATATTGGACTTTCCAGCCTCCAGAACTGCAAGAAAGCTGTTGGTTGTTTAAAGCAAAACAAGCAAACAGACAGACAGAAGTTCCTCCTGTTCAGTGATGTTGGTAGCTAGCAACAACATCAGCCCAGGGCTAAAACAGAGAGCTAGCAAAACTTGTTATGGGAAAATAATCATGTGTTCTCCTTACCCAAAGCTCTACCTTTAGGATGGTGATAAATAGGCTGAATGTATAGATAATGCCATTGGTATTTTAGACATATACGGCTTCCTCTTCTAAAGATGAAGTATTATCTGGAAAAGCCATTAGCTTGAAATATATGACTATCATTTTATTGTTTGTTCTGTTGCTATGTTTTATGTGCTTACTTTTGAAGGATTTCAATTATGCCAATGCTTTTATGGTATGACTCTATTTCTTCTTATAAAGTGCTTTGACAAAAAGAGTCTAACTTCTATAATCATGAATAAGCATAAATATAAACTTTATAATCTTAGTATTGAGAGAGTATCTTTCAAAGTTAAATTTTTCATATTTTCCACCTAATCTATAAAAATAATGGGCTAACAATAGACAAAGAATATACATTGATCTTTTGACATAACTTGTTATTTCTATTAGTTCCTAGTCCTACCTGCTAGAGATGTTTCCATTTGAAAACATCTGTAGATAATGGACTTTATTTATTTATTTATTTATTTATATATTTCATAGTCATGGTTCCATTCAATTTTGTTTCTTTGTTCTTGTTCCCTTTTCCATTTTTAGAAGAATCTCAGGGAGACTTGATATTATGACATTGATCTATCTTGAAATATTGCTTGGCAAAATCAATAAGTTAACACAAAGATGGAGCATTCAGACTGTACTTGGTGTTTGGGATTTATTATTCTGAATACTTTGATAATACAAAGTTGCGCAAGAAGAGTGAACCTTAGTAAGTGCTCTCAGAGGAGCTACAGAATAAGCATGACAAAATAGAGGGGTAGAGGGGCGCCCAGATGGCTCAGTTGGTTGAGATTCCAACTCCTGATTTCAGCTCAAGTCATGATCTTGCAGTTTGTGAGTTCAAGCATGTTGGCCAAAGTGAATCCAGTGCAGAGCCTGATAGGGATTCTCTCTCTCTCCTTTTCTCTCTACTCCTCTCTCTCTCTCTCTCTCTCTCAAAATAAATAAACTTTAATTTTTTTAAAAAAAGATAGGTAGAGAATTGAAGATATAGCTTGTATAATATGAAACTGTTCCTATCTTCTTCAGCTCATCCTGAGAACCATGTCTCCTGAGAACCAGCTCATCCTGTCCACCATGTCGTCGAGAAGCCTGGAAGTTGCACTCAGAATACTGTGAAAATCTCTGTTACTTGCTGTGTAAGCATTTTAGTTAAGTGTTCTCTTGGATACTTTTGTGAATTCTGAACATAAAACCAACTAATACTGAGTTCCTGACTATGTAGCATGCAGATTAATAACAATAGTGAGATTCATGCAAAGACATCCCCCTCCCCATAAATACAGGGATAAAAGGTTTATTGGATTTAAAATATGATAAGGAGAGAAGTACTTTCAATATTTTTATGTTTGAATGGTTGCCAACTGATCCAAGTTTGAGCTAATGAAAATTCAGTGGCATGTGACAGGCAATATCAATGGAATTTAGATTATTCATATAATCCTTTTGTAAATGGCAAAATTAGTAGAAAAAGAAAGCCAAAGTGACAGGAAAGTTATAAATGCTCTTAATCCTGGCAGCCACAGAAAGCATTGGCAAAAGTGAATCCAATAACCAGGGAAGAGGGAGACCCTAATCACATTACTTTAAGATTAGTATTGGAAATAAGAGCCGACTCATATTGCCATCTAAAGCTTCTATGAGACTTAAAAATATCATAATTATAGTGCTATCCATGAGACATTTAATAACAAAATTTACAGCTGTCCAGAGACAGTGTAAGAATAAAGAATTATCTACTGAAACTACAGTGTAAAATAATTAGCATATATACGTAAAAATAAAGGATGCCTGAAGAGTCTTTACTATTTTGAATTCTCAGGATAAATGAGTAGGAGTCTAATAACTTCATAAGAGATATACCATTATCAAGGGTTTACTTGATGAGTACTAACTGATCAATAATCAGATGTGATAGTCAATGTTTATTAAAAGTGAGTTATATATTCTTACCTAACAAATCGCCACAAACTTAGTGTTTGAAACACAGCGTGTTTGTTAAGTCATACTTTCTGTAAGTCAGGAATTTGGAAAATGTCTTAACGAGGTTCTCTACCTTCGCGTTTCTCACAAGCTCGAATCCAGATATTAGCTATGGATAGAGACTTATTTGAATGCTCACCTAGGGAAGGATTTGCTTCTAAG
This sequence comes from Panthera uncia, assembly GCF_023721935.1. Classification (NCBI taxonomy): domain Eukaryota; kingdom Metazoa; phylum Chordata; class Mammalia; order Carnivora; family Felidae; genus Panthera; species Panthera uncia. The sequence goes on along the minus strand of NW_026057577.1, from coordinate 130,537,920 downwards.
CTTTTGAGGCTGTTGGCAAAATTCAGTCAGTAACAACCGTGGAACAGAATTCCTGGGTTCTTTGCTGAGAACCTGAAGTTTTAAGTTTTTTATTTATTATTTGGTAAAGAGAATGCACCCTAGTGAAAGCATGCAAAGGAGGGGCAGAAAGAGAGGAAGAGAGAGAATCCCAGGCAGGCTCCACACTGTCAGCCGCTTGATGAGTGGCTCGATCTCATAAACCATGAGATCATGATCTGAGCTGAGATCAAGAGTTGGACACTTACCTGACTGGCCATCCAGGTGCCCCCGAGGACCTGAATTTTTATTTTGTGCTGGTCTTCACGAGTTATGTAGCTAGCTTTAAATGGGTGGCTTACCAAGAATAATTGTTGACACAACATATGGGAGTTGGTTGACACATTCTGCAGCCAGCTAAATTCAGAGGCCAGTCATCAGTATGAAAGTTTAGGAAATTGCTGTATGATTTCCCCAAGCATTGGAAGACAAAACACTGTTTGAAGGATGATCCCACAAATAAGAAGGAAGCATAACATTCAGTGGATTTATTTGCATCTTGATGGGTCCACCCTTTTCATTTGGTGTTGAACAGGTTACACTCATATCAAGTGACCAGTAAAGAAACATAATCCAAATGGAGTCTTTTGTCACACTTACAAAAGGCTGTTGTCCAGACTGGGCAACTGACCAACATAGTCTCAGTGTCTTATGACAAACACAAATTGATACGTATTGAGTAGCAGGACAGGCATGCTTTTTATGACTTCACCCAATTGCAGTGAAATATAACCTGCAATAGTATATGTGGGAAGGAAATCAGGAGAGTAAGTATTTTCTGATGAGTAGATGTCTCAGCTGCCTGCACTACACAGACAAATTCTTCACACTTGATGAGTGATTTTCTTCACACTCTTTCTTAGGCTTATAGATTTCGTTCAGTTTATTGAACTGCATAATGTCAACTAGCTCAGCCGAAGATGATCACTTTTTTCAATATTGTATTAATTTGTCAATAATCAGGTCTCAGTTTTGTTTATAACAGGTAACACATATTTTGCCATTTATCATGTATTTAGTAATGTGTCCCCTATTGATATTCTGTGTTTGCTAACGTGTTTCTCAGAATAACAATGTAATTGGTGAAATCTTTCTTCTAACTCACATTTTTGGAAATAATCTCTTATGCTTGTGTAAATTAAAAATATTTTAGGTCTTTAGTTCCTAGAGTGGAATATAAACTATGGAAAATAAGTGCATTCTAAAGACATATAAATTTTGGAAAATGTCACATAAATTATTAGCAGTGGAAAGAAAAAAAATCCTTAACTGTGATTCAAGACATTGTACTTTTTTTTTTTAGTTTTATTGGGAGTATAATTGTCAAATAAAAACTGTCTCTATTTAAGGTATACAACCTGATATTTTGATATATAGATGCATTAAATTTTTTTAAGTTTATTTATTTATTTTGAGAGAGAGAGAGAGCATTAGTGGGGAGTGGCAGAGACAGGGGGAGAGAGAGAGAATAGCAGAGCTCGATGAGGGTTTCTAACTCACAAACTGGGAGATCATGACCTGAGCCAAAGTCAAGAGTTGGACACTTAACCAATTAAGCCACCAAGCCACCCTAGTATATGGATACATTTTGAAATGATCAGCTCAATCAAGCTAATTAATATATCCAATCACCTCAAATAGTTATCCTTTTCTTTTTTTATGTGGTCAGAAACACTTAAGATCTACCTTCTTAGAACATTTCAAGTATATGATACAATATTGTTAACTCATATCACCATATCCTTTGACCAACATCACTTTCCCCCCCCATCCTCCGAAAACCACCCTTACACTTTCTGCTTCATGAGTTTGGCTATTTTAGATTCCACGTGTATGGGGGATCATGGAGTATTTGCCTTCATGCATCTGGCTTATTTCATTTAATATAATGTCCTTTGGGTTCATCACAAATGTTGTTGTAAATGTCAGAATTTCCTTTTTTTTATAAGGCTGAATACTCACTGTACATATTCACCACATTTTCTTTACCCATTCATCTGTTGACAGACGTTTAAGTTATTTTCATATATGGCTGTTGTGAATAACCTTGCCATAAGCACGGGGATGAAGATAATTCTTCAAGATCCCGATACCATGTTTTTGAATATATATCCAGAAGAGGGATTGCTGGATCATTTGGTAGTTTTGTTTGGAATTCTTTTCACTAATCATCAAGGAAACGCAAATCACAACCATCATGAAATGTAACCTCACCTCTGTTGTAACGGCTATCATCGAAAAGACAAAAAATCATTGTTAATGAGGGTATGGAGAAAAGGGAACACTTACACATTTCTGGTGGGAATGTAGAATTGGTGGAGACATTTTGGAAACAGGATGTTGAACTCTAATGATGTTCTGTCATTAGTTAGCCTTGTGCCCTTTCACATGTCACTTAAGCTATCTGACTGTCAGTTTTCACATTTAGAGAATAAACGTTAACAGCCTGGGTTGTCTCTATTGTCTTTTACAAATACCCTATGCCTATGTGAACAGTGTAGATATAAAATTGGACGTGTTGGTTGAAATAATATCGGGTATTTTTCACTTCTGACTCTTAACTACATTTTAAAAGAATGGAAAAAAGTCCCCCTTAGGCTTCAAGCACACACCTACATAAACATTAAGACTGCTAACAGTGTTTTACAAAAGAAAAAAAAAAGAAATTGTACTTACCATTTTAAATGGATAATTTAAACTCAAATAAATGTTTATGCGTGAAAAGAAGCTTGCCAGTTTGTATTTCTTTTAACAATGCACTATTGTTTTTTACAGACTCAGATGTGTAGCAGTGGAAGGATAGCATTATCTGTTCCACCATCTGCCAGGGAGTGGACTGTAGGTATAACACTGGTTATTAGTGGAAACAACAGTATGCAATCATACCTGTGAGTTTGTAAGGCGTAATAACCATTAAAGTATACTGAATCTTTGACTTTTCTTCTCAAAACTTATCACATAAAATGCCGGTTTTGCCTTTGGATACAAATTTCCACACCTACATTCGCTGCAATATTATTATTTTTGGGGGGAGGGGGAATGCTCAAAAAATGAAGAGAATGTTCCAACAAACCAAGGGTCATTACATATCAATATAATAAATAACTTAGGCTATACTTTTAAGATTGCTGTTGCACACTTGGCAAGGTTATGTTACCAAATATAAAATTTAGCCTTTTAAGGGATAACCATTTTGTAGTTACTATTCAATATCCATGAAAGCATAATGAAGGCATGCTATATGGCCAAGGGGAAAAGAGATTTATACATTTGCCCATGAAATGATCTGTAAATTGAGCGTAGAAGGATCTCTGAACTGACACTTTTCATATAAGGGAATGTATTTTTTTTCTCCATTTTATTGAATAAACTCACTGGTGAAAGATATTAATTCTCTGGTGAAAGACTGTTTTCATAAAACAAGTCTTTCTAGATCAGTGGTTTTTGTTGAGCTCTACAAACGGGCACACTGCTTCTTGGATTCTATATCCCTATCTGTTCCAAATGTTAATAGAGTCTAGCCACATCACTGAACTTTGCTCTCACTACTTGCCAGAAGTTTTATTCTAAACTTTCCAAAAAATCTTGTGAACCATCACATTTATTTATTTTGCAATTACTCTTATTATAATAGTGTTTGCATTAAAAAAGGAACCATCTTTCCTTTAGAAACATTCCAGAAATAGTGACTGATTTCACTACACCTTTGTGTTTCCATCTTGGTGTTTATTTAGGGTTCAGATTTTGTACTTTCTAAACTAAAACTTCCATAATATGATGCTGTTTCTTTTTCTATTCATGTTTTGTTGACAGTTATAGTTAAACATCTGCTTCTTGCTTGGCAAAGTGCCATTAGTTACTAAATTTCTCCTAAAATGACACTTTTTTCTTTGCCTGATTCTCTTGTACATTAATAGTCTTTTGGTAGACAATTCTGCCTATCAATATATACTAATAGTTTTAGATGTCAAGTGAAAGTAATTTATGACAATGTAAAGAAAATCCCAACTGTTTTTTCAAGGTTGTTTGAGATGTTAGTTGACTTTATGTGGGCATACCCATACGAAACTAATTATATTTATAAAATCTCTATTAATATCCTATTTTATTCCTAATATCTGAATCAGTCACACGAACCAATAAACTATGCTAACTTTAAAAGAGTTGAACATATGGCCTAATGATGATTGTGTGAACAGGGTAGTTTCCTACAACTACTAACAGTGGGGAACTTGAACCACCAGGGATTTGAAGCAGCAGGATAAAGGAGGGGAAGAGATGTTACCAGAACACAGAGAAAGGACTGTTTAAAGAGAGCTACCTTATATAAGCACTGACTTTTGATATGAGGATGACATCATAATGGAATAAACCCTCATAGATGGAGCTTAGACAATAAATATCCCAACCTCACTCACCTTCGTCCCTGCTGGCACCCATCTTTGGTCGTTGGTCACCAGAGCACAGAGAGCAAGAAAGACTTTTGACTTAATCAAGGTCTGTCCGTCTTCACCACAAAAGTGGGGTTGAGTGAATGGAAAATATCCTGTACATTACATCCCTTCTGCTTCACTACATCCACTATTGTTATTTCTCAGTTGAAAAACTGTGTATCAGAGAACACAAAAAAGCCTATCAGCTATCAGATGTGACAATTAAGTCACATGTCCACCTGCAACTTAAAATATTAGGTACCACCGGGCTTTTCATTTAAAACAGCAAAGAGATTAACATTACGGATAGCTTCTACTGTCTCACTTCCACAACTGTTCCTGAGTCTAAGTTGATAATCGTTGCTGTCCCCTTCTACCAGGCTTTCTATATTCCATTTCTCTTCTCCCAGCACGTCACCTAACAGGGCCTCTATCTGGTGGAATGATTCAAAACTTTAGTCTTATAGGAGTTGAGTCTCTGCTGATCTGATCTTTATTGTCTAGTTTCTATTGACTAGGATGATTGGACATGAAGGTACCAGAAGTAATTTTAGTGACTCCTTTAGAGTTCAGATATGATCTTCCATTCCTGCAATGTCTAGCAGCAATACACTTTCCCTATGGCAGTTAGGATTCCCTAGTCGATGTCGCCATATCTGCTTATTCAGTAGTAAATCAATAGCCCTAGGACAGTCTCGATGTCAGATTCAGTGAAAGAATGAAGAGGTTCCTTATTAAAAGCCTTCTTTTAGGTCGCTGATGCTTTCAAATCAACTGAGTTCAAAATCATGGTGCAGGAAGAAAACAAAATCTCTGAAGGGTTATGATAATTATGACTTAAAAAAACCAAAACAACTGCTAGTTTTATCCTTTGTTTCCTTGCTATGACAAAAATGTCACCAAATACTGGATTCTGGTTTAAGTCATGTCTAAAACTATCTTCCGAGATAACTGTTCACGTTTTTAGGGCTCTATTTCCCAGTTGGTGTGGTACCTGACTTTTCAGCAAGTTATTTCACTACCCTATCAAATAAACTGATTCCAGGATAAATTATTTATTGTCTTTTTGTTTTTAAAGTTTATTTATTTTGAAAGAGAGAGAAGAGAGGAGGGGCAGAGAGAGAGGGGAAGAGAGAATCCCAAGGAGGCTCTGCACTGTCGGGGGTTGATTTCACAAACATTGAGAATCACGACCTGCACTGAAACCAAGAGTTGGATGCTTACATGATTGAGGCAGCCAGGTACCACAGGATAAATTATTTCTTTAGACAGGAATCCATAATCACAAAATGGATTGTCTACATAGAAAAGATCTTGTATGAGATCTATCCCACATTTATCCATGTGGGATAGATAAGATATTCTGTATGTCCATGAATGTTAGTGCCAGCAGAAGTGTTGCACCCAAAGAGTGCAAGTCTATTCCCTGACATGTGTCTCTGTTCACATGATGAGAAAGCACCAGCCTTCCATGACAAACAGTGTTTAGTGTTATTCTTCCGCTCCCAGAGAACTATCTGATTGCTCTCCACTGAACAATGTCCATGAAATGGCACCACTTCTGGAGTTATGTGTTAGCCTCTGCAATGGTGGGCACTGATCAGTGGAGATAATCGAATTGGAGTTGGTGGGTGGAAGTTCATACTGCTGAACCCAGCATTGGCCTTGGTCTTTGCCATCTTAACTGCTAGGTGCACAGGTTCACTAAACAGAGGAAGGGGCTGAATGTCATTGACAAAGATGGGTCTTAACATTTGCATTTTGATTTAGATCCTCTTCCACTGGGATAAATATTTTCATGGGCATTAAAGAAAGAAACAGCATCTTCACATTATATTGCTAAATTTGAATTTTTTTCCAGGTCTTTAAACAGCAAGATAAGATATTAGCCTCTGTCTATGAACTACTACATATAGAATACTACATATAAGCATCATTCTGTGATGATTAAGCAGAAGACTAGACTATGTTTATTTCTCATTTCAATCAATAGATAGGTACCATTCCATGAAGCCACAGAATGATTCTAGGGTGTGATGACAAAACAATAGTGTCGTAGGCTGAATCGTGTCCCTGTAAAATTCACGTGTTGAAACCCCAACCTGTAGTGCCTCAGAATGTGATTTTATTTTGAAATAAGACTTTTAAATAAGTGATTAAGTTCAAATGAGTCCATTAGGGTGGACCCTAATCCAACCTGACTGGTGTCCTTATAAAAACAGAAAATTTGGAAACAAAAAAAAATACCAGGGATGCACACATACGAAAAGACCATTTGAATTCACAGTGAAACGATTCTTTAAATCCAAAGAAAGAGGTCCCAGAAGAAAGCAAATCTGCTGATACGTTGCTCTTGGGCTTCTAACTTCCAAAACTGTGAAAAAACATATCTGTTATTGAAGCCAACCAATCTGTGATATGTTGTTATGGTAGTCCTAGCAAACCAATACAAGTATGGACAGGTATAACAGAAATCTGAACCTGCTCATACCATTTGAACCTTTCATACTGGTCACTCTATTTAATACTTCCCTTGAGGAATTGAATTTTTGAGGTGCACATTCTATTTAATGGGTCAATGAAACAATTAACCCTCAGTTCAAAATAGGTTGTTCAGGTCAAATATTAATTTGGTGTAACTACAGTTATGGTTAGGTGATCAACCTCAATTAAAATGCAGAATCAAGCCAAACTCATTTTCAAACAGAATAAAGTATCAGGTCCCTATATTTTACCATGCGTTTTTTTTTGGTGATTGAATTATTTTTTAAGACTGTGTTTGTTGCAACCATATTGATGTGTACACCTGTAGCTTGTTCATATTACCATGTGTGTGATACTTCACTATATTAATAAATCATAATTTATTAAACAGTAGACAAGCATAGGTATTTTTCAGTTTTAGGTTATTATGAAAAATGTTATTAGGAACGTTCTTGGAAATGTCTTCTGATTCACTTGTGCATGCAGTCGAGTTGGGTACTTGCCTAGAAATGGAATTGCTGAGTCACAGGATGTAATGATTTTCAACTTGAATAGATAAGCTAAACAGTTTTTCCAAGGTAAAGACATCAAATGTAAGACTTCTACCAGTATATTGAGATTGTTTTGAAGGTTTCCATTACTTTACCTCCCCTTCAATACTTGTAACTGTCAATCTTCTAACTTCAGGCATTCTATGAGTTTATATTAGTTTCTTCTAGTGGTTTTAATTGGGATTTCTCTAATTATTCCTGAATTTGAACATCTTTTTATATGATTATTTGGCCACATGGATACCTTCTTTTGTGAAATGCCTTTTTATTTCTCTGGCCAATCTTAGGTGGAATTAAATTGAAATTTAATTTTTTCATAATTACAAGGTATCTTCTTTTACCCTGCAATGTCTGTATTTAGTCTCTTAATTTTAACATTTCTACATTTATCAGTAAGAGCACAAGTATATTATGAGACATAGATATGTAAATAACAGAAAAGACAAGTTAGTTTAAAGCGAATATAACTGGGGGACCTGGGAGGCTCAGTTGGTTAAGTGTCCAACTCTTGATCTTGGCTGACAGTGCAGAGCCTGCTTGGGATTCTCTCTCTCTCTCTCTCTCTCTCTCTCTCTCTCTCTCTGTCTCTCTCTTTCTTTCTGCCCCTCCCCCACTGGCACATGATCTCTTTCTCTCCATCCCTCTCTTTCTCTTTCTCTCTCTAAAAACAAATAAATAAACTTAAAAGAAAACTTTTTAATAAAAAAATAAAGTAAATATTACCGAATTGAAGCATCCAGACGTGGGGATGAATGGGTGAGCGGGATTAAGAACCACTAGAATATTTAAAATTATTTTAAGATTAATATATTGAAATCTTTACTTCTGGAAAGAAAACAAAGAAAAGGAAGGAAGGAAGGAAGGAAAGAGGGAAGGAAAGGAGAGAGAGAAGTGATGTGGGGGAAGGGAGAAAGAGGGAGGGAAAAAAAAAAGAAAGAAAGGGAAGGAGAGAAGAAGAGAGGAGGAAGGAGAGAAACATAGTTCCTCCATAATGGCTCCAAAATCCTCCCAGTTACTGGGGTCCAAACCCTAGGAGGTCAACACTTCTCTTTTCTTTTTCTTTCACTTGTAATCATATGCAATTGCTCTACTTCTATATTTAATTCATATCTAATGGTTCTTCCTCTAAAATTTCAGAAAAGAGATCAATATGGCTGAGCATACTCAGAACAGAATGGTATTATAAGAGTTCACACAAAATTACTTGGTCTGGCCTTGTTGGTTTTCATTTGTCATGGTACAAATTTAGAATGTATTCTAATTGAAGAAATGACAGTATATAAGTGTATTTTGGATTTTTATGTTACCTCCTCAGGACACCATTCATACACACACACAAACGTAAGTGCAACACATTTACCCTTCCAAAATAATCCCAGCTAGAATTTCCTATCATCACTCTTTCACTATCTATGCAGAATTCATAACGAGATGGTATTATTCTGTTTGGCGATATGTGTCATTGTCTATTTCTATGAATCTCCTTCAGAAAAGATGTTTCCGTGTCATTTTTATATCTCTTTTTCCAAAACTCAGAGGCTCACTAAGATAGAGTGAAACTCAGTACAAAATTGTAGGATTTGTATTTGAACTGGCTGGAAGCAAGGATCTGTCTAGAATTAGATAACAACAGGGAGGGGCTAAATGATGGTATTGCTTTATTTTTATTTTCATTAATTACAAAAATTAAAAGCTGAGGCAATTCATTACTTTTCATCTCATGGCTAGTAGGAATGGATGCGGACAAAGAAACTTCCAGTAATTCCAGGTGTCCTGAAGATAAACTGAAACTGTGTGGGATAATACCCAAAGTCGAAAACATAAGGTACCATCTTATCTAATGTAAAAATATTTTCATATAAACGTTTTGAACGCTTGATTATGCAATGTAAAGTTTTAAATCAAATAAATGTAGTAACATTTCTAATGGCTGGACATAAAGCATATGGCTATGTTCATAGTTATCACATTATCTAAGCAATCTGTAAAGCACTAGTTTCATGAGAGTGAACTATTACTTTAATTTTGGTCAACATCTGTGATTTTTGCATTAGAGAATAACCTGGCAATAAAAATAACAATGGTGCATACTAGGGATGCTGGATTTCTTTTTGTATTTTCTCACACAGCATATTTAAAGTAAAGCAAGATGATTGCGCTTTTATTAATGCGACAGACTGACAATGGGATGTTCATGGATCTCATCTTTGGTTATGTTATTTCCAAGTACCCAATTATCTTTTACTGTATGTGGAATTGAAAGGTACCGCTTGTATTTAGAAGGAGAGAAACGAGACACGTTAACAGTGAACAAAGGATTCATCTAATGAATGTTAATACTCTCCCTTCCAATCTTCAAGTGTTTATAAAGTTAAATGCTCCAAAAATAGATATTCACACCTCAGAGTAATAAGATAGCTATCTCGTGGAGACAGAGATAAAAACAACTCACAGAGAATTGGAAGTGACCTCACAAACTCATCTAATAATTCATCATAATTGTTTTTTTCTTATTTTCTAGGAGAGGCTGGATATCCTTGCTAAATTATCTCTCAAATTTAGTGAGGTCATCATCAGACTTTAGCTTCCCATGCTTTGCTACCTATTACACATTTGCAAATTACTTGTTAATCTGAGCCTCTGTAGAATTCCATACAAACTTTTATTATAGCACTTATACCATAATATTAAATATTTTATATTCTCATCTTTCCTGTTAGACTCTGAACTCTTTGGCAGCAGGAATTGTATTTATTCATAATCAAGAAAGTAGACTCTAGTCTTTTGGAACAAGGATTCTGGAACCAAATAGTTTTGAGATGAATTTTCAAAAATATGAGTTACGTGGCCTTGAACAAATGAGGGACCTTCTTTCTTCTTCTGGTTCCCATTTGTAAAAAAGGGATATTCATCCTAAATTATTGAATTGAAGTAACAATTCAGTTAATTAATATTCTATCTCTTCTTATTTATATCCTAAGTTCTCCATGGAGTGTCTGATACTGAGTTAAACACCTATGTGTAACTTCATTACTGAAATTCCATGGTGAGCTTCAGCCTTATAAAACCCCACTGAATGACACAAATAGATGCTTGGTAATTATTTCTTCATTTACTGAAAGCATCAACAAATGAATAGTGAAAGAATAGGGTACCCTCTATATCAAGGAAAATTAGATTAAGAAAAGTTAATTCATAGTATAATTTTCTAAATTAAGAGAGGAACTAATAACAAATCCTTTACATGGTTCACATTTTTTTTCATATAAAATTTCACTGTTAGTAGAGGCATCAATTGAACATCTCAGCTACGTTTGCTGACCAACAGCCCACATAATCTAACTTAGAGTTACCTAAATGAAATCTATATTGTACTTTATACTTCATGGATTATTTTTAAGTATTTATTTTATACTCGTGAAAACATAATGCGTGAATAAAGAGTCACTTTAACGGGTTCAAGGGATCACATAGATGCTGGAAAAATCTAAAATCCCTTCTCTAAGAAGCAGTGACTTATCCAAGGTATTTTCCTCTTCTTGGTACTTCTAATGCTCAGATGGTCAGTAATCTCCATGACTTGGGTCCCTGCTTGTGAAACGTAAGTCGCTATAATAAACTGTTTGAAGACTAGATACATAGAAGTAGGACAAAATCAAGTTGAGAATGATATTATTGAGAAAGACTAATAAGGGTGAAGATAAATTGTCTAAAATCATTGAGAACAGGACACAAAGCCACATGCTCATTTAGTAAATATTTATTGAGCTCCATTTATATACCAGGCGCCCTTGTAGGTGTTTAATATAGCTATAGACTAAATGTGCAATATACATGTATATGAGAAGTCGAGAGCAAGAAGGACACATAGGAGTCCTAGGGGTACCTCACTGAAAGTCAACATTTGAAGAGAGATATAAAGGAAGTAGGTACAGTAAGGGGAAAGGATAACATCTGGATATCGAAGGAAAATAGTTTTTTGGAAGTTGTATGAAGTGACTGTGGGGGCAGGATGAACAGTTAGAAGCCCTGTTTGGCCAGAGTGGAGAGAATAAATGAGATGCATTGGAAGATGATGTCAGAAAAATTATGGGATAAATCCTGAAGGGTCAGAATTTTGAACTTTATTGAGTGAATTAAGAATTAGTTACGTAGCTCCAAAGAGTGAAATGACATGAATTGACCCAAGTTTTAGCATGCACTGTTGAGAATAGACAGTAAGAAAGAGGGAGGTGGTGATAACAGAGGCAATGGACAGGCTTGGAGAACCAGATGTGCATACCAGAAGGACACCAGTGAGGGTCAGGACGTCCTTGTCACATTGCAGAAGGCATCAATGGAGGGGGGAGAGGAGGGTGGTGTGCCTGGATGGCTTAGTCAGTTAAGCATCGGACTTTGGCTCAGGTCACGATCTCGCGGTTTGTGGGTTGGAGCTGTTCTGACAGCTCAGAGCTGTGTGTGTGTTTGGGGGTTGGGATTTGTGCTGACAGCTCAGAGCCTAGAGCCTGCTTCCGATTCTGTATCTCCCTCTCTCTCTGCCCCTCCCCTGATTGTGCTTTGTCTATCTCTCAAAAATAAATAAACATGGAAAAAAAGAGAAGACACCAATGGGACACTCTTTAAAAAAAAACCTTAGCAAATGCAAGAAGGAGCATAGAACACGGAACACTTGCGAGTAATATTTGTGTGCAAGCTTATAAATGAAATGGACATCTAGTTTTATTTTCTCTTTAACATTTCTATCAAATTCATTTCCAGGATTATACTACTGCATGAAAAGAAAATGGATAAACTGTTTCTTCTTTCTATGCTTCTGTTATGGCAATATAAGATAGTGCTTACACTTACAGCATGGACACTGGCATGGGGCAATGTTTAAGGAAATGCAGTGGATTGAAAGGAATAGTCGATAAGTTTAGATAGGTAAAGGGGATTAAAGGTGGGTGAACCACAAAAGTCTCTTTGGTTATGGAAATGACTGACTTTTATTTTGAGTGACCTAAGACACCATTTGAATGTACTTGCCAGGGAAGAAATTTAAAATGCTCTAATATCTTATAAAGTTCAATCTGGTTGCTGTATTGACACTAGGATATATAGGGAGACATGAGCAGGCAGGAAATCCCTTGCAATGATCTTGATGGAGTTCGGATCAAGGAATAGTAGCAGAAGTGGTGAAAATGTACTTTTATTGGATTCTTTGACCTTCTGCCACGTTCATTGTTTGCATACTTTTTTTTTCTCTTATATTGTGCTATTATAGTCTTTTTAGTTTTGTATTATCCCTCTGGATATTTAAAGGATTAACATGCAACAATGTTCACATGGAGGTGCCTGGGTGGCTCAGTCAGTTAAGCGTCCGACTCTTGGTTTCAGCTCAGGTCACGATCTCACGGTTTGTGAGTTCGAGCCCCTCGTCTGGCTATACCCTGATAGGGCGGATCCTGCTTGGGATTCTGTCTCTCCCTCTCCCTGCTCCTCCCCTGCTTGCTTTCCCTCTGTCTCTCTAAATAAATAAATAAATAAATAAATAAATAAATAAAATAGCACACATGAATTCCATATTTGAGAATGCCACAGATAGTTCATTTGTAATATCTCTCATTTACTTTTCCTTCTGTATATTTGTTTTGGTATATTCTGTGAGACTGGTGTCTATCTGTCTGTCTGTGTCTCTCTCCCTCACTCTCTTTGCATCCAATTCAGTTACATGTACACATATTTTAAACATAAATGCATGTATGAATATATATATGTGTACATATTACTGCTTCTAAATTCAAGGTTACTTGCCTTCTGTTTTATAACCATAGATTTCATAATTAACTGATATTTTATTGTTTTCCGCATTTTGTCATCTGCCCATTTAAATCACAGCTTTTCTACTTTTTGAGTTATTTCTTTTTACTTGTGTCTCTGTTGCCTGCACTTCCATATCTTTTTTTTTTAAGCCTTTTAAGTAGATATTAACTGATTCTCTGAGTGCTGCTTTGTAACGCTTAGGGAGGGGAAGCATCACCAATGATTGTGGTTAGTTTGATAGGTGGCCCGAGCCAAAGTCCTCACAGAGGAACCTGGGACAAGGGGCCTCCTGGTGTTTCTCATCACAGGACTCCCCCGCGGTCCCTGTAGAACTTCTGAGATCCTGCTCTTTCAGGATTCCTCTGGAAGGAAGGGTCCTGCAAGCCTCTGCGTCCAGCCTGATTCGACCATTCTCTGAACACCCACCTTCTCCCTGACCCTCCACCAGGACCGCGCTCACTCCCCACAGTCACCGGAAGCCACACATCACACCCTGTGAGCTCCTGTTTGCCTTTTCTGGAAATAATACAATTTTAGTAACTTCACAAGAGAATGTCTATTCAAAGAAGTATATCATTCTTCAGCAAAAACACTTTGTTTTATTTTTTTCTTTTCTTACCTTTTTGGGTTTTTTTTTTTTTTTTGCATTTTATTCAGTTTCTAGTACATAAAATTGAGTGCTTTCATGTTATCTTTTTTTTGGGTATCTCAACTGCTAAGTGATGAATTATATTCCTTATAGCCAGAGCATGTGTTCTGTGACAAAGTAAGTGACAACATTTAATTATTTTGACTTGTAAGTTGGTATGTCTAAACATTTTTAAATATACATGTCTTCTTAAAGGAAATGCAAAGGGGAAAATATTTAGACAGATACTCTAGAGTTCTATGTGTATGTATTCGAATCATGGGGAAAATACTAGGAAGCTTAATTATGCCAAATAGACTCCATAATTTGGAGGAAGGTATTAGTATATTAGGAGGATCATGAATTCTTATATCTCTACCAAATAATACTTTATAGAAATAGGACCATCAGTTAATAGGACGGGCTGGTACATTTGATAGATTTATTTACATAACTAGGTTATTTTTTTCCTATGCATTTCTTGTTGTGTAACCTCTACCAAAGAAACAAGAGATCTAACAAATGCAGCCAGTGGAGGCGAGATACCCATTTGTCAGATGTCATCACGTCAGACGTCTATGGAGCCACGAAGTCTCGGAGTACATAGATACATATCAAAACAGAGCAAGATAGAGAGGAGGCTTTTCTGTAAACCTCTCCAAACTTCCTCAGCAGAAGGAGGAATGTTAGCCAGGAACATGTGCAGACGGTTCATATTCAGTGAAAAAATATCAATAGCTTCAGCTGTGCAAAGTCATTTGGGTGGGACCTCAAGAATGAGTGACATCCTGGGGTGCCTGGGTGGCTCAGTCTGTTAAGCATCTGACTCTTGATTTTGGCTCAGGTCATGATCTCACGGTTTGTAAGATCTAGCCCCGTATCAGGCTCTTCACTGAGCACGGAGCTTGCTCGAGATTCTCTCCCTCTTTCTCTCTGCCCCTTCCCAGCTCACACTTGTGCTCCCTCTCAAAATAAACAAACAACCCCCCCCAAACCCCCAAAACTTAAAACAACCAACTCAATACTGTCAGTTATAGATACCTTAGGGACCAATTCAGAGCAAAATAGATTAAATGAAGCTTCCATATTCATAATTTGTTAAACAATATATTTTTAAATTCCTTACCATCCACCCAGTAGTTTCGAATGTACTACCCTTATCTATTTACCATTGTTCAGTAGATAAAATTAACCATTCCTTGGTTTTATTGTGATAACATTTCACTCAATTTATCATTTAAACTTTAATTTTGTTAGAGGATTTTGTATTATTTATAGATACACTTTATCTCTTTGAGCTGAATAATATTTTAAATATGTATAGGTGAATACATCAGTTTATATTTTCAAAAATGTACCTCTTTTATGATATATGCAAAGAACTATTATATCATACTGGATGTGATAAAAGTCGAAAATGCTGAGTGCAACTAACAGATCAACCTTAGCTAATGTTTCTAGGGAAGAAATATAATAACACTTGGCCCTAATAAAAGGAGAGGATTTGAAAGTTGTAGATACAACTGTATCTACAGTATGCTGTAGATATACATCGTATAAATACACTGTAGGTAGCGTATTTATAGAGAAGGGGGCTACAAAATCAAGGTGAAAAATACTGTATGCCACAAACCTGACGAGGGCTTAGAAATTAGTTAGGGAAATTGTAACAAAAATGTTCATGAATTTCAAATAGATATGATCTGTGGAATCTAGGAGACAGAGAATTAGAGATAATTCTCTCGCCGTGGCAGTAGTGAGAATAAAAAGAAGACGCTGGCACCTTGTAAGCATGAGAGTCATCTAATGGAGAGGGTGTGCCTAAGTCTGTATTGAGGAGTCAGAGGAGATGTTTGTAGTCCATCATTGCCATTGTAAAAATATAAGGCAACCAGAAAAAGAGACCATTTTGAAAAATATAAAATAATTTGGCATTTTTAGTAATAACATGATACCTTTATTTTTTAATAAATCTACTATTTCTACTATGTTCATTTCTAAAAACAAAGTTTCATAGATATGGTGGAGAGAAAGGTTACTGGGGGAGACTATCACTTTA